>NC_136509.1:51867383-52264883 GCF_053919585.1 Euprymna scolopes
TTAGTAGCAGGTCGCTTCCTGCTGGGTTTTAGGTCTTTGGGTTTTGGGCCTTAGGAGTTGCCTCTTGGTCCTCCATCGGTTCTATATTACATAGAGAGTGCTACCGCCTCTCTGATAAAACAGTTAGAGTATTATAAAGTTCTAAAATGTTCATACCTTCACTATTAAATTTTTCTTGGTTCATTCTTTGGCGTTTTGGCAAAGATTTGGCAGTTTTTGATATTTATATTTATAATAGTTTGTGCATGAGGCAGCTTTTTTCCCCTTGGGATCCCTGTTATACCGTGCTTTTGAGTCAGCACGTGAGGCAGCCTTCTTTTTTTCTGGTTCTTTGTTATAAAGAGCACGTGAGGCAGCTTTTTTCCCTCGGAATCCCTGTTATACCGTACTTTTGAGTCAGCACGTGAGGCAGCCTTCTTTTTTTCTGGTTCTTTGTTATAAAGAGCACGTGAGGCAGCCTTCTTTTTTTCTGGTTCTTTGTTATAAAGAGCACGTGAGGCAGCTTTTTTCTCCTCAGAATCCCTGTTATACCGTGCTTTTGAGTCAGCACGTGAGGCAGCCTTCTTTTTTTCTGGTTCTTTGTTATCAAGAGCACGTGAGGCAGTTTTTTCCCCTCGGGATCCCTGTTATACCGTGCTTTTGAGTCAGCACGTGAGGCAGCCTTCTTTGCCTCAGGATTTGCATGATACTTAATTTTTATTATTTCAGCATTTTTCTGATAGTATTCTTTTTGCTCAGATAATACCTTGACTTTGTTTTTTTCATAGTCTATATTTCTCTGAGCTTTTTTACTACGTGCTGACTTTGCCATTTTTTATTAAATGTAAAAATATAACACTTATGTGTATCTTACTATAATATCACTTATCTTATAGCAAGACAACTCTCGTAGAATTGAGATACTGCCCCGTCACCAATAGTTAAAGTGTGGAACGGTATATACACCAATAGTGTAGTTGTTATCTTTATATGAAGTCCTAATCAGTGACAGTGTGAGGTTATTGGTTAATTTATTGTAGTTTATTTTAGAAAACTTACTTGTTTTTATTAGTAGATTGTGTATAGTAGCCACAATATCTAGTTATTTTTGTGGCTAGGGCTTGGATTTTGATTCTTTTTGGTCAGCTTCCAGTGAGTTCTTAGAAGATGACTTTCTTGCAGTTTCTTTTGCGGTTAATTTAACTTATTTCCTTTGGCGTTTGGTGAGTTCTTAGAAGAACTGGTCTTATCTACTTTTCTTAGCGAGCGAAGAGATTCAGCTGCATTTAACAATGGTTGCTATAGTACATTTTTGCGCATGCATGAGAATTTCAAGTTTTCTCCTTATTTTTCAATAGTTTGACAGTAGTCATGTGTCTTTCTGCCAAGAGCGACAGACGTCAGTGTTAGCCGTGATCGTCTAGAGGTTAGGACCCCACGTTGTGGCCGTGCTAACCTAGGTTCGAATCCTGGTCACAGCATTGACATTTTGTACATATTTTACAGTCCAAAATCTGAAGAATTATTTGTTTTTATAACATTGTTTTTTGACGTCGTACTTGCTGATAGGTTACTCTTATAACAATTTTGATCAACTGAGATAAAGATTTCGTGGTTTCATTAACGCTGGTGGGTTACTGTTTAAAGAAAAAACCTTAACGTTCACCTCAAATATTCAGCGTCCAAGAAATATAGGCCACTGGCAAACTGGAACGTCTGTGAGCATCCGGTGTATTATTTGGAGCTGTCCCTTTTGAGAGAAGTTCTGTGTTCGAAGTGGTCTGTCTACATTGGGTATATAGTGTTTAAAACTTGTTATTACACGTAATCTTATTTAATTATGGAGTTAGCTAAAAAGCGATGGATCACTGCACTTCTCCGTGTAAAGAGCAGTCGATTGATGCTTGAACTGTTGTCAGAGACCGTTCGTACACCGAGATACATCGTCTCAAAAGAAAGAAGAAAGCAGAAGAAGAAAGAAGAAAGAACAATTGGCCATTTTTGTACCCTTTTTTTTCTCTCTCTCTTTTGACATTTTAACCGACGTTCTGCCACTCGCTGGATTCGTAAGACGCTTCTCTGTAAGAATATGTGCTTTTTGAAACTTATAAGTTGATTTTAGTTGAGATTTGGATAGTTTTGTTTTGTAGGCGTATATAGGCGTGTACGGGCCATCCCTATATAGAGAGTGCTCCCGCCTCTCTGATATACATACATATATATACATACATATATACATACATATATATATACATACATATATACATATACATACATATATACATACATATATACATATACATACATATATACATATATATATGCATGTACATACATACCTATATATACATATACATATATATACATATATACATACCTATATATACATATACATACATATATATATATACATACATATATATATATACATATACATACATATATATATACATATATATATATATACATATACATACATATATATATACATATATATATATACATATACATACATATATATACATATATATACATATATATACATACATATATATACATATATATACATACATATATATACATATATATACATATATATATATACATATATATACATATATATACATACATATACATACATATATATACATATATATACATATATATACATACATATACGTACATATATATACATATATATACATACATATACATACATATACATACATATATATATATATACATACATATACATACATATATATACATATATATACATATATATACATACATATATATACATATATATATACATATACATATATATACATACATATATATACATACATACATCTATGCATACATACATCTGTACATCTATATATACATACATCTATATATACATATAAATATATAGTAGCAAAAGTACCCGTCGATGACTGGGTTCATAAACAGGCTACAGAAAATGGACTCTGATTTATGAAAGTATGATAGGTAATGAAAAGGAAAGGTTGTAAAGAGATAGCTTCGAATTTGGGGGTATCAAAACCAAAGTAAAATATGATGATAGTAAAAATAAAATAGATAAACCCCATAATTTATTATTCCATACCTGTTCACACTGAAACACTTATCACAATATTATGTGGATCTATATTAAAAAACCTTGTTAAACTTTGTGACACATTTCCATTCTATGGAGGTCAGGCACGAACGAACACCCCATAATTTTATTATACCATATTGCTTCAAACTGAAACATAATTATCAAAGTATACTTACGTAGATAGATATGAAAAGTCTTTATTAAAGTGTGTGCCTATTTCCATTCTATGGAGGCCAGGCGCGAACGCAGACCCCACAATTTTATTATACCATCCCTATTCAAGTTAAAACATACCTATCAAAGTATTCTTATGTACATCTATATCAATAACACTTGTAAACGTTTTTTTTTTATTTCCATACTTTGTGGACCAAGCGCGAATTCCGACCCAACAATTTTAATAAACCACCGTTTTGCCAGATCAAACATACCCATTCCTGTGTCTCGATACATCTTCTAGCATTATATGTAATGAGTTTTTTTAAATAGTCAACCATATAGGAGCCTATTCGTAACCACACACACACACACACACACACACACACACACACACACACATATTCAGCTTTATATTATAGATATATACATATATATATATAGTCTTTCCTCGCTATAAAAAGCTTCAAGCACAGGCAATACTTGCTATGCAATGGAATACACTCTTTGCAATCAGTGTGTATCTTGATAACAAAAAGGCTGGCTGTAGCCTAAAACGGCAAACGGACATTCAATGAGAACTGATGCAGATATGGGCGTGAATGGCAATTGTGACATCGCCCTTAAATTGGATTATGTATTTGAATTAAAATTTTAAAATTTAATTTTAGGCCAACGAGAAATGTATCGGTTTGTTTTTTTGTTTTTTGTTATTGTTGTTATTGTTTTTTGTTTGTTTTTTTTTGTTTGTTTTTTTGTTTTTTGTTTTTAAATATTTTATCTCCGGGGCAAAATGAAAATGGAAGGAAAGAGAGAAGTATAGAAGAAAGAGAGAGAGGCTAAACCAAAAAGATAGAGAGAGAGAAAGGGACAATATAGGAGAAAGAGAGGAGGTGCGAAAGACGTTTAGTACACGAGCTAGCAAGCTGGCTGGTGACCTCGGCCAACGATACATTTATTACCCTTGCTAGTTACTAAGTAACAAAGAAAGAAAAGAGACAGTTTCGTGACAGTTACCGCCTGGCCCTTGTGCCGAGAGGGCGTGAAAAATTCCCACTCCAGCGACAGAGCAAGCGATGTCGTCGAGATAATATCGACACCCCCCCACCTCCATCAACAACGAAAGAAAAGAAATAATGCCTGGGAGAACAAGCTGGCGTCGTCGAAATACGAGATGTTGATTCCACGAACATAGGAGACACGATACTTCAAGAATAACCAAGATGTCGGATGGATATCATGCAGGAATATCGCATGTTATAAACTGTCGCTCGGGGCGAACAAAATGAAATTCACTTTGAAAGTTAAAAGAAAAAAAAAGAGAAAAGAAACATAAAAACTGTGAGTTACCTCTCTCTCATATACTTAAGTCAACGAGTTCATATTGCCATTGTTTCGTTTGGACTAATATATACTTTTTGTATTAATATAGTTCTCGTTGACATTTTCAGATAGTAGATACAGACACCCCTTCCACACCCTCGTAATTTGTTTTATTTTTATTTTAGTTAACCTCATCCCTCCCTACCATAGTTTAAATAGTTAAAATAAAGTTGATTTGGAAAATATTATCCCTGGTGTTTCTCGTTTCGTTCTTTCTCGCGTTATTGGTTGGGTTCGCCCTTGTGTCTCCTTCCTTTTCTGAGTCACATGTGCGATAAAATACTTAGATTTTTTTCTTTCTCGTAAAATTCCTTTTTATCCCCCCTCGTGATTATGTGTTACAAAGGTAATGATTTATTTGCTGTTATCGTAAGTTTCCTTTAATACCCCTATGTCCATTTGTTACCTAATCCCCCACCCTTTGTCGCATATGTTACACAATAAAGGCTCTGGAACATCATGGTAGGTGTTCATGGCACCATAGCTTGGACCCGGTCATCAGTAGATGTGCTGGACTATAGAAGGTTCATTGTGGTGATCGTCTGGCATGTGATGCTAGTTGCACTCATGTTTGCGTCATTTGAGCCAGAGATATATTAGATAATGGCAATACTCCAGTACAATTGTTGCCATCATACATATATATACTTATATATACATACATATATATATATACACACATATATATATACATACATATATATACATACATATATATTCATACATATATATCCATATCTATGAATACATACATATACATATATATACATACATATATATGCATATACATACATATATACATGCATATACATATATACATACATATACATGCATATATATACATACATATACATGCATATATATATACATACATATATATATATACATATATATATACATATATATATATACATATATATATATACATATATAGCTGTAGCTCTCTCCCATACCGTGGCCCCTTAAAATCTCCACAATTTCCTGAACGAATTTTTGTTGAACTAATGGAACTTGCTACTAAATCAGTCTCCTTTAGTTTCAACAACATTATGTACCGTCAAATTGATGGGATATCAATGGGTAGCCCTCTTGGTCCTTCGTTAGCCAACATTTTCGTTGGATTTTTGGAAAACGAATTATTTTCCAAAATTATTAAGCCAGCATTCTACACACGCTACGTTGATGATACTTTTGCATGCTTTCCCTCTCGGAGCGAAGCTGAACAGTTTCTTCGTCTTCTTTGCAACCTGCATCCATCTTTACAATTTACTATGGAGGTTGAAGACTGTAGCTCTCTCCCATTCCTCGACGTTCGTGTTTCTAAAGTTGGTACTACGTTTGAGACCTCTGTTTATAGAAAACCTACATTTACAGGGCTCTATCTTAATTGGTTTTCTTTTGCCCCTCAGTCTAGAAAAATAAACCTCATTAGCGCTCTTACGCATCGTGCACTTATGATTTGTTCACCAAACCGTCTTGATACGGAACTTGGTGAAATTACAACTATTTTTCTTAATAATGGATATCCCATTAATATAATAAAATCTACTATTGAACGTAAAATTACTACATTTAATAGCGGTAAACATATTGGTCCATCACGTTGTCCCATTTATCTAAAATTACCATGGTTGGGTCCTGATGGCCTTCATATTGTTAAAAGGATTTCTTCTGCTACTCAACGATGTTTTCCAGCTACTATGCTTAGAGTAGTTTACACAACTCGAACCTTTTTCTCTTCTTTTCGTAAAGATGTTTTGCCAACCATTCAAAAGAACTCTGTTGTTTATAAATTCGTTTGTCAGTGTGGAGCTGACTACGTTGGCAAAACGTCCCAAAGATTAGAAATGAGAATATCCCAACATATCCCTCGGGATATTCGACTACACCAGGTTTCGAGAGCATCCGGGCACTCCCAGGCTCATGAGTCTGCCATCGGCGATCACCTGTTGAGTATAAATAGGTGTGCCGATCAATATTCCGATGGGTGGTTTTCTGTTTTATACAGTGCTAGGTCGAACTATCATCTCAATATCATTGAGGCGTTAGTTATTAACAACTCTCGACCTAGCCTGTGTAGACAAAAGATTCTTAGACATCAGTTGGAGATATTCATTGATTTAAAACCACCTGAACAGTGAGATTTTTTTTTTTTTTTTTTTTTTTTTCTCCACTGTTCTTCCAACTGTAACCAAAATTCCCCTCTTCCCTCATTCGTTTTCTTAGTTTTTAATCTATCATTCTGACGTTTCCTCTTAGAGGGTCAGACGATAAGGCCTTAGGGAAAATTTTAATTTCACCTGCCCATTTCTTTGTTTTTTTTTTTTTGGTATTTAAATTAAATTATGTTTCCTCTGAAATTTCTCCTTCCATTCTGCTGTACCAAAAATTTATATACATATATATATATATACATATATATATATATATATACATATATATATATATATATATATATATATATATATATATATATATATATATAATAGCCTACTGAAATTACAAATGTATATAATATTGGAAATCAATTTATTATGAACTGCTGAAAAATAGTAGTCCTAATTAGGCATTAACATGGATGTTTTTCGATCGTTCGTCTGTATTATATATAAAAATTGTATTAAAATATGTTTTAGTATCGACTTAAATAACATTAACCCGACAAAAACAAACTTTCACATTTTTTTTTAATTATGATTATGGCTGTGATACAAAATATTTTTTAATCATTTTGATCCTTGCGTATATATTCGTTAATATCTTATATGTTTTTATATGGACTGATGTGGTTCTTGGTTGGTTAATTTTTTTTTTATGCAGTGGTCACCACTTATCAAGGCCCGGAAGCCACTCAGGGATAAGGGTTATTGCAAGTACATTACGTTAGTGTGGAGATTTGATGAAGTGTTTACTTAAGGGGGCGGTTCATTAAGAATTTGTTAACGTTAGGCTTGAAGACATTCAAGTTGTAGTCAGGTGGGAAGCAGGCAGACGGAACAGAGTTCCACAAGCGTGCAGTTCTAAGAAAGAAGCTTTGTTCATGGAATCCACGTTTTGATTTAGGCACAGATAAAGAGTGGGGGAAATTTTTCACAGTGGATTCAGCTAGACGGGTGTTTTTCGTGAAAGATTGGCGAGGAGGGACCAGAGATTGGAGTTCAGATGAGCACCTGCCATGGAAATAACGATAAAACAAGGATAGGCTCGCAACGTCTCTTCTGTGGGAGAGAGGTTGCAGGGTAGAGAAAAGGGCATCCCCCACTAAGCCACGAAGATGTAGATCAGGAAGAGAGTTGGGCCCAGGATGGACCCTTGAGGGACTCCAGCATTTATATTGCAGGCCTCCGATTTTTGTCCATCGACCACTACTCTTATGAGCCTATCGGAGAGAAATGATTTAATGATTGAGAAAACATTTCCAGTTATACCGTAGCTGGAAATCTTGTGAAGTAGACCCTTATGCCATACCTTGTCGAAGGCCTTTGATATGTCAAGAGCAATTGCCCTAGAAGGAAGCCTTTGTCAAGAGATTCACTTATCCTGTGAGATATAACCTTCAGCACATCTGCGATAGATCTTGCAGAGCGGAAACCATATTGTGTGTCACTAAGAAGGTTGTTTCTGCTGAGGTGGTTGACTATTTCTCTATTTAATTATGGATTCCAGCAACTTACTCATAACACACAGGAGAGTTATTGGTCTGTACTGAGAGGGAGATGACTTATCACCTGAATTCTTAAATACAGGGCAAACTGATGAGGTCTTCCAGGGAGTCGGAAAGCACTTCTCCTTAAGGCAGCGCTAAAACAGTTTCGTAAGTATGGGAGCAAGTTCTGGTTGAAGCTTTGTTAACACTATAATTGGGATGCCGTCAGGGCCAGTTGCTTTACTGGAATCAAGGTTCTTTATTAGCTTGGCGACCTCATGCACGGATATTTGTATGTTACCTAGCGTGTTCTGTGTTATAGGAGGAAATATTGGGAGTTGATGGCCTTCGTCGCATAGGGTAGAATTAGCTTCAAAGTTCTTTGCAAATAGTTTGGCCTTGTCTGACGCTGACGAGATGACCTCTGGTCCATTGATAATAGTTGGGATAGAACGCACACTTCTGTTCAGGATCCTATTTGTTATTTGCCAAAACTGGTGGGAACCAAGCCGCTGATCAGTTACCTTGGATTTAACAGACTGGGCATATAGCTCTCTTGCATTTTTTATTACTCTTTTACAGTGGTTGCTGGTAGTCTTGAAAGCAGCTTTAGTCTCAGTGCATCTATTACGTTGGTAGCTATGGAAAAAGTGATTTCTGTGCACGATAGCAGCACATTCTGAGGAGAACCATGGCTGGCTGTTAGGTTTTTGTTGGAATTCTTTTAGATGGTATGAATCGGTCTATGCCTACAATTAACCATTCAGATCTGCTACTATAGAGGACACTTCCTTTTTAAACATGGAGTGCAGAGGTAAATTAGATATGAATGTATGGAAGCTATCCCAGTCAGCCATAGAGTATCGGTATACAGTACAGTTATATAGTAATTGTGCCTAACTGTGTCTGATATATACTCGAGAGTCAAAAGAATGAAAAGAATATGCTGTTGTCACAGCCCTAATTATAATATCTCATTAAGTCCAAATCTATTTATAAAATGAACTAATAATTTTTAGTATTCATTCAAATTAGAGCTTTATCGATAAAATTTATATAAACAATGGAACGACCTATGCAAATTAACCTGCTTCTCTGTGCTAATTGAGAATCATGTGTCAATCACATACATGCCTAAACAGAATCAATGCAATCACACGCATTATAATGCGCACAAGCAATTCTTACCTCTTCTACTCCCCGTATTCCTAGACAGTACGTAAACTCGAATACATAAATATTGAAATAATACAGGCAAGTACGACTTAGATGAACATATGCTTTGGTTTGATAAACATATTCGAAATGTCATACATATACATATCACCGTATATTAAATATTTACATACACATATTTCATTTCGCAATAGCGTATATTTGTTACATTTACTCACTGCGCTGGCAATTATACTCTTGAATGATCATACTCATATGATAAAATGTCGTCGATAATTCGTAAAGAAAATAAAACAACATATATCTTTGATCAAACGCAATCGAATTTATTTATCTACCGATAGGTATACTTTTAATGTGATGAAACTGTTTTATACACGAAAAATTAACTATAGCTGCTTATATTTTTGTTCACACTGAAAATAAATTAACAAAAAAAAATTACTTACCCAACCACTACCTCTTAAGTTCAGGGTCGGGTTTGCGTTTTGAACTTAGGACCAGTTGTACGGCAAGGCATTTTTTTTTTACTATCTCTTTAAACACTTACCTCATTCTCCCAGCAGTTAAGCAACATTTTGGTGGTCTATTTTGGTATCGGGTAGTGATAAGCAAGCTTCTGTAAAAAGAAAATTATGAAATAAAAAATATTGTAGTTTCAGAATATTAAAATATAAAGGTCTTTACATAATTAAATTCTACTGTGTTTGATATAAATTATTTTTTACGATTTCACGTCTGTTAACTATTCTGCATTTTCATCGAAAAGTAATATTGATGATCATATTTTTTAAGTTGATTGAAATTTTCATTTTTAGGTTTAGATTGCAGTTTGGTTACATTACTTGCGTGATTCAAGTATATTGTAATTGCTCATCTTTGCATTAACTATAATACGACAATTATATTATAGCTATAATAATTAGTAATAAAAGAATCATCAAATAAAAAAAAACAATGCCCTTCTATAAACAACAATATATGTATTCTCGGCATTTCTGCATTTTAGTTTTCTTTGATTTTCATTTTGGAAGAGTTCGATTCGAGACAAGTGGAGAGAATCGCGAAATTTTCTCGGAAAATGGACATTTTTAACGCAACTAAAACCAAGCTTCTATCTTTACATCATCAACAATCTGCAATCTTCGTAAATAAATTGTTCGTTGAAGAAATCATAGTGACTGTTTTAAGTTATTTACAAATCTTAATTTATCTGGACACTATTGGTTGTTTGAAGTTATTTCGAAATTTATATATATATATATATATATATATATATATATATATATATATATATATATATATATATATATATATATATATATATATATATATCATAAGTTTTTATTTCGGTTTCGATTCAAGCTAATGCATCCAAGTCATGTGGATATTTTTTATCGCAACTTTATAATATATAAAAATCTATAGAACATTGACTCTATAATAATATATACAAAATCTGCAAGAATTAAAATATCATATTTAAGCGTACTTTACGACCGGGCTTTGCCGTGCATTCGTTCTAGCTTAGATAAATACTTTTGCAGTTTTAACAAAAAAGCTACAATAATATCAGTGTCTCCATTTACACTGAACATCTACAGGATGCCAACATCAATATATTACATATGAATGGGTCCTCCTGTGGAATTTCCATAGGTCCCGCTAGTTATATATATATATATATATATATATATATATATATATATATATATATATATATATATATATAGTGTGTGTGTGTGTGTGTGTGCCATAGAATGCGAGGTTGAAAATCCGACAAAATGTATAGGCAATTTTTTAAAAATTAGTATTAAACAAACACATTTGTATTGAACAACAACACCAAAACAGACGTGGCGAGATCAACATTTCGCCTTATATTTATTCAGGCTTGTTTGTGAGAAAGGCATGATGTAATCGAACAGAAAGATTTATACAGATATACATGCGTAGTAGAAGAGAAAAGTTAAAATGGCGAGGAGGGCGTTGTGCAAGAGTGGAAGATACGCAGAGAAGCTGAAGGGGTGAATGGATAGGCTTGTTGGGTGGTAGGATATAAAAGAAAAGTCGAAATCGTAGAAGAGAAGAATGGGATTGTTGTGTGAGAACGTGGGATAGACATATTAGTGTGAAAAACAGAAAAGGAGATAAATGGAACGAGACGAGACGAAGGCTTATTATGAAAGACAAAAAGTTAGATGTAAGCCGATGTTTGAGATGGAAATGGAGGCTAAAAGATATGTGGGTCTGCTAATTGGATTGGAATAGAAAATAACTAACCATTGCTAACGATTTTTTCATTATTATGTTTTGGCGAGAGCTGAATGAATTTTGAAGGTATTATTTTACAATTTACTAATCTTTCTGGCGAACATGCGTTCATCTGGTGACATTCTCCAGGTCGTACTCGAGTTTGGAATTACCGATACACTCTGAGAAACTGTAACTATTTATCGTCAGTTTTGCCTCAATCTTAAAGCTCGGTTAAACGTATCTACTAAGCACCTGATTGGCAATTAGAACGGAGCGAATTGAAAATTCTTTAAAGCAATCTAATTCTTTAGCCGTAAATTGAGTTCCATTACAAGGCACTAATGCATCAGTGATTGTGCTATTACACGCAAATTTCTTACAGTTGAAAAATTCTAACCACTTCGTAAAGCTATCTACCACAATAAGGTAATAAATCACGTTCATCGATCCTACACATGCGTTATATTAACATAAACATCGTTTTTCCATTTCCAGCTGTCATCTCACAATATCTACAGTTTCACAAAGTATTCGACTAAACGTAACTCCTCATAAAAGGGCTTTCATCCTGTTGATTTCTGGATGACCCGTATGAAAATCCTTTAATATTTCTTTTCAATAATATATTATCAACAAAATATTATAATAAGAAAAATGCTTTTGTGATTTGACTTTTGCTTTTACCACTTTACCGATTTCTTTCTTTTCATTTGTAATAATGGCGGTTACACTGGTCAAGTGGTTAACTACACGGATTGACGACCTGGTTCCACAAAAAATCACTCACTTATGATTAGGATATTGGCAACATTCATGTGGTTCATCCTGTAAGTACTCAATGATTTTTAGAAAGAATTCTGACTAGAAAAATATCGGCAAAACTAATGCCAACAATAGAATCTTCGGATTCATACTATATAAAATAATATATATGTGTGTGTGTGTGTGTGTGTGTGTGTGTGTGTGTGTGTGTGTGTGTGTGTGTGTGACGATGATACTATATGACGATGATCTGTAATAAATTCTTCAAAGTTGACTTTAAATTGAAGTTCGTCGAAATTTACTGGTAATTCTTTAATATGTTGCAATGTTATATCCATTTTTTTTACTTAATGTGATAATCACCATTTCCTCTATTGCTAATTTAGTTTCAGAATTAACCATGATAATCTACGTGTAATATTTTCTTCGATGTTTTCTACGACGGAGGAATTTCATTGTAAATGTCTACTTTCAAAGGATAGTTCCTCATCTCTGTAGGCGCTTCACAGTGTGACCTGGAAAGCTTTTCGTATACTAAAATATTTATAATAGTGGATGGTAGTTCGTTTGTAAAATAAATATTCTTCCATGTAAAAAATTATTCATTTGAAATGCAAATGTTATACCAAGTAATTTTTTTTTCTGTTTGGCTGTACTTCTTTCCATATCGACTGTAACGTTTTTGATACGTGGTCTACTGATTTTAGTTGTCCCCTATTTTCCTTGTGTAGTAAAACAACCCCAAATCCCAAGTTACTAGTATCAGCCATAACGAATATCCTCTTATTAATAACGCGATAAGTCAGATGATAAAGGTTTTATAATTTGGTTCAAATGCCTATTGCATTAGAAGAGCATCTCCATTTTGTATCTGCGTAAAGCGATTTATTTAATGCGCTTATTGAACAAAATAATAATAATAATGTAATAATTTTAAGGTTCCCTAGAACTTGTAATGTTGACACACTTGTTAGTGAATGTCTTTATTTATTTCATCAATTTTGTATCCAAAGTGTTTAGTTATTGTTAAACACTTTGGATTCAAAAACAAGTTATTTATCAAAGTTTTGTTTCATTTCTACAAAATCTTAAAACTATTTTCACATGTTCAGTGTATTGTTCTCGGTTTACTATTTTTTATCAAAATATCTTTAAAGTATTTATATCCTTATTAAATTATTTATTAAGACGTCTATTATTTGTTGAAATGTTCCTAGCGATTGTAATTTCGATTAAAATTTAAAAAGTACTTATGCGTTGTGTGCCGGCATTTTAAAATTTAATATTCCAACTTTTTCACAAATGCAGATGTGTGTTAGCATGTAACCATTTTTACAAAAGATATTTATTAAAATATTATTTATGCATATGTCCTTCATCAACCTAACACTACTCTAATGTCCGAAGTGTTGGTTGAAAACACCAGAATCAATTCTACTTGCCTCATAATTAAAAGTGGTGAAACCATAGATTCGGCCTCGTCTCATAAAAATCGCAGAGTATTGAAAATGGCGATCGTTCAAATTCGTGCCCGAAAATTGCAACATTTAATCCACAACCCCCTTTAATAAATTAATGATAGACTTTAGTAAGCAAAGTAAAGATGAGATAGATTACAGTTGAAAAGGGTTTTAATTACCAAACAAATAGTAAAATTATTCAGTATGATTTGTCAACCTAGCGAGAAAGGGAGATAATTAGGCGTGCTCCAAAAAGGATGCAGTAAAGCATCCGAGCAGAACTGGTTCGAGGCCGGATGATCTCATTTTTAATACAAATGACATTTGTAAAAAAGATGGCAACTTCTGTTCGTGTTAAACATTCCATACATATTTTATTACATGTTGAGATGAAAAATCTTTTTGGAATCAGTTGCAAATTCATTTTTATTTATTTATTTTTTATTCATCCGTTTAAAATATATTACTCTACTAATCTACCTTAATTGACATTACCCGTGAAACTTATTTCTTTTTTTGTCTCGTTTTTTTTTTTTTTTTTTTTTTTTTTTTTAACTATGCCGTTTTATTGTTTACATAACTATTTATTATAATGGGAGATTTTTAAAGTTAAATAAAATTATTAATTGAATTAATTGAACCGAATTATAATTTTTGATAAGGTCATGTTGTTTTAATTTATAATTTTGATAAGGTCATGTTGTTTTAATTTATATTTATAAAATTACTAGCATGGGTGCCGGCGTTGCCCGGGTATTTGGAGATGTATGTCGAGCAAAAAAAAATTTTTTTTTTAAAGTGGTCAATTTTTTTAACTTTGACCCTTTAAAATTTATTGTTTTGGGCTCAAATCAAGTTATTAAGTTAGATCCATGTCCAAGGAACCTATATCTAAAATTTCAAGTGCGTAGACAGAAAATTGTCGGAGGAGTTTGGTAGAGTTCTCAAAGTTCAAATCGTTGAACTTTGACCCCTAATCGCCAAATCTCTGGCTGAAAACCTATCACATCGATTTTCCCAAATCTCAGTACCCGGTATATCAAATTTCGAGTCTGTAGACTAAAAATTGACAGAGTTATTGCGTAGGGAAACGTACACACACACACGCGCACACACACACGTTCACTTTTATAGATATACTAGCATTTCAGCCCGGTGTTGCCCGGGTGTTTGGATGTGTATGTTGAACAAAAAAAAAGTGGTAGTAGGAAGGCAGGCTCGAACCGGTACCGCAAAGGAGGAAAAGAACGGGGTAAAACCTAACGTTTATGCTGTTACGAACACCGCTAAACCGGAAGCGACATTTTTTTAAATTAAGGCTAGACAATTTAAAGGAGAGGATAATTTTCAAAAATATCGGCGAAAAAAGTGACCCCCCTCCCTGTAGAAAAGTGCCTAGTTGAAGGGGAAGATATTAATGTTTTTAGCCAATTTTTCGATATTTTCCGTATGATAGGTCGAACTTTAAAACGATACTGATCTTGGTAAAATCCGTCGCCTCTATTGAAAGTTTAAGGCAGACACGCAAACAGACATACATACATACATTTATATATTGGTAACTAAACATTTTCGACCCAAACTGATGAAAAAGCTTGCCCTATCTCTGAATACCATTTATGTAAAATTTCAAATATTTAGACCAGAAATTGTCTGAGTAATTTGGAAGAGACCGCAGAGATCAATTTTTTTTTAACTTTGACCCCTATTATGACCCCTTAAAATTTATTGTTTGGGGCTCAAATCAAGTTATTAAGTTAGATCCATGTCCAAGGAACCTATATCTAAAATTTCAAGTGCGTAGACATAAAATTGTCGGAGGAGTTTGGTAGAGTTCTCAAAGGTCAAATCTTTGAACTTTAACCCCTTAATCGCCAAATTTCTGGCCAAAAACCTATCACATCGATTTTTCCAAATCTCAGTACCCTGTATATCAAATTTCGAGTATGTAGACTAAAAATTGACAGAGTTATTGCGTAGGGAAATGTACACATACAGACACACACACACAGACACACACACACAGACACGTTCACTTTTATAGATATATAGATAGATAAGATGTAAATAGCTTCTAAAACGTTCAATATTTTAATGTATGGAAATTCGCTAAGAATTTTAAAGTCAAAATTGACTTTCTATTTAACAGTTTAAATACGTGTAGATTCCCTTCAAATTTAAATAAAGTCACGGTGTATTTCATTCTTTTTTTTTTTTTTTTCAAATATTAACAAAATATTATAGCTATCTTGTTTAAGAATAAACGAAATGTATCATGGTGGATTCAATTTCATAATTAACGTTTTTCAATAGAATTTCTTGCATTTCATTTTACTTTATACAATTGCATTGTTGATTTCAATAAATAATTGATTAATATTGAATAAAACTAATTAATTCTTGTGGGGGTTATAAATATATACACAGACACGCGAGAAATAGTAAGACAAGATCATTAATAAAAAATATTCAATTGTTTACGCTACAATAAGAAAACACACGTGTTCCCAAGGCAAGAAAATGGGGCAATATTATACATACTTGTTCACTCTCCGGCAACAACTCACGTAGAGACATATGTATGACAAAGTCATAGATCGCAGAGTTGAGTACCTCATTCAGAAAAATTACATAAAGTCTTTTCAATATTGTAAAACATGTCTAGAAACAGAGCAGAACACAGACGCCATTGCGCTTCGGAAGTGGTGCTAGAAAGAGGAAGAGTCCAGTTTTCAATTTTCTACTCCATGGGTAGAACGAGATCACAAACACTCGAGCCAGAAACACCCTCACACGCAGGGACCGAAATGGATATATACCAATATCCACCCTTGTTAAGCAGATCAAAGCTGAAACAAATGAGTACCATGGCAAATAACGAAAAAGAGAAGGCAGTGTGTACGCTTAAAATTGCAAAGACAAACAGGAACAAGGAATCATCAGTGGAGAACGAAAGGAAAATAGTAGTTCTAAAACAAGAGAAAGCGAATATTTTCTAATTGAGAACCGTTATATTAGATTTCTGAATTTTATGGATGAAGATTGATGATAATTGGTATTATTTGGATTCTTCGGACTATTATTCTTATCTTGAGTGTCATTTTACAACATTTCGGTTGACTTTCTTCAAATGTATCTTGTCGAAATCGGAATCTTCCTGCCGAACTTGGGAATCTTTCTGTTGAATTTGGGAATCTGCGCAAACTTTCGAACGTAACCCTTTATTTAATTCACTGGGTAGTATGCTCTCGTTCCGTCAGCCATGACTGAGTAATTTGTAATTGTATTTTGAGTGTCACCCACACTTTCGATTAAACCTTTAACCTCCAGAAGAGTGTAACTCCCAATTAAATTTTACCTAGTACTTTATCCACTACTCTGAAGTTATATCGATCAAAATATTGTGAAAATACACTCAATATGAGAAAAGTAGTTTAAATAATTCAAATAATGCGAGCGGCACATATGTTACATGTTTTTTAATGCTAAGTGTAACATTTTAAATGTCTCTAAAGTTTGTTAGTTTTGTTTTTTTAAATCGAGTGTGTGTATTTCTGAAACTGGTCACATGTAGGGCTTTGTATACGTACCAGAGAGTTTTTGTTAAAAGAAAGTTACCAGGAACGCCATGATAATCGTAAGCTACCCACTGGTAAGATTCGAATCTTTTGCTAAAGGATATAAGAAAACTGATCGAGCCTCCAATATCGAGTCTTTTTGTTGTTTTTTTTTTTTTTTTTGATTGCAACAGGAAATGCTATGAGACTAAAAATAGATTTCTCGTTGTTCTCAAATTATGAAAGAATATGTGTTTATTTTAATGTGCAAACTCTTTTTCTATAACAAAATCTTCCAATTCGACTGCATGCGACAATGCGTAGAATTATTTAGTGAAATGCTGTTTTGTATGAAATCAGATAGTGCCTGCCATTCGGTTCACAGTATGCTCGTTATAGTAGTAGCTATATACTATAAGAAAAAAATACATGTATATTCTCAAGCTTAATGGTGACATTGTTTAATGCAGAACTTAAACAAACACCTGCAATTAGATTCGCACTCGTTTCGCTATAAAGGATGTTTACGATAAAAGTTTAACATAAATCGATGTGTGGTGAGCTCCCTGGCTTTGGTAGCGCCATTTTGAACAACGATATCGTTGTTGAATTTTTCCAAAACCTACAACACTATTTATTGGGGTATAGCAGTTATGTTATCACGCAGAGAGAAAATGGAGGATATATATCATAAAGATTTTTTATTGCCAAATCCATTTAAGCTCAATAAAAATGGGTTGCACTTTCAGAGCATATATACCATTTGTAAACAATTCAAATGCCACACGAATATTTATATCACATTCATATCATTTTACTTGATATAGAGTACGTCTTACACGTGTTTTGTTGAATGGTATAGATAGAGCAAAAACCCATACAAATGCATACGAGAATTGTTTTTTGTTTGGGGGGTGCAGAGGAAACTTTTAAAGTCGTAAAAGTTTTTAAAAAATTACCAAGTGTAGGTTATTTATAGATTGTTTCAGGAAGAAACTACTCAAAAGAATATTCTAAGAGGGCAAAATTTATTTTATGAATTTACATGGGTCTCTGGTGAATTATTTGGTTTCTGTGTCGCCATTATACGAAATACGTATAAGACGTGCCATATATCAAATAAACTGATATAAATGTGCTTTAAATATACTTGTGGCATTTGAATTCGCTGAGTGAAACGCATGCATCCATGTTTATATTTATTATTTGACTTTTTGTCACAAAGGCAAAACAGAAAGAACGAAAAGTTATTTGAATCGTTGATATTATTTGATCAGCAAAGAGAAAAAAAACATCAAAAACAAAGAATATTACACTGCTTTGATCCAGAAATCATAGACCTTTATGTGCCCTTAATAGTTCTCTTTTACTTAAGCTAACAAAAGGGAAACGGGTTAAAGTTAGATAGATGAATCTAAGTTCGTAGGAAGAAAAGTATACAGATATATTAGTTGATATTTATGCATAAAAATATTTTCGACAAAACCAATCAATTCTTTTTAAGATATGTTGCGATTTGCAAGTCAAAAATATTTGTGACAGTTTTTTGTTTTGTTTTGTTTTTTGTTTTTTACTCAAACAAAGCATATTGCTCATTTTTGGTATTCGAGCTGTTCAAGGATCGATTCTTAGCTGAGAATACTAAGTGTCTCCAATTTATTTTACAATTACTAAAGTTTTAAAATTTGGAAAAATAAGAAACTTGGCTGGAGGTTTTTACAAGATTAGAATAAATGTTTAGCCTATTGTAACACGAAAAAAAATTATGATATGTTTCGTAAGAACTGAGAAAGTCTCTGACTTTATTTCGATAAAATGTAGCAACAATTTTTCTGGGTCGTTTATAATTGACTATTCATCCGGCCATTGTAAAAAAAGGATTGTTAGATATGAGTGCAAATAATACATTTTGTTTGGTTTTTACTTTCTTTTTAATAAGAAACTGAATAAAAAAAAAAAAATTGAATTCTTAGCAAAAGCTATGTTGAGTGACTTATAAATAATTGTTTTTTATTTGTAAGTTTTGAAGCGTGTCTAGTGCCTTTTATTTTCCGGTATTTTGTTAAAGTATTAATATTTAAAGTTCTCTTTCATTTTAGAACTAATGGCAAGCAAGATTACTCGGCGCTCAAGTAAGACACGTGACGTTAACGGAATATTATGCGTTGATCCTAAAATTTGAGCTCTTTATGAGAAAGATGCAGCAGTTACATTGCTGCTGTGGTAAAAAGATGAGTGCCAACTAAAATTCCAGATTTTAACTCTTGTTAAACCAGTGCCATATCACCCCACTCCCTCTTCAAAAGCTGATTTTTGTCAGAAATACAGGATGTGAATTACGACGAATTTGTTCGTGAACAGTCCGAAAGTTGTCAACAGAATTCAGACAACGAATCAAATTTCAAATTTCTCGGGTATGGAACGTAACCTAGTCATCAGAAATTAGTGACTAGACTTTTAATGAGTCGGTTTACGAACCAAGAAACTTGAAAAATAGCGGAAATAAGATTACAAAGTGAATAAAAAGAGTGCTCATAGGATTGCCGAACATAAATAATAAAGGTTAACCTCAGTACTGCGGAGTAGTGCTGGAATATGAAGAAATAAGGGAAATGCAATAATTCGTATTATTTGGATTCATCGGACTACTGTTCTCATTTTGAGTGTCATTTTCACAAAGTTTTGACCAATGTAACTTCCGACCTTCTTCAGGTGTATCTTGTCGAACTCGATAACTTGGACGGAATTTCAAACGGAACCATTTATTTAATTCACGGGAGTAGCATGATCTCGTTCTGGCATTCATGATTGAATAAAGGTCCTAAGTAATTCGCAATTGTATTCATAGTTGACGGAACTAGAGCATGCTATCCTCGTGAAGTAAATAAAGGTTCCCTTCGAAATTACGTCCAAATTCCTGAGTTTGACAGAAAAATTCTCGAGTTCGACAAAATAAACCTAAAAAAGGTCGGAGGTTACATCAACTGAAACGTTATGAAAATTACACTCAAGATAAGAACATTAGTCTGATGGATCCAAATAATACAAAAAAAAAACAATTTCAGAAACATAATGCAATAATTGTTACGTAAAATGTTGATATCCGATTAAGTCGGGAGCACAGATAATGCCTCTGGTCCTTTAGGTCAGGTATCAACCGTAATTGTTTCGTATAATCTCGCCAATATGGGGTCGAGCAGTTGAGAGACAAAATGGGCCGTAATTGTCTCGAGTAATCTCGTCAAAAGTG
Organism: Euprymna scolopes; assembly: GCF_053919585.1. Lineage (NCBI taxonomy): Eukaryota > Metazoa > Mollusca > Cephalopoda > Sepiida > Sepiolidae > Euprymna > Euprymna scolopes. The sequence continues at coordinate 51,888,115 of NC_136509.1, forward strand.
GCTGAACTGTTAAGAGACAAAATGGGGGTGTAGACTAAAACAAATGGTTAGATTAACTTGCATTTTCTCAAATAATCTCGATTTTTTTCAAGCTGAACAATTAAAAGACATAAGCCATAGGTTATACTAGAGGATATACTAACTAGTTTAGTCAAAGATTTTCGGAGAGAAATATTAATTTTACTGATGTAATAGTGGGAAGAGATTTGAAGAAAATAAGAAAAACTCGCACGACTAATAAAACTAGCAAACAAATATGGCTATATAATGAATAATATGACATATCTGTCATTACAACTGCCGACAAACAATTAACTGACTTCATTGCTAAAATAAAAAAATATCCCGTTTAAGTTTTGTGAATTTAAAGACACAGTACCAACAAATAACAAAGACTATCGCACTTAAATTTAGTTTTGCACGTGAATTTAGTTTTGCTTCGATTCATTACGTATTGTTGACACATAAAATTTTTATTTTGGACAACGAAGCTGAAGCATTTCGGTACTTAATCAGTGAAATGTCTTGAAAAAACTGCGTTCTCAATATTGAAACATCTATTTGAGTTTTCTCCCTTTAAATATTTAGAGGACTATGTTGGAATTGATGTTCTTTTTTTTAATGGTGAAAAAAGAAAAGGAAGGAATTTCTGACGGAGAGGAGTCTGTTGAGTAGACGTTCTGAAGACCTTCGGTATTGCGTTCGGCTTGAGTATTCTTTGTATCTCTTTATTTTCGTTGTTTTTTATATCAGTTTCTAACGTGTCTTAAACTAATATCACTATACTACTATTTACTATTTTCACATAGATGTGTTAGTACGTGTTACTTTTTGAAGTTTGGAACGATTTCCATTGGTTGAAAATATGTTGAGTTAATACGCTTATGTCAACACTTACCAGCTTTAAAAAGTGAGGAAGAGCGTGAATCTCAACAAAGCCGAGAAAAAAAAGTGTAGCAATCAAAGCTATTTGCTTTTTAGCATTCGTTGGAATCATAGCAATTCAGTCGCCATAACTTTGCCCTCTAAAGAAATGACAAATCATATATCGAGGAACTATAGTTGCAACTTAAAAAAAGGATAAGAAACGCGCCAGAATTATGAGCACTACGCTTAAATGGAAAGCTACGCATAAAAATTCCGGTTAGTATTAAACCCAACGTCAAAAAAAGATCGAATATCTGGTTTTAAAATTGCATGTGAGTGAATTTAGATATACTTTTGGTTTCTAGAATTAAAGAATTCTTTCTCTCGTTGCTTATTAATGGTACAGAGGAGGTAACTTGTATATTATTAAACGAAAATTAATTCCTAAATATTATGAGTCGACAGGTGAACAGTGTAAGAACCCTTTTGACGAACTATTTTTACCTGACTTCGTGTCAATATAGAGACACATTTTAAACTGCTTTGCAATAAATAATACAAGAACATATCTGTGCAAATAGTTTCTTCTTTGAGAAATAAACAATCATTTTTCAGGATCTTCAATTTAAAAATGATCAACAAACGCGTATGTCACGAACAAAATTGGACAATATTTTTTACGCCAATTGATAAGCCACGGCTTAGTTTGTTATGTATTTTATTTTGAAACAATTTGAACCATTTTTTTCAAGTAGCCGAGATTAATATTCATTTTAAATCTGTATAATATTCCTAGTTTTGGTGACATAAATAGACGCAGGAATACCCCATATTAAAGTGTGACCCGCAAAAGGTCATCTAAAATAGTTGATAAAGTTCACAATCCTTTCTGCATCCAATCATATTTGGTAAAAAATAAAAAATAAACTTTAATCTTTGTCGGATTTGCTCACAAAGTTTTAGGCATACATATCCAACAGTCTTCGTTTTATTTTTGGACACGAAAAGCAAAAATTGACAACATGGACACACCTCTCTCTTGACATTGCCTTAGTTTAGGCTATAATGGCCCTATTCAATTTAAGAATAGTATGAGGTATTGTTTTGATAAACGTTAAAAGAGATTAGAAAAATCTGAGGATTGTGGTCGGGTGAATGAGAAGTTCATTCAGGATCGTACATCCTACTGATAACCAAAGTATCCCAACATATTGCTGATAAAAGCGATAAAACAAAGGTTTTTGACATGCGTGATTGAAACTTGATGTACAAGTCAGGTGTAGACTGAAATTTATTTGTACAAAATATAGTTGGATTGCAGAAAGTACTGCGGGTTTTATTAAGGATTACATGATAGCATTTTTCTTTTACTGTTTTTTTTTTCTGGAGGAGAGTGTCATCTTGACTTCCTAGATTTTAATTTCTGTGAATATCTCAAAGATAATGTTTATTTAGACAATCTCAAACTATTCCCGAATTGAACAATGCAATCACTATCAAAATCAGGGCATTGCCAAGAGAGGAGTGCGTCAAAGATAGTGGCAACATTGCACGTCGTTTCCATATGTACTTATCATTGAACGGCGAAAAACAAAGACTGTTGGCCACTCATGACTGAAACTTGGTGGGCAAGTCAGACATAGACTGAAGTTTATTTGTACTAAATATGATTGGATTCCAGAAAGGACTGTGACTTTAAGTAACTATTCCATGCGTGGCATTTTTTTGAACATCCTGTAGTAAGGAGAGATCAGCTGTACTGCTTCACCCCGAAATACCTACCCCATCTCAGAGATAATCTCTAATCCGCTTAGTGTTTCAATTAGTTCTACCGGCAGTATTACAAAGAGCTGAACGTTGCTTGAGTTAACAGGATTTTCTTTGTTGTATTCAGTTGATCACATGAATGTTAACGATTCAGAGATCAGTTGACATTGCACATGATGACGCAATGGAAAAAAGGCGTATACTAGTTGGGTCTTAAAAATAACAAAGTTTCGAGTGCTGTGTGAGCTGCGAGCGAAAGAGGAATACAACGATCGTGTCATCATATAACCTGATATCTTGGGAGATTATACATGTAATCTTATCTTTCTGAATCATTGCTTTCTAGTGTGTACTTGTATTTCTTTGCCAGAAAAATTATTCCAGTAGTATACAAAAGTATAACTGAGAATGAAAAGTGCATTAGACTAGAGTGTGATTACCTGTTTGTAATTAAAATAAATTGTTTGTGATATTAGTTTAAGACACGTTTCCTATACACACATATAAATACAAACACAAAACCATATATATACACACCTATAGGTGTGTACATATATATATATATATATACATATGTATATATATATATATATATGCGTACATTCATACGTGCGCATACAAACACACATATGTGTACGTATATGTGTGTGTGTGTGTGTGTGTGTGTGTGTGTGTGTGTGTGTGTGTGTGTGTGTGTGTGTGTGTGTGTGTGTGTGTGTGTGTGTGTTACGATTTTTGTTCCTTAGGAGCGCTGGTTGAGTTTGAATAAAATAAAATACGTATTAGATACGTTTGAAGCCAAAACAACGCATGATTACAAAATAAACAGACATTTATTTTGTTTGAAATTTATATTGAAATTCATAAATTTATTTCGAAGCAAAGCCTCATCATCAGTATGTCTTTCTTTCTTCTTTTTTTACCGTGTTGTTGTTGAAGCAGAGAATCAGCAAGTAGAAGTCCGTTTGTTGTTTTTTACGGGAGTTTTTTAAATCTCGTATATAATACCATTTTATTCAAACTCAACCAGCGCTTCTAAGGAACAAAAATCTTAACGCGAATTACGCGTGACCAACACACACGTTTCGAAATTTATGTCACAAAGCCAGAACAGATTCGGTAGAGCACCGATGGCCATTGCCCAAATAAAATAATCTGGCTTACACTGTCTGGCATTGTATTGCAGAGGCAGCTAGCAGAAGCGACTGATTGTGATTACCATCACTGTTGGTTATTGGCGATTAGTACTGGTTGGGGGAGATTACTTGCGTTTATTAATGGGCACTGGCTGCCGTTGCAACTCTAACTCACTGGCAGCCAGGATCAGCCTTAGTATCTATTTAAAGAGAGAGAGAGATGATCCGTAGCTGTTAGTGCTGTATTGAAACGTTTACTTGTAGACCTTGGCTGTCTTTAAAACTGTCACTGTCGGGTTCGGGCGTACAGTGTCGGTCACTGGCGGCAATCAGCAGTATCGGTCTCCAGTGGATGATCACTGCATGGCAGTTAATTCTGTATTGAGGCGTTTACTGGTGGGTCTTGGCTGTCTTTACAACTTTCACAGACAGGTGCACAGTATCGGTCACTGGCAGCCACGAGCGATTTTTGCTTCCATTAGATTGCTCTAAAATGAAGTTGCGGCGGATAATTGCGTTTGCGTTGGGTTCCTCTGCAAATGTCGAGCATGACCAGTGCCGAGCTTCAGTAAACTGCTCTGAAATTAAATCAACTGTGGTTACTGGCACTTCATGATACTGGTGAACATTTTTTGTACAGGCATTTAAAATTGTTGTAGACTCTTGAAAATCCAGTATGTTATTGCAATACATCTTATGAGATGACTGGCCAATTTTTACGATTTCGGGTTCAAATGAACAGCTAAAACTGGAATTGGGATACACTCTACTTAAGCCTGATGAATTTCAAAAATGCAATCTGGACTTGAGGACGCTTAGGATGATCGATATGCAATAAAATTCTGTTTTAAACTTGAAAAAATTTCACAGAAACGTATGGAATGCTTCAGACTGCTTTTGGACCAACGTGTATCATCAGTATTTGTAGCATAAGAGATTCAATGAAGACAAAGAGTAAGGAAGTCGGAACACCAGAGTTGATTGGAGAAATAAAGAATTTCATGGATAAAGACCATCGTGTGTCTATAGAGACAATAAGTGAACAGTTTTAGGTGGGATCTGTACACACAATTATTCGCAAGAAACTGAAAACGTGGAAGATTTGTGTGAACGCACTAGTCCACAACTTCATTCTTATCATAGACTATTTGACGAAGATGGGAATCAAGACAGTTCCTCACCCTCCCTATAGTCCAGACCTTGTTTCCTGTGACTTTGGTTATTCCCTAAGCTCAAGAAAAAACTTACATACTGTCGTTATGAAACAACGGAGTAGATGAAAGAGGCTGTGGCGAGGATCACTGACACGTTCATACAAGAGGACTTCCATGGGTCCTCCAAAAGTTGTTGGAACGGTACAAGTGTATTGCAGCCGGGGGAGATTACTTCGAAAGGGACTAGATGTATGTTCTATCAATAAAAGTGCCCATAAGAAAAAAGTTTGGAAAGTTATTAAAGGCACCTCGTAATTATTGTTACTTCATGGCATGGGCGGTGACTGGTGTACCGTGCTACGATATAAAAATTAAATTTAACTGTATACGTTATGATAAAAATAAAAAGTAATAATAATCAAAATAATACTCTTAATAATAATAATAATAATAATAATAATAATAATAATAATAATAATAATAATAATAATAGTGTGAAACTATGGATGAGTCCTAGCAATCGTAGTCGTTTTTCACATGAGCATATTTTGAATAAAATCTGTTGTTTTTTTTTTATTTTTCTATTATTAAAATGTAAACTATTTAAATAGTTAGTTGAAAGAACAGGCGAATCAGAAGCATACTGCACCGGTGTCAGGTGTAAACCTGGGTGTGATGTAAAAAGGTCCGATTACCAAACTGGACTTCGTTTGTTTGTTGAAAACACAAAATTAAATTGGTATAAAAGAAAATATATAAAAATATAACATGGCCGTTAGCGATTGTAAACTCTTGAACCGGAATTGGTGGCCTATGCTTCTTATTTGCTGAATACTGATGGAAAGAGTAAATAGAAGTATTATCAACACTTACACACTACTACTACTACTACTACTACTACTACTACTAATAATAATAATAATAATAATAATAATAATGATAATAATAATAATAATAATAATAATAATAATAATAATAATAATAATAATAATAATCTACGTGACCGCATGAGGTTATTAAAAATATGCAAGGGCAATAAAATGTAAAAAGTTGTCCGCTTACGTTTCTCAGAATACAAGATTATCATTTTACGGTAATTTCCGAACAGTTAAACACAAAACAAGATAGCATCACCTACCCCACCAAATAAATTAGGCTATTCATTTACTGCTGAATTACCAACAGTTTCGCGCCCTTCACCTACGCCGATCCAAGCACATTCACCCCATGAATTACTTTTTCATACGCCTTTTAGCCAAGATCAAAGTGTAGCATCTGTTCTCCAGATGCTGCACTTCCATTTCTTGTTCTCTTTCGACTGAGACAATTTTTTTAATTTTTGTACCTTTTCTCCACGTTAATAAATGACCCTGGTGTCTAACTCTGTCCCGTGGGGAGGCATTGTAAATAGGTACTTTTTCATACGCTTCCATTTTATACATGGCCTTTGTTTAAACAAGTAGCCTGTAACTTTTATTCTTTTTATTGTTACTTATACTTTTTTACATTTTTACATGATGATGATGATGATGATGATGATGATGATGATGATGATGGGAAGGAAAGAGCATTGTTAAAAAGTTGTTATTATATTAATTAAATACACACACACAATTATTTATGGACATGATGAATTGAAATATATTTTCTTCCTTCATAATTGGGAAAACACCTAACAATTATTAAAAACTCGCTGGTTGAAAAAGTTGGCTTCTTGGATTATAAAAATGTTTCAAAAAATGTCACAAATGGCGCCTTTTGGCAATTTGACAAGTCTTATCTCAATGCCACCTTTGTTAAGAAAAACAGCTACCTAATTCATTGAGGCAGTCGAAATTTTTGTGGGTTACTCGAAATATAGGTCAGATGTTATGAATTTCTTTGGATAGGAAAAACAAAATAGCGGATATGCTGTTGAACTCAAGATGGACCACTCAACAATTGTTTGCGATTTAAAGACAAATAGGGAAGTCAGAAAGTTAGATAAATGGATGCCGCATGAATTGAACGATAATAAAAAAAATCGTCATTTTGAGGTATCTTCTACGCTCCTTCTGCCCAACAAAAACGACTCAGTTCTCGAGCGGATTGCGATGTCTGATGAGAAATGTATCCTCTGTGACGCCCAGCGACGTTCGGTACAATGGTTGGATGGCAGAGAAGCTCCACAACAGTTCCTTCCCGAAGCCGAAATTGCACCAAAAAAGATTATGGTGACTGTTTGGTGGTCTGCGGTCGGACTCATCCATCACAGCTTCTTGAATCCGGGCGAAACGATTACGGCAGAGAAGTACTGCTGACAAATTGACAAAATGCACCGGAAGCTTCAACGTATGTATCCGAGATTGGTCAATATGAAGGGACCAATTCTCCTTCATGACAACGCTCGCCCGCATGTAGACCCTGTAGAAGCTGAACGAATTGGGCTACGAGACTCTGCCTCATCCGCCATAAATGCATGCGAAGTGACGTCACCGAAGAGGAAAATGACTATAAAAAAACGATCAGGGGCGAGCTGTGGAGAACGTTCTAGATCACGTGGGTGACGCCACGGCCGTAACGACGAGGAAATAAATGTCGTTGTACAAAACAAAAAACGAGTTGGAGTTATTTCTTATTCTTTGCCTTAATCTTTTTTGCGAGTAAAATTGGACACAACATGTGTCGGGTCCACGGACAACGTTACACAAGATTCTTTTGGCGCCGTTTTGATCAGACCCTTTTTTTCATTTTTTTTTTTTTTTTTTTTTACAAAAAAGGGTAAAAATAAAGAAAAGGAAAAAGGTTATCATGAAACCATGCAGTCGCAAGGGAGAAAGAACTGACTAAACAGAGAGGAACTTGGAAAAAAAAAAAAGAAAAAAAGAAAGAAAGAATTGTAAGCCAGGTTTTGAGTAATATTTTAGTTTTTTTTTCTTTTCTTTCATCGTCAATTTTTTTTTTTTTTGCGGATAGAGACTTTTAACGTTTACGTTTTTATTAGTAATTACGTATGCAATTTTCACTCTCTTTTTTAACTATCACGTTTCTTGCGTTTGCCTTTGATGAATTTGTCCTGTGGTCTGATTGTAACTACTGACAGTCAGATTGATGGTTGTTGGTTCGATCCCGAGCTCGGAATGGATGTTGGTCTACTCACATTTAAGAGCTGTGATACAGCGAAACTGCCTGTCTGTGGATGACTATATAAACCTCCGTTTTGGGTTTGAACACTGTCGTAATTTATATCGCTCGCTACTACTTTGCTGTAATGCAAAACTTTTAGTAAATAAATAAATAGAGCACTATGGAAGCAGCGGTCAATGTTTGTATGAAGGTATTGTAGGTATGATTTACAATTAGAGCATGTCTGGTAGTAAGAGCTAATGTCTGCCGACTTGTTGGTTGTTGGTTCGATTCTGGGTTTGGGTTAGGTACAAGTCTATCTATACTGAATACCTATATAGTGAAACAGTACGTCTGTAACACACACACACACACACACACATATATATATATATATATATATATATATATATATATATATATATATATATATATATATATTTAATATAGCAAATCTGTAAAGATAGTAAAAGCTCTACCCGGTTAAGAGGAGCAATTCATGAATTAAATTAAATCAAATCAATAAAGATGAAAATGGAAAGAGATTTAAAAGAACCTCTTTAGGCCATGGCTTTTCGAAGGTAAATGCTTCTCATCAGAAGAGGAGACAGGCTGATATTATACTCGTATAAGGGTATACAAATAAAACCGGCTAAAAACATTTAGATTAGAAATGAAAAATAAAAGGGATTAAAAATAATGGGGATTATTAAAGGATATGAAAAGTAGAGGTCTGAGAAAAAGTGGGATTAAAATAGAGAAATGTATATAATGAAAAGAATAAGAAACAATAATAAAATGATAAAAACAAAAAGAGAATTCAAGTAGAAGCAAGATGGGAAGAGTTAAAAGATTAATAGATAATCCAACTAAAGTCCTTGAAATGGTAGTTCAAGGAAAATGACCGTTGTCCAATATAAAACCGCTCGAAAATTGAATTCTGGATTAGAAAACCTTGGCTTCAAAATATCATTGCTTAAAGAGGGTTTATTTTTCACTTCCTTACCATTTTCGTCCTTATCGATTTGATTATTCATTAAATTTTTTTGTAACGTTTATTCCTCATCTTTTTAATTTATATATACTATAATAATTTTTAAACATTAATTATTTTTAATCCTACAAATCCACGTGTTTTGAATTTACGTTCTCATCAGTGTAGGGAGCGATAATTATTGCCAATCGAGGGATTCAAACCTATTTAAGAAGACATTCTTGACTTCATAAGTTAGCATTCAACCCGCAGCTATAGGAATTAGCACGAGGAGTAAAGGAATTAAGTTTAGGTGGGCATAAACATCAAACAGTAAGATAGTATTCAACGATAGACGTCGGAATATTTCATTGCGTTAATCTCTCTAAAGAAGGTTCAACTTTTCTTAAAGAGGTCTTATAACGATAATATTTTTAAAATAAATATTAATAATCCTTTTTAAATATATGAGCAGATGTGTGTCGGACTTACGTTTTCATCGGTGATCATCACTGCCAGTGGGGAAGGCTCCAGATCTCAAATGAAACTATTTATAGATTTGAGATATCAGATAAACCCAAATGGAGACTACAAATATCACAGGAAACTACGCGAAGACTACGCGAAGATATCAGATGAAACCAAGTGGAAACTCTAGGTACAAAATGAAACCACGTGGGAACCCTAGATAGCTACTGAAACTCTTGAAACGATATCTTGTTGCGATAAAAAAAAAACGTAATTACTAGATACGAAGCTTATCTGAAAAAAAAAATTAACAGTTACGGATAAAAAAGAATAAATGAAAATTGCATCATTTTTCATAATTTTTGCACCCATTTTATTTCACTTGTTTTTATTGACATTTTTTTTTCAGATGGTTCAACTCTCATTCCTGGACAGGGTTAAAAAGAGAGTCTCCAACCTCATCTGTCATCTAAGATTCAGCCTCTGTCCCATCGACGAAATGTTGCATCCCTCTGCCTGTTTGACAAGTATGTTAATGATGAATGCTCTCACGAACTACAAGCACTTGTGCCCCTTCGACGTAGATACCCATGACAAACTAGAGAAGCAGCTAAATCCCACCCCTTCACAATAGAGATCCGTAGATGTAAGAAAGTCTTCTACTCCAATAGTTTCTTCCCCCATAACTGCTAGACTTTGGAACTCCCTTCCGGGATTCTGCTTTCCCAACTGTACTGACATGCAGAAGTTCAAGTGTAATGTGAACAGATATCTTGCTGCTAAACTCTCTGCATAGTACCCTTGCAACTTATGTCCCCGATAGTAGACCCTTACTACAAAATAGCAATGTGCCTTGTTTGGAGTGAAAATTAAAAAAAAAAACTACGAGCATGAGAGAAACAAACAAGAAACAAACGAGAAACAAACAAGAAATACCAAGCAAAAAATAAAACAAAAATCACTCGAACCACCTTTCTATTTACTTGGTCTAGATTCGTTTTTCCGAACTCATTGAGACGTAGAAGAGATCAATGACGGAGCTGAGAAACATCCAAGGAGTATCCTCTGGGGAGTACATAGAACCCTTGCAAAGGTGAGGAATGCATATTAGTCTCGAGCAAAATTATTGTAGAAGGTATGCTGATATGATTTTATGTTTTTGTAATTTATGTAATGGATGACAAATTTAAGTATGGGAGGTGTGTGATACTATAAAATGAACCTGAAGTGGACTTGAGTCACTAAGTGCTGAGAGGGGGGGCATTAGACAAAGGAATAGGAAACAATGAAATAGGAAGTAGCAAACAATGAATCTGTAGGTATTTTTAGATCAAGCCTTTTAGATTTGACAATGACAATAGAAGCCTACAGATGACAAGGGAAGGGCAGCTTCCGGGTGGCCGGGGGTGCGATTTCAGATACCAACGCAGAGGAGACAGTTAGTTGACAACTAGATGCCCTTTGCGGTAGATGGGAGTTGATTGCGACAACGGTTGGACAGTTTTTAGAGTTGACTGTAGAACAGAAATAGAGACGAATGGCAACGGACACGACGATAGAACGGGGAGAAGATACACACACTCATAAATCCAACCGTCAAATATATGTGTAACATTGGTGTTGGTGTTTTTCGTGGTTGTTTTATTTTAATATTTCTACTTTGTGAAACCACGTGTGTTCTCATCGACAGTCACCAGCGATAAAATGACGTAAGAATAGTTGAACGAAAAATCCACGACACACGACGTTGGGAGTCGGCGATCTGTCGGGGCCACGCACGTCGGGTCACAAATAGTGCCGTTAGATGGGATCTCCGACCTTGGGGCATTTTGTGAAACAATTCATCCAACTTACAATGATAATAAGGAGACTTCAGCAGACCTCGCAGTCCCTGTTATTTTCCTTGTAGCATGTCAGAACCCAGCTGGACATGCTTTCCCTGGGGCACTTGTCATCGAGTATAGTGGCGCCAGGCCGTCTCAGGGATCTCCTACTTAGGATACAGGCCGAGTTGCCATACAAGCTTCGTCTTCCCTCACCCCCCCCCACCCCGGTCAGGATTGTGGCGCTGGTATAAGTCGCTTGGTTGCATGACCTTAATGGAAGACGACAGGTTGTTGGTCTTTCTTGCTGTTCCGCTTCTTGACGCGGAGGGTACATTTGAGGTGTTTCAAGCTATAAGTCTGCCCATCCCTTTTCCCAGTAGAACGGTAAACTTTGAAGCGGTTGGAAGCCGAGTACATTGCCCTTAATTGGCTAGGATCAAATTCATGTTGCCCTCCCCGGGCGAAGCAAACGGAACGGATGCAAACAAGGCATATTGGAGACTTGTACATCAAAAAGTCCCGTATACATCAGCGGTAACCACAGGCTGTGTTTGCTGGAGTTGTTTAGAGGTAACCAGATGGGGATTGAGCAAACCTGCCGGGTGGAGGTGTCAACGAGAGACCTACAACCGCAGGCAATAAGCCTATCCGATGGGGTATGGGCTTTAGCACTGAGGAAGGGGTTAGAATTGGTGCAAGTGTGTAGGGGAAGGCCTGTGAGAACCATAAGGGCCTGGCCATTATCAGATTACATATGGGATGTTCGGACTTTGGGAAGTCTATTACTCTTCCGTCCTATTACCAGGCAGAGGAAAAGTTTGAGATCCAGGACTCGTTCTTGGCACTAGCGGATATTACTTCCAGTCAATGGGCGAGCCTGTTGAGACCGTTGGTGGAGCAAGTGCCCAATGTGACACTGAATAGGCTTCCTAAATTGCTGAAAGCCGTAGAAAAAATAGATTTGCAGGAACTAGTTAGTAAGTTAGAGAGGATGGGACAGAGGGAGGCAGTGAGGGCAGGAACCCAACAGGTATGCTAGTTTGGTTTTTGGTCGGAGTAAATAGTTGTAGCGTTAGAAATAATAATTTATAGGAAACAAAGCCAGGTTATAGGCAAAAAAAAAAAAAAAAGAAAATGGAGATTGTTTAAGCTAATTTTTCTGACACATGCATATGAACTTTATGTTTTTATTGTTCTTAAAAGGAAAGGAGAAAAAAAGAGACTTGTCTTGATTTTAAAGAAAAGCATTTTGGCCATGTGTTAAAAAAATGCTTAAATGTATTTTCATGTATTTCTTACGATGAAGATTACATAAGTTTCTTGCGTGTAAAATCGCACAAGGGCCGTTTGATCGATTATTACAGGAAATGAGAAAAGGTAGGAAAAATAGAGACTTATAATTGTTAAAATCTATATTTTTTCAGGTTGTGGGTTTATTGTGTTGAATTATATTGTTGCTTCAATGTTGTCGAAAACAGAAACAGTAAAAAAAGCAGTTTTGTTTTGCTTAAATGTTACTTTTTTTAAATAATGTAACAAATGTTATTTAAGTAAAATGTATAAGATCGTCCTTCTTATTGAAAAAAAAAAGATGGTGAGAGACCAGACAGGTTCGGGGGTGTGCACAAGGTTTTTCCGGTGGGAGGTGAAAAGAATTGATTGTTTTTTTTTTTTAGGGGGGAGGGAAAGAGGAGAATGGCGGAATGCCTGCTATTATGGAGGTGTTTAAAATTCCTCCTGTTTATTTTTGGAGAGTGGGGCGAAATATTGTGGAGGTAGTTAAAATTCCTCCTGTCTATTTTGGACGGGTGGGGCGAAATATTTTGGAGGTGTTTAAAATTCATCCTGTTTATTTTGGGGGATGGAGCGAAATATTGTAAAGGTGGTTAAAATTCCTCCTGTCTATTTTTTTGGGGGGGGCGAAATATTGTGAGGTGGTTAAAATTCCTCCTGTCTATTTTTGGGAGGGTGGAGAGAAATGGTGGAATGCCTGTTATTTTGGAGGTGGTTAAAATTCCTCCTATTTTTTCTACCTCGATGGAGGGGCGAGGTTGATTTTCCCTTTCTGGTATGAGAAGCTGTATCAGTTATCTGGAGCCAGTCAAAAAAGGAATTGCTTTGCAAAGATTTTTAAGGGTATTCAAATATCCCTGGAATACGAGAGAGTTAGGTGCACACCTGTGATTCTGTGTTGGGAATGATACGCCGAATTTCTGCTTTGTTGTTTTTGTTTTTTGAAATGAAAAACATATCTCTACTGTTTCATTATTTATGTAATATGTATAAATTGCATATAATTTATGTTGATATGATCTTGTGTTTTTGCAATTTATGTAATAAATGACAAGTTGGACATGGGAGGTGTGTGATACTATAAAGTGGACCTAAGGTGGGCTTGAGTCACTAAGTTCTGAGAGGAGGGAGGCAACAGACAAAGGAATAGGAAGTGTCTTATAATAAACAATAAAATAGGAAGTAGCAAACAATGAATGTAAATTTGACAATGACAATAGAAGCCTACAGATGACAAGGGAAGGGCAGCTTCCGGGTGGCCGGAGAGGGCGACTTCAGATACCAACGCAGAGGAGACAGTTAGTTGAAAACTAGATGCCCTTTGCAGCAGATTGGAGTTGATTGCGACAACGGTTGGACAGATTTTAGAGTTGACTGCAAAAAAGAAATAGAGACGAATTGTGACTGACAGACGAACATAACATCGATAGAACGGAGAGAAGATACACACACATACACCTCCAACCGTCAAATATATGTGTAACATTGGCGTTGTGTTTTTCGTGGTTGTTTTATTTTAATATTTCTACTTTGTGTGTTCTCATCGACAGTGGCGAGCGAGAAAATGGCGATCCGGCCATAAGAAGAATAGTTGAGCAAAAAATCCACGACACACGACGTTGGGAGTCGGCGATCTGTCAGAGCCACGCACGTCTGGTCACAGAGGGAAACACACACACAATTTAGTGTTTGGAATCGGAATTGTTTACTACATAAGTTCAGTTACATCTCACACTTTGTAAGTCTATGTTCGAATTAAAGAACAAACATTGACAACCTATAACCTGTTGGGTCAACGTTGATACATCGTACAATAGTATATATACTACGTAGTTAGAAATAAACAGTACAAATCTTTTATTTTACTTTTCTTCTTTGTTTACGTCATTTATTTAATTACATCACCTTATTACTATCCTTATCTAACATTTACTCATTTACTGCATTCCTCTGTTCTCCCACCACTCTTTCTCCCCTTTTTTCACCACTTCTCGTCTCGTTCGTCCTTCATTTCTCCATGTAGAGTATCTAATGTGCAAGTAAGCAAAATTATCAGTTTAATCCGAAATACCTGGCTGATATGTTGCATTTTATTATATTTTACTAAGTAATACTTGTATTGGTCAACATGGAAGTTGGTAGATTTCTAAGATAACTGTCGTTAAAATAGTATTTTTAGAATACTGTTTTTAAACGTGAGTACGTTCTCTGAATCCAATGTCGCCAGTGTTATGGCTTGCAATAAGCCACAAAGAAAACAGAACAACGGAATAGAGTTAAACAATGTATTACTGGAACAGTAACGTAAAAAGGTTTCAACTGAAAAGAGTAGTAAACGTCACCGAGCAGGCGAGGGTCGCTCTGGTGTTTAATCCACACCTGGGATCAAAAGGTCTATGGTTTATATAATGGATAGAACAGTCCATTTGCAGTGTGATTCCCCCACAACAGTAAACAAAAAACACATTTGCTAAATTTTAGTTTTAATTACTAAAAAAACGCATGAATTTATTTTCGCATTTTTTTTTAATGAAAATAAAACATCATAGATGTAACCAATTAAAAAATATATTTCAGGAACTTACGGAAAAGTCCCTAATGTCCGTATTAATGAAATCAATATAACTTGAAGAAAATTTTATTTCTCGAATTAACGATATCATCATTGAATTAAGCATTGTTTATTTAATATTTTCACCAATAATTATATAATCGCAAAAAATATTTCATGCGATTTCAATGATAATAATTCTCACAAAAATTTCAAATGTAATATTCTAATATTTTCCTTGTACGCATGAACGTGTAGATATCAGCGTAATAATTTTTTGCAATCTTGAAAATAAAATAAAATTGAAAAATTGAGATCCAGGATCACTAAGAAAAGAATAATTTCAAAAAATCGGAATTTCTACTAACGATTAATTTGGAGAAGTACGGATGGGCAACATTGTGAAAAACAAAAACAAGATTTGCATCCGACCCGCCGCATTCTATTTAATTATTAATAAATAATTGTTTCAGCTTATTATTTCAATGAATAAATTGTCAGTGTAATCTGTGATTTTAATTGACTTTTTCACATTTAAAATGCACTTTTACTTTTGCTTGAAAAGAATTAATAAACGTTACAAAACGTTTAAGAATAAATCGAGTCATCATGTAAAAAAAGTAAATATTCTAATTAAATAAGCACTTCCTTTTTATCACAACAAAATAGGATTACCTAAATTAATAAATATTTTTTTAATCTTCAAAATACAGAAATTGGAGTTTCAATTTCGCTATGAATTCAAAAATAAAATTGATTTTTTAACATTTTGAGTTTCAGTAGAAATTCACCGAGTTGCCTTTTAATTTGTTTTGGTCTAACGATGACCGGTTCCTGTTGCGAAATTGGTGTTTTGGGAGATAATTAAGCATTTTTTTAAATAGTTCTAGGAAACTAATATTTATTTTTTTTTTACAATTAATGTATTTAACTTTCAAATTTAGCTGAATTTCCGAGTTTTCCTAGCTATTTTTCATTATAACTGTTTTTCTTTTTCCTTTTAGATATAAACTTTAGATTTTTATCTTTCAAACACAACCAAAAATAATCGTAAAATTATAAAAAAAAAAAAAGAATTATAATAAGCCAGCTTTCAAAACCATGAGCCCTATTAGTTGCCACCGTTAAATTGCACATAGATTTACTAATAGAACAATAGTAATAAGAAGTAATACTAATGCCATTAACTAAGAAAATTAAAATAATACAAAGATAATGTTAAGAAATGAAAAGAAATGTAACACAAATAATAAACAAAGCATAAAAATATCAACAACAACAACAGCAACAATAACAACAACAACAACAACAATAATAATAATAACAACAAAAACAACAACAACTGCTTTTTATTGCTGTAGAAACTGCTGTCAAGTATTTTGGCAGGTGAGATTTGCCAATATCTGGAATAGCAAGAGATCTTACCTGTGGAACAAAAAGGATGTAGACGACATAGCAGAGGGATGAAAGATCAATTGCTTATTGATATGACAATATTTCGAGATTGTAAGAGAAGATCCACAAATCTATGCATGTTGTGAATAGATTACCGCAAACAATATGTTCTTGTTCCTCATAGCTGGACTAAGGAATTTATGGAAATATTTGGAATAACGGCGAATTTGCAAGATTACTTGAAAAGAATTATGAAACAATAGAAAGTGTCATTGACATCGAACAGAGAAGATTTTGTGGAAGTTCATGTGAAAAGATGGATTTTTCAGGAGGACATCTTGTCGTCATTAATGTTTGTTTTAAGTATGGTACCCTTGTCGTTAATATTACGAAAGTTAAATGCGTGTTATGTGTGGGGAAAGACAGAGTACCGGTAAAACCATTTATTATTTATGGATGAATTAAAGTCGTATGCAAAAAAACGAAGACCAGCTAAGTATGGTTGTGGGGACTGTTCATATGTTCAGTAACGACATAGGTATACAATTTGGCATGAAGAAGTGTGATGTTCTGAAATTGAAAACGGTGAAAAATTGTTTAAAGTGATGGAATAACGCTTTTGAATGAGGAAATGATAAAAGAAGTTGAAGGAGAAGAATACGTCTTCTTAGGAATTGTGGGATTAGAATAAAAGCTGAAATGAAATAAATAATAGGAAAAGAATACAAGTAAAGATTACAGTTGGTTCTTAGATTAAGATTCACTGGAAAAAAAATATCCGCAGTAAACACATGAGTAATACCTATATTTCGATATGGTGCGGGTCTTATTCAATGGAAAGAAAATGAGATGAAGTTATGGACAGGAAGACAAGGAACACGATGACAATGAATGGAGCTTTTCACCCAAAGAGTGAAGTTGATAGGTTATATGCGAAAAGAAAAGAGGGAGGAAAGAACTAATAGGTGTAAAAGAAGAAGAAAATAGTCTGAAATTTTACAGTTCCAATTGTAATGAGAAACTTATAAAGGGTGTGTCAAAATTTGAAAAATTGCAAGAGAACGAAGTAAACATTTTAAGGAAATAAATGAACATAAAGCGAAAAACAAGTCGATTAAGAAGAAAATGCATTGTCAATTGAGTCGAGATCTATCAGAGACAGTGGGCAAGGTCAATACTTGGCGATGATTGTCAAAATGTGACTTGACGATTGGGACAGAAGCCCTAATATGTGCCGCACAGGAGCAAGCGTTCAAGACAAATAATATGAAGTATTACATTAATAAAACGGCTGAAAATCCCGTGTGTTGACTGTGTGGGCAGAAAGGTGAGAATGTACAACACCTCGTCAGTAGCTGCGGGAAGTTGGCTCAAAAGGAGTACAAGAAGCGCTATGACAATATTGCAAGAAAAGTTCATTCGATTATATGTAAAAAAAAAAAAAAAAAAGAGGGCTGGAATGCAGTAAAAATGGTGCGGGCATATTCTAGAAGGGATGGTGGATAGTGATAACGTGAAATTATTGTGGGATATGAATATCCAATGTGATAATTTGATTGAAGCAAGGGGACCAGATTTAGTCTTAGAAAAAAAAGAACATAAGGCAATGATCATTGATAAAGCAATGCCATCTGGTGTGAATATGAAGAAAAAGAAAGCAAAACATGACAGGAGTGCGTTTGTTGATTCAAATTTTTAGTCTAACGTAATCTATAATATAAATTTCACCTGTTTGTTTAAACGTATGTATGTATGTATGTATGTATGTATGTCTAAAACTTTCGACAGAGACGACAGATTTTCACAAGATTAGTATCATTTTGTAGCTCAACTCTTCAACTGGACACTTTTCTACAGGGAGGCGTCGCTTTTTTCGCCGATATTTTCGTACGTCATCCCCTCTTTTCGATGCTTTGATTTAAAACGTTTGCCACTTTCAATTTGGCGATGGACGCAACGGCAAAGACGTCACGTTTTTTTTCGGGTTCTTTGCCTCCTTCGCGGTACGGGTTCAAGCCTGCCTGCCTGCCTAATACTACTTCTTTTTTTTTTTTTTTTTTTTTGCTCAACACGCACCTCCAAACACCCAGGTAACGCCGAGTCTATAATATAATTTTCACCTGTCTGTTTAAATGTATGTATGTATGTATGTCTCGCAAAACCTTTCGACAGAGGAGACGGATTTTCACGAGATCGTAGTCATTTTGAAGCTCAACCCTTCGGACGACAGATATAAAAAAACTGACCAAAAACATCAAGTTTTTCACCTTCAACTGGGCACTTTTTTCGCCAATATTTTCGAAAGTCATCTCCTCTTTTCGATTGACTTGCGTTAATTAAAACCTACGTCACTTCCGGTTTTCCGATGAACGCAACAGCAAAGACGTCACTTTTTTCCTTCTTGTCCTCCTTCGTGGTACTGGTTCGATCATGTCTACTACCACTTTTTTTGAGCTCGCAATTTTCCTTTTTTTTTTTTTTGTTTGTTTGTTTTTGCTCAACCAACACCCTTACACACACCTTCACTTTCTTTTCTGCCTTCGCATCACGGGTTCGAGCCTGCCTTCCAATACAACAGACATCTACAAATACCCGGGAAACGCCCGGAACTCAGGCTAGCCTATAATATAAATTTCACCTGTCTGTTTAAATGTATGTATGTATGTATGTATGTATGTATGTATGTATGTATGCCTAAAATTTTCGACAGAGGCGACGGATTTTCATGACATCAGTATCATTTTGAACCCGGATCCTTCGGATGACAAACATAAAAAAATTGGGGGAAAACGTTAATTCTTTCGTCCTCAACTGAGCACTTTTCTACAAGGAGGAGTCGCTTTTTCACCGATATTTTCGAAAGTCATTCCCTCTTTTCGATTGACTAGCTTAAATTTAAATCGTCGTCACTTCCGGTTTGGCGATGGGGCCAACGCAAAGACGTCACTTTTTTTGTTCACGTTCTTTTCCTCCTTCTAAAAGTACCCTTTGATTTCGGGTCCCGTATGAGGACTTCATTTAATGAGGGTGAAATATTTGCTACTACCTATGTGGGATTAAGCGTTTATTTTAATATCGGCAAGAATAAAGCTGAGCAAAAATGTTGATTTATAGAATAATGTCACAGAAATAAAGTCAATAACGGAATAATACGTGGATTGGTTTCCACAGTCGAGTATTTTCTGTATATTTCGGTAGTTGATTCTTTTTTTTTCTTTTTTTTTCAGTGCTTTTTATTCTAATATCTTCTCATCCTTTCCCCAGGTTTTCAGGAGCTGTTCTTTGTGATCCTTTTATCTCATTTTCTTCATATTCCGTAAACTTTTCAGCTCTCTTTTAGCTTCTAATAAGCATCTATTAAAGTAGGAAACATTTATTTTATTAGGCATCTATTAAGTTTCGTGTATTTACTGAATTTTTTTTTTTTTCAATTTCATCGTTTAATCTCTTGGCACAGCGAAATCTATTATTTGGCAAGTTTTCCCTCTTTGTTGATTATTATTATGATTATTATTAAGATTACTTGAAAAGTAAAGTATGAAACAATGGAAAGTGTCATTTACATGAAACGGAGAAGATCTTGTAGAAGTTCATGTGAAAAGATGGATTTTCAGGAGGACATCTTGTCGCCATTGTTGTTTGTTTTAAGTATGGTACCCTTGTCGTTCATATTATGAAAAGTAAATGCGCGTTATATGTGGGGGGGAAAGAGTACCAGGTAAACCATTTATTTTTATGGATGAATTAAATAAAAAGCTAATCCAATCCCTCCTTGTTGACTCTTATTATCTCCAATCTTTTTGTTTGGTTGAGTTCGTCCGTTTGTATTGCCATATCCCATAGGATTATACCCCTTTTATTTTCCAATATTGTTTGCCCCGGTTTGTGCTATTTGTCTGGATGTTTAAATTCCGTCGTTTACTTATTTTTTTAATTGACTATATTCCCAACCTATTCATGTACTTTTTAATATTCCTTTTGGATTAGCTTGCTGCATTCATTTATCGCGTAGTTTAGTGTTTCGGCCCTTTGTTCATAGAGTCTACATACATTGTGCCCCTGGTACTTATCGATCTTAGTGTTTATATAGTTTATCTTGATGGCGTTAGTTTGTGCGACTCCTAATAGCCATTCCGTTTCTCTGTTCAAGTGCCCTTTCCATAGCAATGTCAAACTTTGCGCAATTATTTGGTCTATTTTATAAAATTCCCTTTCCATTCTTTCCTCATCTTTTTGCTTCTTGTTTCCCTGTTCTCCGGGCGGTGCTTTAAACCTCAATGTATTGGATGATGTGTATTCTGTTATTGCAAGTTTTTACTTCGTTATATCAAGTAGTATACATGTTTCCTTCCGAATGCCATTTGTATTATAAGACTTTGTGGAATAGGACAAATTAAAAATAATATGCGAAATGAATTTCAATCATTCTTAAGAAAAAAGTATCGCCACAAAAACAAATACGTGAAAGACATGTGCATGCTACAATCGGGCATCGAAACAATCAAAATGATGAAAAGAACAAAAATGATAATATGGGGGGGGTGTATAAAAATACGGGAATCGAATATGCCAAGGAATTTAAAGGCAAACAAAATTCTAACAGATGTGAAAGAGAATAAAAACGGAAAAGAAAGTAATACAAAAAAAAAAAAAAACAAGACAAAAATCCAATGAAACGGGATTCTTTTGATAAGGTGAGTATGGGTCAGATCAAACGCAGGTTGTAATAAAAAAAAAATTACACAAACAACAATAATCGATTTATGTTATTAGTCTTTCGCATAACGAGTGTAATTGCGTGCAGAAATGAAGTGATTTATGTAGATTTTTAGGGGTGGGTTGGTAAAAGAGCAGAGAAATAGAAGGAAACCAGATGTTTTGAATCTGATTTTATGAACCAAGGCAGTGAATTGTTAGAATTATACCTAGCGTTCATAATAGGAATGTGTTGCCAGTGTACAGGTGTTGGAATTGATAAGAAGCTTTAACAAGGGAAATGATAAATAACAAAAACTGAATCCCCCTTCTCTTCCTCAAACTCTCTCTCTCTATCTCTCTCTCTATCTCTCTCTCTCACACACACACACACATACACATACACACACACACGCATACACATACACACACACACTCCCTCTCGCTCTCTTTCTCTCTCTCTCTTCTCCGTATCTCTCTATATAAATATATCTATCTATCTCTGGCCTATTTATTAAAATATATAATCAGAATTTAGATGTTTAATTATGTTGACAGAGTATAGGTGGAGAGTTGCTGAGAATAGAGATAAATAATATCATTTTTCTTCCACGCTCCTGAAGATAAAATAAACCACAAGAATATTAATTAAATTAATTAGAGATGATCTTTCAAAGGCTGTGAAATTCTTTATGAGCAGATAAAGTGGCTTATCAGAGAGAGATTGGGTCGAAATCTAGAGGGTTGAGACAGTGCCTAGACTCGCCCATCATGAAGAGAGTTAAACAAATTATCCAGGATTATAAATTGACGAAATACTAAAGCAAATGAATAAGAATTAGGCGAGGGGGGTTGTGGAGTAAGAAATGGACTTCGGATTCATGTCTATGAAAACCCTACCTCAAGGCAATTGTAGACAGAAAGAAATTTTGATAGTTAAAGGTTAAATAGATCTTACAACTTAGCACAACTTACTCTTAGATCCGACTTGCTTCTGCTACAATTGTATATTGCCATCTTAGCAAGCTGTAGTGTTGAGACAACGTGACCTGGCTTCTCCAATGCTCTACAAGTCAAGACTCTAGAAAAACAGCTATCATCGACCATGAGATAACAGGACTCAACATCGATGTCAGTGCAACGTAGGACACAAGACTCATATCAAACAACAGCCTTAGGGAACAGAAATACAGGTTTTGCTATTAGAGCAAAGAACCTGATCAAGACTGCATGGTGTTGAGTTCTTGGCAAAGAATTTTCTACTCATCACTGTAGAACCATCATTCAGTTCCATAGCCCAAGTCTTATATTTCTGCTTACCAGCTTCCTCGAGCCCAGTGAAATCCTGCACTGTTATGCTCCCAATTAGCTGAGACCAAGAACCAATTCCACGAGGATCTTGGCATCACCATCAAAGACATCATTAGCACGAAAAAATGTATCTACTTGGTTATTTCAATGTCCAAGTGAGTTCCGACCATAATTCTTGACCCAAGTGCATCCGTCATTTTAGCGTCGGTAAATTGAACAAAAATGGACGGGGTTCTTTGAGATATGATCGGAATTTTCTCTGTATAATCAAAATGTTTTTCTCAGCCGAGTCACATTATTGAGTATTTTGGCAGCATATCAGATCCCATCACTGCCAACAGCTGCACTTTGTCATTACACAGGACCCTGACTGAACTATGGTCTCACTATAGTAGTTAACATAATATGGGCACTGGCACCTATATAGAGATATAAGAAGAAGCAACTACAATAACAACATTATTCTATCTAAATCGCCAGAATGCACTAGAGCGGTACTAAAAGCAGTAAATATGGTTATAAATATGATTATAGTTATATATTTTATATTTATATTTAAATCATTTTTTTTTTAATTCAGCGGGGTTAAATTACATTTATTTGTAAGGAAAACACGTTAAAAAAAGTTGAAACAAAAAATACTGTTGACCTTGTGTATGCTTTGAATAGCAGTAGTGGTTTTTAATATATGACTAAAGACAGGGCGGCCATGAAATAGGTAAGCAGATGATTTTTTTAAAACCGGCAGTCACAAACCGATTTTAAACACCCAAGCAAGCAAACAAGCCGATCTGAGTTTTATAATTATATAGATTACTCATATATATTTGTATATATATATATATATATATATATATATATATATATATATATATGTATATATATATATAACATTTTTATTTATTTATTATTTTTAAAACAGTAATCTACGTACACGCGTGTTTCGAGTTAACTAACTCTCATCAGCGTAGCTCGACTGTTTCTAGGTATCGAACTTCAGACCATGTTTACCACAGTTCGGCGCCTTAACCGTTAGGCCACCAACTATTTATTTTTATCGCTTTTAAATTTAGATTTGTTGTTGTTGTTTTTCAAAAACTATCATTCCAAGTTAAAGCGTAAATGTTAATGTAAAAACAAATAAATGTATATATATATATATATATATATATATATATATATATATATATATATATATATATATTTGCTTTTACATTAACATTTACGCTTTAACTTGGAATGATAGTTTATATATATATATATACATATATATACATATATATATATATATATATATATATATATATATATATATATATATATATATATATATAATATTAATAATCATTCCAAATTAAGACCGTAATGTTAATGCAAAAACAAATTTAATTTTAATAAATAGAAATGTTTATTAAAATAAATTTTCACTTGTCTGGTCTTTTCAACGGTTAAATTTTAAATTCTGAATATAAAGTGCTTATTAGGCAGTGGATTTCCTATTATTATTTTCATCCGTGCATACAACCAAAGCGTCATTGTTATTGGAGATTTAAACATCATTCAGCTTCAATTTTCCAAGTGCGGACGTGCCAGGTTTTACCTCTAGCATAACACGAAAGAAGAAAAAAATGTCTATTTCCTGATGAAGAATATTTTACAATTCAAAAATTAAAAAAAAAATGAATTTTATTGTTCTCCATTAGCCGAAGTAGCTAGCTTGCGGTTAAAAAATGTTACATCTGTCAAAAACTCAACTCCAAATTTTAACACTCTACAGTTAAAACTCAACTGTAAAACATGACGCACTGCTGACAAAATTTGCTACTCTGACATCCAAATCCAAAATCAACCCAGTCTTTAAAAACTCAGGATTTTTATATCCAAGCTGGAGCATCTGATTTGCATGTTATATTACACTATTACAAGCATATAAATTAAAAGGGCGGCCATTTTTTAAATTTTTTTTCTCATTCTTTTTGTCTACATGGAACTCTATTAACTTTTATTTACAAACCAGCCTGGGTGCCCGGCGTTGCCCGGCGTTGCCCGGGTGTTTGGAGGTATGTGTTGAGTAAAAAAAAAAAGTGGTAGTAGGCAAGCAGGCTCGAACCCGTAACGCGAATGAGGAAAAGAACGCGAAAAAAAAAACCTGACGTCTTTTCCGTTGCGCCCATCGCATAACCGGAAGTGATGTATGTTTAAATTAAGGCTAGACAATCGAAAAGAGCGGATGACTTTCGAAAATATCGGCGAAAAAATCTACCCCTCCCTGTGGAAAAGCGCCCAGTTGAGGGTGAAGGAATTAATGTTTTTGGCCAATTTTTCGATATTTGTCGTCCGAAGCAACAAACAAGAGCAAGATAGCCAGCAACAAGTTAAACTGTAGACCAGCTTAATGCAGGTACTGGTCTCCTGCTTTATGGTTTTTTAAAATCAGATTTGCTTCTCTTAGAGGGGTTGCCTTCACCACGGCTTACGGGAGCCCTCTCCACCCCACATACACATGGAAATAAACACATGCATGCACACATACATGTATACACACAGAATGCACGCAAACATACATACGCATGTACACATACACACATGCAAACATACACACATAGAGGCACACATAAGCATGTACTTACACATGCCTACACACACTTACACATGCACAGACATGTAAAATACACATGAAGGAGGGTTTCAAAAGTCATATATCCTCAATGATCAGGATGAAGGTGATGGTTACAATTTAATGAGTTTGACATGAATGAAAAAAAAGAAAAACAATCCAAAACAAACAATTTGTAGAAGAGACAGTCACTCGTTGAAGAATTTGTGCAACTTTACAAAGAAATGGACGTAGGAATCAGACGAAAACAAAATCCAACAGATCAGTACTAAAACGCTTGGACTTTTTTTTATAAATAAAATGTTTGTTTGCAAGACACACACTTCTGCTGTAGATAATGATGATGATGGCAAATTTCACGCATTATTTTACAAATAGATAGACGCAGAAATCAGACGAAAACAAACATCCAACTGAACGCCTGGACTTTTTTATATAAATAAATAAATAATACATACATACATGCATACATACATACATACATTTAAACAGATTTTTGCCCTTTATATTATAGAAGATGATTTACAAGATTCATAAAAATGTGTAAAAATTAAATAACCCATTTTCGTCATGAAAAATATTTTCAAGCAGCAGTGATAATTAAATTACAGATAAAATATAAAAAGTACTTTTGAAACGTTTTTAAATTCCTTTATTTTATATTTTTAAGTTTTTGTCCATGATGATGATGATGATGATGATGATGATGATGATGATGATGATGATGATGATAGAGAACAAACACACCACTCCATTTATAGTCGTTGACTACTTTTCGAAATTATCAGTTCGATAGAAAATACAATGAGAACATGAAAACTTGAACTGACAGGTGATGGACAATACATAACAGAGATTAAAATACAAAGAGGGATCTTTCAAGATGATTCCCTATCACCACTACTGATCATCATTGCCATGATACCCTGAACAATATACTAAGAAATTGCCAAACCAAATACAAGTTTATTAATACAGATGAAAAAATGGATCGCCTATTTACATGGACAATCTAAAACTTTTTGCAAGAACGCAAAAGGAATTAGAGACGCTAACAAATGCAATCAAAATCTCCAGCCAAGATATCCGAATGGAAAAATGCACACTGCAAGTTATAGGAAGGGGAAAACTGCAGACAACGAAAGGTATGGAACTACCTAATCAAGCTGAGATGAGAGCACTAGGTGAGCATGACACCTATATATACTTGTGAGTTTTAGAAGCAGAGATGATCAAAATAGCTGAAATGAAAAGGAAAATTGGAAAGGGATAGCTCAGAAGACCATTTTTGTAGAACACCCCAGGTTAGTCCTCCAACCACGACGTGACTTCAGAAATCAAGGCTACATCATCTGGGAAACGCTTTCCTTTCAAAAATAACTTCATGGCTGGGAAGAGGTGAAAATCAGAGGGTGGAAGGTCAGGAGAGTAGGGAGGATGGGGGAGGATTTCATAACCACACGCCCATGCTTCTGATCTGGCGACATGCAAGTTGTGGACCGGAGCGTTGTCCTGCAGGAGGAGGGTACCTTTGCTGATCTTGCCCTGCCTTTTGATTTTGATAGCTTCCCTTAATTTCCTCAAAAGTGAAGCATAATAGGCTCCTGTAATTGTGGTACCCTTTGCCAGGAAATCTGTCATCACTACTCCACAGAAGACTGTGAGCATGACCTTGCCAGCGGAGGGCTGCACCCTTGCCTTCTTTGGAGGAGGTGAGTCCAAGTGCTTCCACTGCATTGACTGGGCTTTGGTCTCTGGATCATAGTTATGGACCCAGGTTCCGTCCTGTGTAATCAGGCTTTTGAAAAACTTTAACTCATCTTCTTGGCACATCTCCAAATCTATCTTTGAGCACTCGACACGTTCTCGCTTCTGGAATGGTGTGAGCAACCTGGGAATCCATCTAGCAGACACCTTATGCATATGCAAATGGTCATGAATGATAGTTTCCACAGACCCTGTACTAATTTTGACATCTTGGGCTATTTGGCGAATAGTAATGCGCCAATCTTCCAAAATGGCAGCCTCAACTTAACGGACAGGTGCCTCATCAATGGCAGAAGGGGGGCGACCAGGTCTGGGAGCTGTTTCCACAGACTTCCGGCCATGTTTGAATTCACGATGCCAGCATTTTACAAGATCATATGATGGGACATTATCACCATAAGTTTCTTTCATTTTATCAAAAGTCTCCTGTTGTATGCGTCCTTTCAAATACAAAAACCGGATCACTGCTCGACATTCAACAGGCTCCATTTCACACCTGACTCAGTTCAAACACCTGTAAAACAGAAACCACAATTAGTTCAGAGCTGTAATTTGCCACATAACCCGTAGAGATATAAATCATTTCACATGCAAAATTTCAGCTAGATCGGACAACTGGAAGTGGGTCAGGGGCATTACTTATTGCACGCCCCTCGTACCCAGGAAACTTATGACCATGTACAATGTACTACACCCAAAGGATAATGCTGACTCACTGTAAGTGAAAAGGAAAGGCAGGGGAAGAGGACTGGTTTGTATAAAAGACTATGTGAATGACACGATAAAAGAATAAGAAAATACATAATGCAGAACACAAAAAGGATAATTCCTGCAGCAGAAAACACTGAAAAAAATAAAGAAAACAGAAGACAAGGCGATAAAGGATAATACGAGAAGAGAAAGATGTTATAACCAAAAAGGCCGTAAGACACAACTGGTTATAAGAAACTTCTAATGATTATAACACATATTTGGCTGCACAGTTACACAAAAAAAGAAAAAGTTCCTTGATCTAACTCAACGTCGTTAGGTTAAGGAAAAAACACACTGTTTGTACCTGGCTACCTTCGAATGACTATTCTGTGCTGGCAACATTGTCATTGTTAAAGAAAGTTTGCTCAACGGGCTGATGTTTCACTGTCCACGGGAGATCCTCGTCAAATGGTCGATGTGCAGTTATCCGCAGCGAGAGTGTAGAAAGAAAGAAAAAAACAAAGCAAACAGAAACCGCACTCGCTGTTAGAACGGTAAAGTTAAAATGACATAAGCTATTCTTTGATCTCCATACATTTATATTTTAAACAGTCATAGTTCAGGTCAGTGAAATAATCAACAATAGAAAAATAATAATCTATCTATCTATCTATCTATCTATCTATAAAAGTTAAAATGTCTGTGCCTGTCTGTCTGTCTGTCTGTCTGTCTGTCTGGGTACATTTCCCTTCAAAATAATTTTCGGTCTACAGACTCGAGATCTTACATAAGGGGTATTGAGATTTGGGAAAATCTTTTTAATCAGTTATCGACCAGAAATCTGGCTGTAAAGGGATCAAAGTTCAACGATTTGACCTTTGAGAACTCTACCAAATTACTCCGCCAATTTTGGGTCTAAACACTTGAAATTTTAGATGTAGGTTACTTCGACATGGATATAACTTTATAATTTGTATTTTAGCCCAAAACAATAAATGTTAAAGGGTCATAATTGGGGTCAAGATTTTTAACAAATTAACCTCTGCAGTCTCTACCAAATTACTCAGCCAATTTTTGGTCTAAACGTTTGAAATTTAACATAAAGGGTATTCAGACATAGGGCAATATTTTTTTATCGTTTCTTTTTTTTTCTGAAAATTTGGCTTCCAAAAGGTCAAAATTCAAAAGATTTTAACCTTGCGATCTCTAGCAAACTATTCAGATAATTTTGAGTCTAAACATTTGAAATTTTACATAAAGGGTATTCAGACATGCAGCAAGCTTGGGCGAAAATTTGGCTGGCAAGAGGTCAAAGTCTACAGAGTTGACCTTTGAAGACTCTACCAAACTCCTCCACCAATTTTGGGTCTAAAAACTTGAAATTTTAGATATAGATTGCTTGGACGTGGGTCAAACATTTTTATTTATTTGAGCCCAAAACAATAAATGTTAAGGGGTCAAAATTGGGGTCAAAGTTAAAAAAGAAATTGACGCCTGTGGTCTCTACAAACTTTTCTCTATGGTAGTTTAGAAAGCCTATGGTATAGAACGGCATCACCGTACATATGCACACTTTTTAATATATACATATACATACAAAGTTATGAACAGTACATAGGGCCTGAGCAAAGCTGAGTGGAACTGTTAATCTTTATATCTATAAAAGTGAAAATATCTGTGTGTGTGTGTGTGTCTGTCTGTCTGTCTGTCTGTCTGTCTGTCTGTCTGTGTACATTTCCCTACCAAATAACTCTGTCAATTTTCGGTCTACAGACTTGAAATTTGACATAAGGGATATTGAGAAAATCTTTTCCGACCACTTCCCTAGATGAATTCATAATTAACGGATACTCTAACTTAACATCGAAATCTGACCCCCAAGATCATTATGGGAATATGTGCCTACATTAAAGATGGCTTCCCGTGTGGCAGGGATATCTCTAGAGAAGACCCTAATTTACCTTATATGTGCTTCCGGGTTGCACTAGCTTACACCACTGCATTTGTATTTGCCCTCTATCACCCCCACAACAGCGGAGTTACTATCTTTAAGAGTATATCTGAGAAAATAGACCACATCCTGTCTGCACGTCTCTCAGCTAACATTCACATTTGTGGTGACTTCAATGTCCATAACGTGGAATGGCAGACCCACTCAAATAAGACAGATGATGAGGGGAGGTTCTGTCATGACATTGCCATTGCCTATGACCTCACTCAGATTGTTCGCGAGCCCACCCGAGTGCCAGATACTACCGGTCAGTTTGCAAGCCTTCTAAACCTTTTTCTCTCAACCTCCCCTGAGCTATGTTCATGCACTATTCTTCCTCCTCTAGGATCCTCCGACCACTCCGTTCTATCAGTTAAGATAAAAATGAAATGTAATAAGTCCCCAGACATACCCCTCCACCATACTGTATACCGATACTCCATGGCTGACTGGGATAGCTTCCATACATTCATATCTGATCTACCTCTGCATTCCATGTTTCAAAAGGATGTGTCCTCTATAGTATCAGACATAACCGAATAGTTAATTGTAGGCATAGACCGATTCATACCATCTAAAAAATTCCAACAAAAACCTAACAGCCAGCCATGGTTTTCCCCAGAATGTGCTGCTGCCATTGTGCATAGAAATCAATTTTCCAATAGCTACAAATGTAATAGATGCACTAAGACTAAAGCTGCTTTCAGGAACGCCAGCAACCACTGTAAAAGAGTAATAAAAAATGCAAGAGAGCTATATGCCCAGTCTGTTAAATCCAAAGTAGCTGATCAGCGGCTTGGTTCCCACCAGTTTTGGCAAATAACAAATAGGATCCTGAACAGAAGTTTGTGTTCTATCCCAACCATTATCAATGGACCAGAGGTCATCTCGACAACTTCAGACAAGGCCAAACTATTTGCCAAGAACTTTGCAGATAATTCTACCGTATGCGACGAAGGCCATCAACTCCCAATATTTCCTCCTATAACACAAAACACGCTAGGTAATATACAAATATCTGTGCGTGAGGTCGTCAAGCTAATCAAGAATCTTGATTCCAGTAAAGCAACTGCCCTGACGGCATCCCAATTATAGTGTTAAAAAAGCTTCAACCTGAACTTGCTCCTATACTTACAAAACTGTTTAAGCGTTGCCATAAGGAGAAGTGATTTCCAACACTCTGGAAAACCTCATCAGTATGCCTGTATTTAAGAATTCAGGTGATAAGTCCTCTCCTTCTCAGTACAGACCTATAAGTCTCCTGTGTGTCATGAGTAAGTTGCTGGAATCCATACTAAATAGAGAAATATTCAAGCACCTCAGCAGAAATAACCTCCTTATTGACATGCTATATGGTTTCTGTTCTGCAAGATCTACCGCAGATGTGCTAACGGTTATATCTCATAGGATTAGCGAATCTCTGGACAAAGGCTACCTTTCTAGGGCAATTGCTCTTGACATATCAAAGGCCTTCGACAAGGTATGGCATAAAGGCCTACTTTACAAGATTTCCAGCTACGGTATAACTGGAAATGTTTTCTCAATCATTAAATCATTTCTCTCTAATAGGCTCATAAGAGTAGTGGTCGATGGACAAAAATCAGAGGCCTGCAGTATAAATGCTGGAGTCCCTCAGGGGTCTATCCTGGGCCCAACTCTCTTCCTGATCTACATCAATGATCTCCCAAAACACATACTTAAATCATTCGTTGACAACTATGCTGATGACACGACCATCTACGGCAACACATCAAAGGCTGTAAATGACAAAGTTCTCTCTGATTCTCTCTCCTCTGATCTCGAGCGTGTAGTTCAGTGGGGGAAGATGTGGCTGATTACCTTTAAAGCTCCTATCTTTACACCATCAACGCTCTGATCCCCATCTGGCATCAATTGTGATGGATGGCTCTCGCCTAGGAGAAGCTCTGTTTTGACAAGCTTCTGGGCTTGACCTTTACTCCTGATATGAAATGGAACACGTACATCAAGTCTGTTGCCAGGGTCGCTGGAAAGATGGGGGGTTCCTTCTACCGCTCCAGATGATATCTCACTACTGATGCAATTCTCTATCTATATAAAAGCCAAGTACGTCCAAGGATGGAATACTGCTGCCATATCTGGGCAGGAGCTGCTAAAAATAGCCTATCCTGCCTTGACAGAGTACAAAATAGACTTCGTGGCTTAGTGGGGGATGCCTTTTTCTCTTCCCTGCAACCTCTCTCCCACAGAAGAGACGTTGCAAGCCTGTCTTTGTTTTACCGTTATTTCCATGGCAAGTGCTCGCCTGAGCTCCAATCTCTGGTCCCCCCCTTGCCAATCTTTTACGAAAAACACCTGTCTAGCTGAAGCTACTGTCAAAGATTTTCCCCACTCCCTATCTGTGCCTAAATCAAAACGTAGATTCCATGAACACAGCTTCTTTCTTAGAACAGCACGCCAGTGGAACTCTGTTCCGTCTGCCTGTTTCCCACCTGACTACAACTTGGATGTCTTCAAATCCAACGTAAACAAATTCCTGATGAACCGCCCCCTTAAGTAGACACTTTATGAAATCTCAACACTAACGTACAACGTACTGTACATGCAATAAACCTTATCCTTGAGTGGCTTCCGGGCCTTGATAAGTGGTGATCTCCTTGTAAAAAAAAAAAAAAAAAATTGCTGTTAAGGGGTCAAAGTTCAACGATTTGACCTTCGAAAACTCTACCAAACTTCTCCGTCAATTTTGAGTCTAAACACTTGAAATTTGAGATGTAGGTTACTTGCACATGGATCTAAATTAATAATTTGATTTGAGCCCAAAACAATCAATGCTAAGGGTCATAATTTTGGTCAAAGTTTTAAAAGATTGACCTCTGCGCTCTCTACCAAATTACTCAGCCAATTTTTGGTCTAAAGATTTGAAATTTTACATAAAAGATATTGAGACATAGGGACAGGATTTTTAATCAATTTTTAGTCAAAAAGTTCCCTTCCAAGGGGTCAAAGTTTAAAAGATTTTACCTTTGCGGTTTCTAGCAAACTATTAAGCCAATTTTGGGTCTAAACATTTGAAATTTTATATAAAGGGTGTTCAGACATGCTGCAAGCTTTTTAATCAGTTTTTGGGAGAAAACTTGGCTGGCAAGAGGTTAAAGTTTACAGTTAACCTTTGCGGGCTCTACCAAACTCCTCCACCAATTTTGGGTCTAAACACTTTAAATTTTAGATAGATCAAACATTCTAATTTTATTTGAGCCCAGAACGATAAATGTTAAGGGGGTCAAAATTGGGGTCAAAGTTAAAAAAAAAAATTTGAAGTCTGCATTCTTTACCAACATTTCTCTATGGTAGTTAAGGAAGCCTATTATATAGAAAGGCATTACCGTACATATGCACACTTTTTAATATATACATATGCACATAAAGTTATGAACAGCACATACGGGCCGAGCAAAGCCGAGCAGAACTGCTAGTATATCTATAAAAGTGAAATTGTTTGTGTGTCTGTCTGTGTGTGTACATTTCCCTACCAAATTACTCTGTCAATTTTCAGTCTAGAGAATCGAGATTTGACATAAGGGGTGTTGAGATTTGGTAAAATCTTTTTAATCGGTTATCGGTCGGAAATCTGGGTGATAAGTGGTCAAAGGTCAACGATTTGACCTTCGAGAACTCTACCAAACTCCTAGGCCAAGTTTGGGTCTTAACACTTGAAATTTTAGATGTAGATTCCTTTGACATAGATTAAAGGTTTTAACTTGATTTGAGCCCAAAACAATAAATGTTAAGGGATCAAAATTGGGGTCAAAGTTTAAAAAATTTGACCTCTTAATTTTTGGTCTAAACATTTGAAATTTTACATAAAATGTATAGGCCAAGTTTTGATCGGTTTTTGGCCGAAATTTTGGCTGCCAAGGGGTCAAAACATAAAAGATTTGACCTTTGGCGTCTCTAACAATCTATTCAGCCAATTTTGGGTCGATATATTTGAAATTTTACATAAAGGGTATTTAGACATCTAGCAAGCTTTTTAATCAGATTTTAGGTGAAAATTTGGCTGCCAAGAGGTCAAAGTTGGAAGAGTTCACCTTTGCGGACTCTACCAAACTCCTCGGTCAAATTTGGGCCTAAACACTTGAAATTTTAGATGTAGGTTACCCAGACGAGTCAAACTTTGTAATATATATATATATATATATATATATATATATATATATATATATATATATATATATATATATATATATATATGCACATTAAGTTATAAACAGTACATAGAACCCGAGCACAACTGGGCTGAACTACTAGTAGTCGATAAAAGGAAAGAGAGGGTAACAGAGGTTTTATTCAACAAATAAACGGTGACATTTAATTTCCCTTCCCGGGTTTTTGCTTTTCCCTCATTTTTTCTTTCTCCGCGCTTAATTTTCCTCTCTTCTCCTTTCGATTTTTTTCCTTTTTTTATGGATTCATTCTTTTTAAATGATTTTTTTTTAATTTCGAGGTATATCTTTGCTGTTTCAAGCTGATACACCGACTCTCATTCTGAGTTACTGATTTGCTATTTTGCTGAATTCAAAATAATTCATATGGCACCGGTCTGCTTACTCCAAATCGAGTTTGCCTTCGAATTTTCAAACCGAATTCCACCGGATTCTCTAATAAACGCTAACTCTCTGCTGACGAACAGCTGTGCACTGCTATTTATCCTAAGATTGTGGTCGTGTAGGGGTGGAATTTCCCTTTCTATCGACCAATTAACTCACGTCACATTGATTCTCACTGATAGACGATTAGTCAACAGACCACAAGCCTGACTCAAATTTTGGAGGGTGAACATGATTTCACATCTCATCAATCAATCAACGGATAAAATTTGATTTTTGATTTGACAATTTTGTCATCAATCGAAATCTCAAAGTGAATTAGGATTCCCCCTTTTTGCGTGGAAATAATCTTTAATAAATAAATCGAAAATAAATCTTCAACCAAAACTCACTCTCACCAAGCAGCACATTCAGTCTATTATGTAACCCCAAACACACATTAATTGAAATCTCAAAATGAATTAACGTTTCCCCTTTTGCTTGGAAACCTAAAAAAAATTACTTATTTGTCATTTCCACCTCACTGGTCTGTCTATTCTATCATGCAACCAACTATATGCATATGAAACGGCCTGATATCTACTAGTGGATATATCTAATGTAATCATGACCTATAGATATTATAGTAATTAGTGGACGGCCCACCTGGTTCTGAGAGATTCAATCTCTCATAATAGCTACACGGACAATTCATAAGGATAACGAAAGATGAGATTAATGAAAACATTTGGACATGACTACAAAAAGGAAACCTAAATAGAAAAACTGAATCCCTAATAACAGCCACATAAACGATAAGAAACAATCAAATCAAAGCAAAGATCAACAAAACACAAGAAAACGGCAAATGTACAAATCAATAGTAAACGGCTGTTGCAATGATGCAAACTAATTTGAAAATGCTTTCAAAGGCGGTGGAGAATACTGGAAATCTGGGGAGACTTGTTATCACTCAGACTTTAGGAAACACCACAGGTTATTCTCAACTAGAAATCTTTGATGATGACCTGTGTGAAAACGTCTAGTGAGTGCATAATAATTATAAAGGAGGATGGAAGGACTACAAAAGGAAAGCACTAATCCCATATTCACTGGATGAGTGTGGAGAGTATTTGAACCTGGGGAAAGCTTATTGCTACCCAAATGTCAGGGAAAATTAATGGTTGTTGCGAGCGAGAAATTAATGGTAAGTGGCTGTTGAGATAACACAAAGTCATTTGCAATTGTTATCATAAAATTCAGTGCAATTTTTCCCGGTCTCCCAGCCAGGATTGGTAAATCCTACAAGGGTTGATCAAAAAGTGTGAAAATTTTTTTGCCATTTTCAAAAATTGGTATTGAGTTGAATTGTGTATAAATGAATTTCAGAATGAAAAGATTTTAACGATTCTGTAAGAACACACTTGGCGTCAGTTCTTTGATTTTGATTCTTGTAAAACACAATTTTTAAATATATAAAAAGAGTTTAGATGGAGATAGAAGACAATCAAATCTGGTGATAAAAATGATTGTTTATGCATTGAAGCAATTTGGCAGTCATATTTCTGTTACAATATTAAAATGTAACTGCATTTTTTAAATTATTTTAAAGACATTTACAATGTGTTTTATTACTTTTTGTTACATACTTAATTTATATTTTCATGTATCTTTATAAAAACTTAAATAGATCCTTTTTCTATATAAAAACTTGTAGTAGTAGTAGTAGTAGTAGTAGTAGTAGTAGTAGTAGTAGTAGATTAACAGCCTTAGCTATATTACTCCTCTAAGTAAAAATGAGATTCTACATTTTAAGGCGATTACGTGTGAGCACCCGGAAAAACTAAAAGAGAAGAAAACATAAAACTCAATAGTTTACGAGGGTCGATTTCACATATAAATTAAATATAAAATAAGCTCTCATTTCCAAGACATTCTAGCAGTTTATAGCATTTAACAAAAATTGTTATTTTTTTCTGTGATATGAATTTTGTGGGTCATTTAGGGAGGAATGGGGGCCAGGGAGAAGTCTACTTTTTTAAGGGTGCGTAGTTTTATGACCTTATCAGTCAGACGTAGGATTAATGTCAAATGAATTTAGTGAACATCCCTAAAATCAGCAGTAGGTTCTCTACAGTGCAATGCAGACATGTGAAGCTTCTTCCTAGCGCATTGCAGCAGATCCCAAACTAGAGCAAGTAATTATTGATTTGATTATAAAGTGGGTGATTTCACCGATTTCGATGATGATAAAATGTATGAAGATGAAACATTCATTGATCCTTATTACAATGTCGAGTCCCCCTACTAGTATATATATATATATATATATATATATATATGTGTGTGTGTGTGTGTGTGTGTGTGTGTGTGTGTGTGTGTGTGTGTGTGTGTGTGTGTGTGTTGTGTCGTGGAACAACAGTGAAAATAAGAACAATCAAGTCGATGTTCCGTTAAGGAACAAGTGTATTAACAATAATGTACAAAGATAGGAAAGCATTGTTTGAATTTGTAGGGACACTCATTGTACCAATGTTTATCTCCACACCTCCAACGTGGTCCAGGTGGATCTTTTCCCTGTTTCTTTCTCTGGTTATTTTTTTAAGTCGAATTTTTCTTTTGATGGATCTTTTTTAATATGCGACACTCCGCTTTCCTCTGTGTCACGACTGTCTTGTTTCAATGCAATAAACCGTTCACAGTCTTCCGCTAAGTTTTGTAGTTTTAAATTCGGTTCGCTTTCGAGTTTATTTAAAACATGACGCCTGATTTCAGCGTCATTATTTAAGACCAGGCCTTTGTACAAATATTAAACATTTAAAATTATCTGATGATAATTCTTCCAGTTTAAAATTGTCGCAATGCTTGTTCACTATACTTGCATAAGTAGTGTAGTCTTCTTCCTCTCTTCTAGTAACATTCATACATTTATATCGCCTATGGAAAAGAGACGTTTTTTTTTTGTTTGTTTTTTTACATAGACGCCATCACTTATCAAGGCCGATAGGCCACTCAAGGATAAGGGTTAAAGAGTGTAGAGTAGTCAAAAGGACAATATAGTAATCGATAGTAATGGAAGTTCGGTAAATTTGTTAACTTAAGTGGAACGGCTCATCAGAAACTTGTTCACGTTGAACTTGAAGACAACCATATTATAGACAGCTGGAAAGCAGGAAAACGGAAGACAATTCCACAGACGTGCAGTTTTAAGAAAGAAGCTTTGTTCATGGAATCTACGATTAGGTTTAGGTACAGATAAAGAGTGGGGAAAATTATTGATAATGTTTTCAGTTAGTCTAGTGTTTCTTGCGAAATTTTGGCGAGGGGGGGGAGCATACATTGAAGCTCAGTCGAACACTTTCCATGAAAATAACGATAAAGCAGAGACAAACTCGCAACATCTCTTCTGTGAGATAGAGGTTGCAGCGAAGAGAAAAGGACATCTCCCACCAGGCCACAAAGTCTATTTTGAACTCTATCAAGGCAGGACAAGTCTTTTCTAGCAGCTCCTGCCCAGATGTGGCAACAGTATTCCATCCTTGGACGTATCTGGCTCTTATATAGATAGAGAATTTCATCAGCAGTGAGATATCTACTGGATCGATAGAAAGATCCTACCATTTTTCCAGCGGCCTTGGCAACAGATTTGATGTACGTATTCCATTTAAGATTAGGAGTAAAGGTCAAGCCCAGAAGCCTGTCAAAACTTGAGGCCTCCCCAAGACGAGAGCCATTCATTTTAATTGATGCCAGATGGGGATCAGAACGTTGATGATGTAAAGATAGAAGCTTGGTTTTAGATGCATTAAAAGTAACCAGCCACTCCTTTCCCCATTGTACAACGTGATCAAGATCAGAGGAGAGAGAATCGGAGAGAACTTGATCGTTTACTGTCTTAGATGTGCTACCATAGATGGTAGTGTCGTCAGCAAAAATGTCTACGAATGATGTAAGGATGTGATTTGGAAGATCATTGATGTAGATCAGGAAAAGAGTTGGGCCCAGGATGGACCTCTGAGGGACTCCAGCATTTATACTGTGAGCTTCTGATTTTTGTCCATCAACTACTACTCTTATGAACCTATCAGAGAGAAATGATTTAATAATTGAGAAGACATTTCCAGCTATACCATAGCTGGAGATCTTGTGAAGTAAACCTTTATGCCATACTCTATCAAAGGCCTTTGATATGTCAAGAGCAATTGCCCTAGAAAGGTTGCCTCTGTCGAGAGATTCGCTAATCCTATGAGATATAACTGTAAGCACATCTGCTGTAGATCTAGCAGAATGGAAACCATATTATGTGTCACTAAGAAGGTTATTTTTGCTGAGATGGT
Source organism: Euprymna scolopes (assembly GCF_053919585.1). Lineage (NCBI taxonomy): Eukaryota > Metazoa > Mollusca > Cephalopoda > Sepiida > Sepiolidae > Euprymna > Euprymna scolopes. Next base: position 51,926,628 of record NC_136509.1, read on the forward strand.
TGATTACTTCTCTATTTAACACAGATTCCAGCAACTTACTCATGACGCACAGAAGACTTATTGGCCTGTACTTAGAGGGGGATGAACAATCACCTGAATTCTTAAATACAGGGCATACTGATGAGATTTTCCAGGGTGATGGGAAGCAATTCTCCTTAAGACAACGTTTAAATAGTTTTGTAAGTATGGGTGCTAGTTCTGGTTGAAGTTTTTTGAGTACTATAATTGGAATACCGTCAGGGCCGATTGCTTTACTGAAATCAAGGTTTTTGATTAGCTTGGCAACATCACATACAGATATTTGTATATCACATAGTGTGTTTTCTGATACAGAAGGAAATATTGGGGGTTGGCAGCCTTGGTCGCAAAGGGTAGAATTGGCTGCAAAGTTCTTGGCAAAGAGTTTGGCTTTGTCTGATGCTGACGAGATTACCTCAGGTCCATTGATGATAGTTGGGATAGAGCACACGCTTCTATTCAGGATTCTGTTTGCTATTTGCCAAAACTGGTGGGAACCAAGCCGCTGCTCAGCTACTTTGGACTTGACGGACTGAGCATACAACTCTCTTGCGTTCTTTATTACTTTCTTACAATGGTTGCTGGCAGTCCTGAAAGCGGCTTTAGTTTCCATACATCTATTATGTTGGAAGCAGTGGAAAAAGTGATTTCTGTGCGCAATAGCAGCAGCACATTCTGGAGAAAACCATGGCTCGCTGTTAGGTTTTTGCTGGAACTTTTTCGAGGGTATGAAATTGTCTATACCTACAATTAACCATTCTGTCAGATCTGATACTATAGACGACACATCCTTTTTAAACATGAAAGGCAGAGGAAGAGCCGATATAAATGTACGGAAACTATCCCAGTCAGCCATAGTGTATCGATATACTGTACGATGGAGAGGTACGTCTAAGGACTTATTACATTTCATTTTTATCTTAATTGATACAACTGTTTTTGCAGAAAACAGTTCTGTAAGTAGTGTAACTGTTTCTTGGAAGCTTAACTCACTGGTCATTTTTGGGAGAATAAAATTCACGAACTTTGTATGCTCGGCTGTTCCCAATTTCCTGAGCAAAAGCCTAACTTTTTTCGCGTCTGACCAGGTACCACAATCCGATATAAAAATATCCTCCTATCGTCTATAGTACTGGACGAAAGTGACATCGTCTTCTAGATTATAATTGAAATTTTCAATAGTGGCCCACACAGCTGTTTGAGAAAATGCGTTATGATTATCGTCCACTTTAATTAACTGTGTCACCTCCAGAATTTTTCTTTGTTCCTCCTTTGTTTTCATCAATATTTCCTCGAAGCGTTTCTGTTGTTGAAGCATTTTTCTTCAAATGCTTGCTTAAATCTCTCTTCTCTTTCTACTTGTTGTTGAATTTGCTGCTTTTGCAACGCAAGATTATGCTCTGCCTGAAATTGAAACAATTCCAACAGTGAATCTTTGAATTTAGCATCCATCATACGAATTCAGTTTACAATTTACGCTTGTATTAAAGAAATATTCCTTAGTAACAAAAAAACTTAACCAAGTTTTCTTTCCCAATTCTTTTGTTTGAAGAACAACAGTTTAGCAGTCCTTTTGTAACTTAATTTGTTGAACATTATATTTCTCGTCTTACTAGAAACAATCCAGTGAAATAACATTTGTTTACATTTTTTATTTGCACACGTTTTTACGTAGCAAAAATAAAATCCGTCGCTTTAAATATCTGACGAATTCGTATGGAAAACTTTTAGTTTTTTTTTTGGGGGGGGGGAGAGGGTTACCCTCTTTGCCTTTTGCAAAAAATGACTTGATTCTTTACGTGTTTGCTAAGCACAAATGGCGTATGCGAATAATTATTTTTCATAGTCTGTCTCTTTTTCTCTTGACAAAGTCAAGCGTGTTTTTTTTTTTCAAATCCCAGATGTTATCAAAATAACGATAAGTTTACACGGTATTTGCTAGTTGGTTTTGGACATTTAACTTTGCAGAAGAAAATTCTTACCGTAGGAAAAATGGCTTCTGGTGAAGAAAAAATGAACCCTTTTTCCCTTTCTAAAACACTTGGTAAGTGTGTTCAATTATTAAATAATTGACAACATTTGCGTTTTTCGCTGTAGATTTTGGTAGCAAGTTTTTTCCCGTTACCAAATTACTATTTTAGTAACTAATTCGCTGTTAATCCTTGCGTATCCAAATATCTGTTAAAATGACGAAAGTGTTCTGCCGTAAAGATTTTACGAATCTTTATTTCAATCACTTTTGGTGATTCTCTGCAGTGACGGTCGTTTTGATTCCTTGTTGCCAATCTGTTGGGTCGTGGAACAACAGTGAAAATAAGAACAATCAAGTCGAGGTTTGGTTAAGGAACAAGTGTATTGACAATAATGTACAAAGATAGGAAAGCGTGTATATCTGCTGGGCACTCAGCTAGCAGTTGAAGTGCAGTTGTATCTCTCTCACCGGTGTTGGAATTACTAGCGCTATTTATAGCGCTAATCGGTGTAAATTCCTCTGTTCAAGGAAGGCCAGTACAACAATATATATATATATATATATATATATGTATGTATATATTCTATTTTTTGCTCTTTTTATTATGCTTACTTTCTAAGTAAAACGTATTTATCCCCCTTGCATTAACGATGCCTTTGAAATGTACGCCACATATCTTTTATAAGTTCGATTCAGCATAATTTAGATAGATAGTTGTCAGAATTGTTTTAACTAATTTTCGAAGTATATTCAACTAACTGTATTAAAATTAACTTATTTTACTGACTATATACGTAATCGTCACTTTCTGTCGAAAATAACTTTTAACATTAGCTGTCTGTTAATATGCGTTCCTTCGCAAGAAACGATTGTTACTTGTGTCGCTGGATTGTGTTGTAGCTTATCTGTTGAGCTATTTTTTGAACCTACGCTAGGTACGAGCAGAAATGGCGAAAAAATAGGAGGCACAGTTTTAGTTAATAATGAAGACAACGAAATGGAGTCTCATTTTAACATTCAATAAACAACTTTATTTGTCATTTTCGTTAGTAGCGTTAGTTGAAGAGAGAGAAAAGTGTTCAATGTGTTTAAAGATAGAATTAATATATTGCCGGCTTATTGAGGAGAGAACAGCTCAGTCCACACGTGTTTATAGCTAGTAGTCGCCGGGGTAAACTAAGCCGATTGAAGAAAGAAAGGGCAAAGTCTTTAGTTTGTTTGTGTGTTGTTGTGTGTGATTGTGAGTTGTATCGACTAGAGTAGTCCTGTAGAATGATAAATAAAGTTTGTGTGGGTACAGCACGTGGAAATAAATGGTAGTTAGAAGTACTCATGTTATGTTCTGCTTCCAGGGTCAGGATCAAAGAGAATTGAGAGCTTCGGGTTTCCCCTTTTATATACTCTGTCACGTGATAAAGAGCTGGCTTGTGATTGGGCAAGCCAGAAGGAAATAGATTTCAAATCTCAAAGTCGTGAGAAGTAGCTCCTGCCTGTGTTTGTAGCGAGTGTTGGCTGCTACATAGTTTTGAAAGCCGGTTTATCATCATTTTTTTTTTTTAGATTTCCGACTACCTTTTCTAAATTTAATTTCTGAAAGAAAAGAAATAGTTGTACACTTGAAAAAAAAGTTATAATGAAAAATGTTTTCATGATGACATTCGGAAGCTGACAAATTCAGCTAAATTTGGAAGTTTGATAAATTCACTGTAAAAATCCTTTGAAAGATAAATATTGGTTTTCTGAATCTATTCCAAAGATAATTAGTAAAGTAAAGATACTGAATTAAATAAATAAATAAATAAATAAAAACTTTGTTTGTACAAAAAAAATAGCGTAATTAGTCCCCAAACGTGAGAGACTGAAGCTTCAGAGACGGAAAACGAAAAATCACAACGAATGAAAAATCGTCCAAGTGTGGATTCTGTGCTGTTTCTTGTCTTATTTTTCTAAGACTCTAAGACACACACACATTAAAATTTATAAATTCATTTGCGTGGGAATTACAGGATTCACCCACACCAAACCTCTTGGGTCAAAAAGCAGGACACTTGAGAAATGGCTGACGTAGTTGAAAGCACTTTTTTTTTGTTTTTGTTTTTGTTTTTGTCAAAAATATTAATTTTTTTTACCAAGCAGGGCTCGATTTAAAAAACTTATTTTTGCAAGACTCTGGGAGCCGCTAAAAAAATATAAAAGGCCTGGAGAACTTCTCTCTTCAGGAAAGCCGACACCAACAGCAACGCTCGCCGAGTGAAATTCAGTAGCTAAAATGACAGCTTTTCTCGCATGTCAAAGAACATTGCTTGACTCTCTCTTTCTCTCACTTCAACACAACACATAGTCGGATTTTTTCTCTCAAGCTCTCAAAGTCTTCACCTTCTTTCTCCCTTCCTTCTTTCATACCGAGTGCCACCTTGGCACACACTAAAAAGTAATTTCTTTTCTTTTAACGGAAATAAACAAAAGCTTATTTTATATCATTTGGTCGTGTATTTCTTTTTATTTATTTATTCATATATTTATTTCAGGAGATTTATGCAAGACCCCCAACAATTCTACAGAAGCCCAAAATGTCAGGAATGACTGCAACTGGCGTCAGGTGATTAAAGAGAGGTTGGGAGTGCTGGGTTATTTTGTTTTTGTTTTTTTTTTCTCCTAGCTGTGCATCCGCACATTTCTATCGTGAACGTTTGTATAATTTTTACCATTTTTCCTATTTTTCTATGTTCCTGCTTTTAAATTATTATTTTTATTTTTCAAGATTATATAAAAATTATGTTACACCGAAAGTTTCTCATTGATTCAAGCAAGGAAAATATTAGAATCTCAAATATAAAAATTATGCAAAGCATCTAATCTAAAAAAAAGAAAAAAAGTAAAAATATTTTTTGCAATTATATTTTTTTGTGCGTGTGAAAATATTAAATAAACAAATCTGAATTAATATTGGTAATTCGAGAAATTAACTTTTCTTCAAATTATATCGAACTTATGAATACGGACTTTAGGGGTTACTTTTGTAATGTTCCTGAAAAAAATTATTTTTCTGTTTTTATTGTTACAATTTACGATACTTTATTTTAATAATAATAAAACAAAAGCAAAAATAAATTCATTCATTTTTTTTTCATACTGAAAACCATAACTTTAGTAAAGGTGTGTTTTTTTGTTTAAAAAAACACTTCTACTAAGATTTAAATAAAAATAATGGATTCATTATATTTCCTAATCATTATTTGATAAATACTGAAAATTTTGTTTAAATTCGTAAATTTACAGATTTTTGGTAAATTTTTAAATAAATGGAAGGGGGTCAAAATGTGTATACATTTTGAGCATCAGCATTCATTTTGCACGTACTTAACCTATTCAGTTTTCAAACATGTCTGTTGAATTTATTTTCAGTAATGTTATGTACACATAGGCTGACTGGGGTCACCAGTTGGTTCTTTGTTAGCCACTATCTGTGTAGGTTTTATTAGCAGATTCTTTTGGCTTGTAACCTATTTTCGATACGTCGATGATAATTGTTGCATGTTCAACGCCATATTTCTTAATACACGTAATTATATCCAGCCTTATGATTATAATTTACATGTGAGAAGGAAAACAATTTTATTCTTCCGTTCCTGAATGAATCTGATTCTTCGTTTCTTGCATCTTTTTATCACAAACTAACATTCATTGGCTTAAACTACCATTGGGACTCAAACCAAAATAAAATAAATCGGGTTTATCCTCAGAGGTACGAAAAAGTGGTGAAAAAAAACAAACAAATGTATCACAAATATAACAAGATAAATTAGTCTTCTACCTACATAGACAAGACAAGTTTTTAGTGGTTTTATTCAAATGTTTATTCGGTTAAAAAAAAACCTATAGTGTCGAGCGTTAGATGAGAACAAGAAAATGGCTGCAAATTGACACGTTAACGTTTTGATAATGACTTAAAAATAAAAAATTATACAAAATACTATTAGAAACTATGTTACCGTGATATATATTTGGTGGGTTTCTAACAGTATTTTATTACCGTTATAAAACTTTGTTGCATTAAATGAAGTAGTTGAAAATAATCATTTTTTTCCTACATTTCTTAGTAAAATAGAGTTACAATGAGTTAAGATTTTGAATTGCCAAAAATGTTATATTAAGCTTTTCTTGTAACTTATTGTTATATCTGTCTTTGGCTAAAAATGCATATTATGTATATTATATTATATCAAGTTATTTTCTTGGCCATTTTTATCCCAAACAAAAATGGTCATTAAATTCAAAAGTTACAAACATTTTTAAATACAAACAAAAAAAGGTGTTTGTTTTTACTGTAGCATGGAATATTTACTTTTCTACACAATAATAGATCTACATAACATAAAATTAGAATCGTATTTACTGTAGTTACGATGGATCGTTATCTTAACGAGACCAATTTTATTTGGATTAAATGGAAAGACACGGGCGCTTTTGTAGCAGTGTCAGAAATTTCGTGAAAATAGTGAATAATTCCACCCCATCTTTCCAAGCTTATAACTCCTCGAAAAATGTAATTCAAGCCCTAATTTTTTTTTTCAATTAAAGGAGCAAGGACCAAGGTTTTATTAAAAAAAAAAAAAAAAAAAAAAAAACAATGTGTTTTTTTTTTTAAAAAAAGGTTTTAAACTTCGGACTTTACAGGTAAATTTCTAAAAAAGCGATTTTTTTTTTTTTTTGTTTTAAATTTGAATATATTATTTATTGACCTTTTCTCTTCAATTTGTGATATATAAAACTCCCCGACATAATTAATTATTTACTTTTTAATAGACATTTCAAAATGAGAGGCGTGAATTATTCGACCCCCTGTCTTTCCAAGCTTATAACTCCTCGAAAAATGTAATTCAAGCCCTAATTATTTTTTCAATTAAAGGAGCAAGGACCAAGGTTTCATTAAAAAAAAAAAAAGACAAAAAAAGACAAAAAAACAATGTGTTCTTATAAAATAAGGTTTTAAACTTCGGACTTTACAGGTAAATTTCTAAAAAAGCGATTTTTTTTTTTTTTTGTTTTAAATTTGAATATATTATTTATTGACCTTTTCTCTTCAATTTGTGATATGTAAAACTCCCCGACATAAATTAATTATTTACTTTTTAATAGACATTTCAAAATGGGTGACACTTGGGGGGGGGGCGTGAATTTAAAAAAACGTTTGTCTAAAATATTATATTCGGTTTATTGGAAAGAACATAAAATTTCACATTGACCCTGAAAATATCGTAAAAATAGAATCAATAGAAAAATTTTGATAGATTTTTAAAGTTTAAAAATTGAAAAATATTGAGTTCGGAAAATTCATTAATGTTTTAAAAAAAAAAAATATTTCTATTACTTTTAAAACAACTGTAATAGTTTATTTTGGAAGTATAATCCATAAAGAAAATAAATAACCCACTTTTAACAGAGAAATTACGAGATTTTTATATTGTATTCGCAGTTTCGTGTTAGGGGTGTCAAAAATTCCTACAAAAATTCTGATACTGCTAGCGCTTTTGTAATCATCGTTATCGGTTCATGGGAGATAACTTTATTTTACTAAGCAATTCCTTTAAATTCTCATATGAGAATTTGGGACGCTAATTACAAAGTTACTTTTTTATTATTATTATTATTATTATTATTATTATTATTATTATTATTATTATTATTATTATTATTATTAAAACGCAACGTCAGCTGATATTTGAGCTTGATGAATGCCTGGAAAATCACTTAATTGTAAGAAAAAATGGCGCTTTTGGATAATTCGAAATTGGTCTGAGGGAGATAACTCCATTTTACAAACGGATTCATTCATTTTTTTTTTTTTTTTTTTTTTTTCCGTAAGAATTTGGGACGCTAATCATAACGGAATTTTGGATTCGTCACCAAAATCCGTTTTTCATAGTAACAAAATGAAAGAAAAAAAAAAAGGAAAAAAAGCATTTAGAGCAAATTTCTCGGAAATGAGTAACTAATGGAAATGAGCAAAGAAATACAGACCCGATTAAGTTTAAAATGATCTAAGTTTATTAAAACAAAAAGTTATCCATTGCCTTTATTTCCCAAGGCTGGGGTTAAAAAAAACCCTTAAGAAACATTTTAAAAATACATATAAAAATATAAAAAAAGACGTCAATCCTTACTTGCAAGAAAGGCTGAAAGAAAAGAACATATAAAAAAACGGAAAACAGTCCTTGTTTAGAATTCAGTCCTTTTAACAAAATGTTCAGTCTTTCTTTGACAAAATGTTCTCTTTTTTTCTTTTCTGAAAGGACAAACAAAAAGTTTCTTTGACCTAAAATGGGAGAAAGAAGTAATTTCCTTTGTGAAGCCTCAGGTGCCTTTTAATTCAAAGGGGAGAGAAGACCATAAAGCCGCTTTGGTAGGCTTTATGTGTACAAATACGGGGTAAATTCATGAATTATGGAAGATTTCCTTTCTGAAGGAAACTTCGGTTGAAAAATCTTTCAAAGAGGGGATTTTCTTTCTAGGGGCGATATTCTGCTCCTCTCGTCGGCGAAATTAATTTTTGTTCTCACAAACACTTCGTTAATCCTTTGAGAATAATAATTTACCAGTTGTAAGACTCGTTTGTCTTTTAATAACAGGTATTAATCTTCCAGTCGTAAGACTTAGTTGTCTTATAATGACTGAGAATAAAATAACGTTAACAGTTTAGTACCACCCAATGAAGTTCTAAACAAACGGTTTTCTCTAAAGGAGAGAAAAAACCGTAGACTTTAACGTCAAAAATCCTTTTTTGACGGAGCCGAATAACGTCCTTCTTCTTGGCCGGCTAGATTCAAACTGACGAAAATGGGCAAAAGCCCTTTCCTCCTCCTCCTCCTCCTCCTCCTCCTCCAGAGGGTAGGAGTGGAGCCGGCTGCTAGAAAGTGAACTATACCGATGCTGATGATGATGGAAGTGACCTGCGTTCCTTGACCCAAATGGCGAGATGTTGAATGTGTATCAATAAAAAAAATAAATAAAAATTATTTCTGTATCAAAAATTTCAACAATCAACGCAAAGCACTTAACATTATAAAAACATTAATAACAAAAAAGAAACTGATATTTGGGCTTGACTATAAATGCGCTGGAAAAGTCACTTCTAATTAATTATAAGAAAAAATGAATCGTTTTTCAACTACTTTATTTAATGTAACAAAATAACATTGACATTACAAAAATACCCCGGAAAAGTAATTTAAGATTAATTACAAAATGCCCTGGAAAGTCACTTCTGATTAATTGTAAGAAAAAATGATTTGTTTTTCAATTATTTTATTTAATATAAAAAAAAAAGTTTTAATATTACAAAACCGCTCTGGAAAAGTCACTTCTAATTAATTTGAAAAAAAAATGAATTTGAAAAATGATTTGTTGCTAACAATTTAATTAATGTAACAAAGTTTTAAAATTACAAAAATGCCCTGGAAAAGTCATTTCTGATTAATTGTACAGAAAAAATCATTTCATCCTTGTGTAACCGCCCTCTTCAAGGTACATTGGCTTCTTTAACAGGTCTTGCTTTACAAGTCTCTGTGATGAAGTTCGTCCAGTCGATTATTTTTAAAATTAAATTAAGCACTTTCAGCGACTTCATTAATAAAGTCGCTGAAAGTGCTTAATTTAATTAATAATCATATTCTGAATTTATTCAGCAAAAGAGAATGGCAAATTTAGGAAGTGTTAGTGCAAGTAAAGAATTCATAATGGACCATGTGATGACACCACAAGAAATTCAGGATTTTAACTGGAATTTTACTTACATTTTACCAAAGTTAACGGAAATTATAGTCCACTTTACAGCTTCACTGCTAATTCGATTACATGTGTGGCATGTGAAATGTTCAAGTATTTGCTAAACAAAAAAATGGTTGCCACTGGAGATGCAAACAATGTCTGTCAGCAATTACCATATGTAAAGGGTCTTTTTTTTTAAACATAAGACAGATAATAATGTGTTGACATAAAGCAATACAGGAGGAAATTTGCATTTCATCATACAATCGTCAACTGGATGAACTTCATCAGAGAGACTTGTGAGCAAGACCTTTTGAAGAAGCCTTGAGAGGAGGGGGCGGTTACATGAGGGCGATACCGCTAAGCTAGTGGAGATAGACGAGTATTTCTTCTTCAAGAAGAAATATAATCGAGGACGAATTAGAGATGGCTTTTGGGCATTCAGGGCAGTGGGGAGAGGGAGCAACAGATGCAACATAACAACGGTTGAAATGAGGAACCGTGAAACATTAATCCGAATAATTCGTTCGTGGATTATTTCCAGGAACAAGAATAATTTTGGGTGGATATAATAGATTAACAATCAAGGAACAAGAATAATTTCGGATGCTTATAATAGATTGGAAAACTTTAAGAATGGTATTTATCAGCATGCCACGCGCCCTCCGAGGCCCGGGCGACAAGATCAAAGTGTAGTATCTGTTCCGGCAGATACTGCACTTAAGATAATTTGTACCAGTCAATGGAGGGGAAACCCTCTATACTGGGACAATTATTATTTTTGGTAACCAGAGTGACCCCTTTTAGGGGAGCTGGTTTTTACCTCACATTAAAAACGGCCTTGTGCCTAATTTGCTCAGTGGGGGAGCAAATAAATACCATCTGTTCCGGCAGATACTGCACTTAAGATAATTTGTACCAGTCAATGGAGGGGAAACCCTCTATACTGGGACAATTATTATTTTTGGTAACCAGAGTGCCCCCTTTTTGCCTACTTTTAGGGGAGCTGGTTTTTACCTCACATTAAAAACGGCCTTGTGCCTAATTTGCTCAGTGGGGGAGCAAATAAATACCATCTGTTCCGACAGATACTGCAAGCAAAGGCCAGATGTGGGGGCAACCCCACATACCTGACCTTTAACCAGCTCCCATTTCCCACCTCTCGGGAGCTGGTCCCCTTTTTCCCTTCCCCCTCCCTTCACTCCTCACATTAAAAATTGGCCTTGTGCCTAATTTGCTCGGTGGGGGAGCAAATAAATACCCACAGTTGTCCACGAGGAAAACTTTGTCAATCCAGATGATGATATGGTTCATACTAAAATTATCAAATGTTAGTTTTGTTTTAAAACGTTTACAAATAATTAACAACAAAATTCCTGTATTTCATTATTAAAAATTCAAGTGCGTTTAAAAGTAATTAAAATTGATATTTTTATGTAAGTTTGTGATCATATGCAAAAAAGACACTTGGGGAAACTGTTGGGTACAACAGAAGAAATGTTTCATTTGCACCTGATGGAGTTCGTGTGGTGGCGAAGAGTTACTGACAAATATTTCCACGAATAGTGAATTGTATCAGAGAGCAATATTGTTTTATAGATAGATAACGTTGTTACAATATCGTCACATTTTACTTTTTTTAATGCTATAAAACTATGTTACATTAAATACAGTAGTTGGTTTTGTTTAATAAAAATGGCAATTCCTATGCAATTAGCGTTACATTTTCCGTTTTTTGTTTGTTTGTTTTTTGTTTTTTAATAATGTTTTTTGTTACATCAAATACAGTAGTTGAAAAACAATTTTTTTTCTTACAATCAATCAGAAGTGACTTTCCATGGTATTCTTGTGATGAATCAGAAGTGACTTTTTCAGGGCATTTTTTTTATGTTAAAACTTTGTTACATTAAATAAAGTAGCTGAAAAACGAAAGAATTTTTCTTACAATTACTCAGAAGTGACTTTTCCAGCGCATTCATCGTCAAGCCCATATATCAGCTTCTTTTTTTTGTTATTAATGTTTTTGCAATGTCAAGTGTTTTGCGTTAATTAGCGTCCCAAATTCTTGTAAGCAAAAATGAATGAATCTCTTAGTTAAATGGGGTTATCTCTCTCAAACCAATAATGCGTTATCCAAAAAACGCCGGAAAAGTAATTATATATATATATATATATATATATATATATATATATATATATATATATATATATATATATATATATATATATATATATATATATATAGCGTCCATCAAGTTCCATCTGTGTTTGTTCCGTGTCAGCTGACGATGAATGCCTGTGAAAGTCACTTCTGATTAATGTTTACCAGTTTTAAAATAGTCTATTATTTTGAAAATCAATCAAGTTCGTTTGCATAAAAAAGATGCGACTATTTAAAAATGCGACGATAACTGAAAGAGAAATGTAATATTTAATAAACAAGTGTGATGGCTTGTTTATGTAATAAAGTTTATAATATTGATAACAACAAAAAATATCATTGAATGTTCATTTTTATTTGTTCATTTTTGTCATACGAGAATTTGGGATACTGAGAAATTTAACCTTACAAAAGATGGTATTGTCATCTTTATTAAACAAAACATTCAACTATTTCATTTCATGTAAAAAAAAAAAGTTTTTAAGATAAAAAATGTAAAATACAACGATATTGTAATTTTATTAAAGAAAACATTCGAGTAAATTGTATAAATATGATTTTTTTTCAACTACTTTATTTAAAGTTTTATAAACTTGTTATTAAAACATCATCTTACGTATCATTAGTTATACCTTTATGACAATTTGTTCCTTTTAATAGTTAAATTTAAATGTAAAAATCCTTGAAAAAAAAAAACAGAAAATAAAGGGGGGCTTTTCAATAACGCCGGGTAAGTAAATTGTTGTACCTGTTGTTTTGTACCTGTACTTAAAAATAAATGGCTTCTGTTTTTCTCCTTTTTTTTATCTTAATTCTTTACTTATCGTCTTAATAATACTATTTAGATCTTAATTCTTTATTTCATCTTAAAATTTCACAGTATTTCTTTCGTTTTTCTTCTTTTTTTTTTCTTTTTTTTTTTTTCCAAAATCTAACGTAGAACACTACGCGAAGTAACTCTGAAATAAATATCCTACTAATCTAAGGGACATAACTCATTGAACTGTAACAGTTTTGTGGTTATTTTACTCCTAATTGGACATTTTTGTGCCCAATATTTCTGAACTATTAGGTTCCCTTTTACTTGCAGTGCTAGTATTTATAAGAATCCTTTCTATGGATTACATATAACTTGTTACGGGTACAACTTCCTCGGACACCATTGTATAAGGAATTCACTCCCTTGCACAACCTACCACACTGAAATTTATAATTCTCGGACATTAAGACCTTTTTTCTTTTTTTGTTTTTTTTTTTTAAATATTTCTGCATTTCTAAATATTATCTACTCAAACCCTTTCTACCACTAGTATTCTGAGCATTGAAGAACAAAACTACATTCTTAATTTGAGATATTTCTCGAATGTGAAGTTGCCATTACTTGAAGGCGTACAGAGAGCTTTAATGCTTAGCCATCTTTTTAACTCCGTTCAGACCATCAGTATTAAGGGTACTTGCTTCCATCAAAGTTGCATTGTCATGCTTTGTTTTGTATGACAATTCACTTTTTTCTTTTTTTTTTTTTTTTTTTTAGTACAGTGTTAGTTCTAACACTTGCTTTCATTATGAGTTACGTTTACTTTTTACGGTTATTTTAAGGATTAACATTGTATTGGACTTCTCAATAGTTTCAATTAACATTGTATTGGACTTCTCAATAGTTTCAATTATTAGGGATTGTGTCTCTTGTAGTTAAAAAAATATTTCGTTTGATTAAACTAGTTGTTTCTACTTCAGTATGTATAATTTTTTTCTTTCATGGATAAATAGATGGTACACTTCTGCTATCTAGGATATATGCTGAGAGCTGAAGGTGGCTGCGAACCAAGTCAAGATAGTTTGGGGGATGTTCAGAAAACTTCTCACAATCCTAACATTCTCAGCCATTCCAATAATTATCAGATGTAAGATTTATAACAGCTGCATAAGAATCGTGATGTCGTATTGTAAGTGTTGGGATCTCACCCAGGCCTCATTTGTCTGACTCTAGAGAAACAGCAGATCTGTTTGTAGGTGACAGAAAGCCTGTTTGACATCCAACTTTTGTCTCAAAAGACATCATGTATAGTTTTCCCATTCTGAATTACGTTCCTTTATTCAATCGGAAAACCCGCTAATATTAGTGTCTTTTATGCAATCTCCATGCAATGCAAAATCTGCTGACATCCTTTGCTGAAATATCAAAATTAATTAGACCGACGACCAACATCAACAAAACAGAAGTTCTATTCCAAGAAACCCATAACATAAAATTGAATACCTGAGAAGTTTTCTTAAATAGCATCCCACTGATCGAAGTAGACAAGTTCACCTACTTATGCAGTACCATCTCCAACAATAGAACTACAGATGTAAAAATATCAAAAACAATTCAATCTGCAGCTTTAGCATTCAAGAAAACTTAGAAGCCGTCTGTGGGACCAGAGAGAAATCCGCCTGAAAACCAAGACAAAAGTTTACAAAGCGATTGTAATTTCAACACTTCTGTACAACTTGGAAACATGGACTCTCTACAGACACCACATAAAGAGACTTGAAAAGGTACAATAGAGATATGTTCGCTAACTAATAAACATCTCGTGGAAAGACCATGTGTCAAATTTCCAATTCCTGGAAAGAGCAGGAATGCCTAATGTTGAAGAAATGATCACCACATGTCAGCTAAAATTGACGGGACATGCTATACGTATGGAGAGCAGAAAACTACCAAAATCTATTTTCTATGGAGAGTTAAAAGAGACCCAAAGAAAACTGGAGCACTACGACTATGTTACAAAAACATGTCCAAGAAACATCTAAAGAGAATTAATGAGTACGATAACTGGAGAGAAAAGGCTGAAGATCATGTGCATTGGAAGGAGTTGGTATCTGGTGCAGCAGGCACAGTTAAGAAAAGAAATGTACGTTTGTGGACAGACAAGAAATTGTGCAAGTTGGAGTTAGTAATTTCACTTGCTGAGGCAGCTTACATATGTGTGTAAGTTGTACTAGGACTTTGAAGAGAGCGATTGGGCTGGCCTCAATTTACACTACAATCGTTAAGTATTATAATCCACCCTGTATCATCGTCAAAGTACGGCTGCTGCTGTTGTTGTTGTTGTTGTTGTTGTTGTTGTTGTTGTTGTTGTTGTTGTTGTTGATGATGATGATGATGATGATGATGATGATGATGATGATGATTAATTTATTATGATTTTGCCGCTATATAACGTTCCTTTACTTTTTAATAATATTTAATAATGTTAACATGATATTTAATAATGTTAACATAATATTTAATAATCTTCATTAGCATGAATTGCATCCAATAAAATGTATCATATTGTGTGATGTTAAATCGGAAAGAGTGATAGGTCCTTATTACTTCAAAGACGAAGGTGTTGCCGTGATGGTAACTGCACAGCACTATAAACAAATGCTTGAAAATTGTTAAAGGCCAGCTATTCATGACAACCCGGAAATGCGGTTCCAACAAAATGGTGTGACTGCCCTCACTGCCCGTCAAAGTATGGCGCTTCTAAGGAGATTGTTTGACGAGCGTTTAATTAGCAGATTTTCTGATTTTAACTGACCTTCACATTCACCGGATTTGACAGACACTGGCTTTTTTCCTTTAGGGTTATCTTAAAGAAAGGGTATATGTGAAGAATCCAAGAACAATTCAAGAACTTAAAAACAATATCAAACATGAAATCCAAGAATTAGAGCCTGTTATTTTAAGAAGTATAATGGAAAATACCATAACTAGAGCCTGCCTTTGTAAACCCCAAAATGGTGGCCATTTAAAGGATATAATTTTTAAAAAATAATGTAAAAAAATTACCAGATAAATGTATTATTTATAAGTAAACAGTAGTAAATTACTTCAAATGTTGAAGTTTTTATCACCTAAACAAACCAATGTGTGAGTTTTGTACCATTCCGTATTTGTAGTAATTGTACTCCAATATTGGACAACTATGTGTTTCTTTGCTTACTAGCCATTATGAAAGTCATGATATGGTTAACACGAAAAAAAAACATCTTATAGAGATGAGACTTCTTATTTTCTAACATCATCAAGAAATAAGAATTATAATAGAGAAAATGAAACTTTCTCCAGTAAAAGTTGTCGAAAGATAGCTGAGGTATTCGTGACTGCGTTGAGTGAGAAATGCTGGTTTTAATGTTAATTTCTTTGATTATTTCTGATCCAGTTTTATTAGTTTACTTTTAATTTTTTAATTTGGTGAAGAACTTTGCTAAAGTATGAACAATACCATGAGTTAATGGTGTTTGTTGCTTGTTTAGATAATTCACTTCCCCTTTATATGACATATGGCTCGATTTATCACAGGCTCGTTGTCTTTCATAATTTCAAAAGAGGTGTGACTAAGACTTTCCAGATCTGCATCAACTGAAAATACCTCACTTTAGAGAGGATCAGAGAAAGAAATACCAAAAACAATCAAAATAGTAAAAATTTTTGAGATCAAATGATTGTGTGGTAAAAAAGGAAAAATGTACCTACGTTCCATGCTGTGTGAAGATGAACTAGGTGCTTGCATGTTTAATGGGTTGCATGTTTAATGTGTTGCATGTTTAATGTGTTGCATGTTTAATGGGTTGCATGTTTAATGTGTTGCATGTTTAATGGGTTGCATGTTTAATGTGTTGCATGTTTAATGTGTTGTATGTTTAATGTGTTGCATGTTTAATGGGTTGCATGTTTAATGTGTTGCATGTTTAATGTGTTGCATGTTTAATGTGTTGCATGTTTAATGTGTTGTATGTTTAATGTGTTGCATGTTTAATGGGTTGCATGTTTAATGTGTTGCATGTTTAATGTGTTGTATGTTTAATGTGTTGCATGTTTAATGGGTTGCATGTTTAATGGGTTGCATGTTTAATGTGTTGCATGTTTAATGTGTTGCATGTTTAATGGGGTGCATGTTTAATGGGTTGCATGTTTAATGGGTTGCATGTTTAATGTGTTGCATGTTCAATGGGTTGCATGTTTAATGTGTTGTATGTTTAATGTGTTGCATGTTTAATGTGTTGCATGTTTAATGTGTTGTATGTTTAATGTGTTGCATGTTTAATGTGTTGCATGTTTAATGGGTTGCATGTTTAATGTGTTGCATGTTCAATGGGTTGCATGTTTAATGTGTTGTATGTTTAATGTGTTGCATGTTTAATGTGTTGCATGTTTAATGGGTTGCATGTTTAATGTGTTGCATGTTCAATGGGTTGCATGTTTAATGTGTTGTATGTTTAATGTGTTGCATGTTTAATGTGTTGCATGTTTAATGTGTTGCATGTTTAATGTGTTGCATGTTTAATGGGTTGCATGTTTAATGTGTTGCATGTTTAATGTGTTGCATGTTTAATGTGTTGCATGTTCAATGGGTTGCATGTTTAATGTGTTGTATGTTTAATGTGTTGCATGTTTAATGTGTTGCATGTTTAATGGGTTGCATGTTTAATGTGTTGCATGTTTAATGTGTTGCATGTTTAATGGGTTGCATGTTTAATGGGTTGCATGTTTAATGTGTTGCATGTTTAATGTGTTGCATGTTTAATGGGTTGCATGTTTAATGGGTTGCATGTTTAATGTGTTGCATGTTTAATGTGTTGCATGTTTATTGTGTTGCATGTTTAATGTGTTGCATGTTTAATGTGTTGTATGTTTAATGTGTTGCATGTTTAATGTGTTGCATGTTTAATGGGTTGCATGTTTACTGGGTTGCATGTTTAATGTGTTGCATGTTTAATGTGTTGCATGTTTAATGTGTTGCATGTTTAATGTTTTGCATGTTTAATGTGTTGCATGTTTAATGTTTTGCATGTTTAATGTGTTGTATGTTTACTGGGTTGCATGTTTAATGTGTTGCATGTTTAATGTGTTGCATGTTTAATGGGTTGCATGTTTAATGTGTTGCATGTTTACTGGGTCGCATGTTTAATGTGTTGCATGTTTAATGTGTTGCATGTTTAATGGGTTGCATGTTTAATGTGTTGCATGTTTAATGTGTTGCATGCTTAATGTGTTGTGTGTTTAATGTGTTGCATGTTTAATGTGTTGCATGTTCAATGGGTTGCATGTTTAATGTGTTGTATGTTTAATGTGTTGCATGTTTAATGTGTTGCATGTTTAATGGGTTTCATGTTTAATGTGTTGCATGTTTAATGTGTTGCATGTTTAATGGGTTGCATGTTTAATGGGTTGCATGTTTAATGGGTTGCATGTTTAATGTGTTGCATGTTTAATGGGTTGCATGTTCAATGGGTTGCATGTTTAATGTGTTGCATGTTTAATGTGTTGCATGTTTATTGTGTTGCATGTTTAATGTGTTGCATGTTTACTGGGTTGCATGTTTAATGTGTTGCATGTTTAATGTGTTGCATGTTTAATGGGTTGCATGTTTAATGGGTTGCATGTTTAATGTGTTGCATGTTTAATGTGTTGCATGTTTAATGGGTTGCATGTTTAATGGGTTGCATGTTTAATGGGTTGCATGTTTAATGTGTTGCATGTTTAATGTGTTGCATGTTTAATGTGTTGCATGTTTAATGGGTTGCATGTTTAATGTGTTGCATGTTTAATGTGTTGCATGTAAATGTGTTGCATGTTTAATGGGTTGCATTTTTACTGGGTTGCATGTTTAATATGTTGCATGTTTAATGTATTGCGTGTTTAATGTGTTGCATGTTTAATGGGTTGCATGTTTAAGTTGTTGCATGTTTAATGTGTTGCATATTTAATGTGTTGCGTGTTTAATGTGTTGCATGTTTAATGTGTTGCATGTTTAATGGGTTGCATGTTTACTGGGTTGCATGTTTACTGTGTTGAATATTTAATGTGTTGCATGTTTAATGTGTTGCATGTTTAATGCATTGCATGTTTAATGTGTTGCATGTTTACTGGGTTGCATGTTTACTGGGTTGCATGTTTAATGCATTGCATGTTTAATACGTTGCATGTTTGGAATGCATACAAATAACAGGCTTTTTAACCAAGGGCACAGAAACAACTATGCATAAAATTGGAAAACAGGGAAAATTCTTGTTTCTACATTGACTGTGACCATGCAATTAACACTGTGAGCAACAATTTCAGATCAGTACAGCAAACGAATATATTCACAATTGAAAAGAGAATTTATTGGGTGAAATGTGGAAGTGCAATGAATTTCAATAAGACCATCAATATGGATTTAGGCAAGTCCGTTCTACTGCAGATATTCTAACTGTAATCTCTGAACGTATATACCATGCACTGGATAAGGCAGGGGAGGGTAGTAGCGCTAGATATATCTAAGGCTTTTGACAGGGTATGGCACATTGATCTTTTCATGAAAATCAGATCCTATGGTATTACTGAACGAAACTTAACATAATTAAATCCTTCCTAAATAAGAAAAGAATCCAGGTTGTCCTTGATGGTCATACGTCTAAACAATATGATATAAACGTGGGTGTACTTCAGGGGTCAATCCTTGGACCTTTATATTATACTTGATATTCATAAATGACCTCCCTGATAAAATAGTCTCTGAGATGGGTATATTTGCTGACGACACCACACTCTATAACAGGCACGATGGAAAAACGAATGAACACATATCCAAGGCAATACTGGAAACCCTAGAAGAAGACCTTCAGTCTCTATTAGAATGGCGTCAAAAATCGATGCCAAGAATAAGCTTGTTTCTTTTAATAATTACAAGAAACCTTCTCTACCACAATAGCTATGGCTAAAGATACATTACCTGAAAGTACTTCGTTCAAATTCCTCAGCTTAACGTTCACAGGTAACATGAGCTGGAACAGATACATCGAGGACATTGCCACGGCTGCTGCGAGTAAGGTGGGCTCTCTCTACTGTGCTAGAAAGTTACTTACGCCTGAAAGTATCCTGTACCTCAACAAGGCCACAATTCGCCCATTTATGGAATATTGTTGTTATATTTGGGCTGGTGCATCTGCTACTAGTCTCTTACTCCTGGACAAGGTTCAAAAGAAAGTCGCCAACCTGATAGGTCCTCAACTGTCATCTAAGCCCCATCGACGAAATGTTGCATCCCTCTGCCTGTTTTTTAATGGTTGATGCTCTGACGAGCTACAAGTTCTTGTATCCCCTCGATAAACCCAACAAGCAGCAAAATCCCACCCCTACCCAGTAGAGATCCCTAGATGTAAGAAAACCGTCTACTCTAATAGTTTCTTTCCCAGAACTGCTAGACTTTGGAATTCCCTTCTGGGTTCCTGCTTCCCCAACTGTACTGACATGCAGAAGTTCAAGTGTAATGTGAACAGACATGTTTCTGCTTAACTCCCTTCATAATATCCCTGCAACTTATGTCTCTGATAGTAGCCCCCTACTTCAAAGTGGCACTGTGCCTTGTTTGGGGTGAAAATGTAATTTTTAAAAAAATGATTGGGGAGATAAAAGTAATTTCTGTTCACTAAGTTAGATGCATTGTATTGAGAGAGTTGGAGTCATGCAAATTGACTTCAGTATATGTTTATTACCGTGTACAAAATTTGAAACAGAAATTATAGCAGGGAGACCAGACCTTTCCCGGGATTGAATAAGGATTAATGAATGGTTCACCTTCTCATATTTTATTGTTATCGAAATCAGTGAAATCGCCCATTTTTCAATCAAATTGATTGATTGCCTGCTCTAGTTGGGGATCCACCATGGTGAAGTGGGAGGATGCTTCACATGCCTCCCTGCAGTAACTTAGTCTACAATACATTGTAGTTTATATTGCACTGTAGAGAACCTACTGTTGATTTTATAGCATTATTTTTATGCAATGGCTTGAATTAAAGTTTAAAATGCAAAAGTCATTTGTGTATTAAAATTTCTATTCCTCCCTCTCTCTCCAGTCATCTCTTTGTTTCTCCTTTTTCCTCTCCAATTTTTCTATGGAAACTTTTCTGTATCTTTTACCTAACTTATTCCTCTCTTTTACTTTACAGTGTTGAAACAATTCAGAAACTGGTGCTAAACTGTTTCGGTACTGACTCTACATACCCGCCCCCTACCAAAAATATATATGAAATAAAGCTATTTTCATATGATAATGTGCTTCAGCCATTTCCAGAACTGACTCCAAATAAACCTTCTTTCTGAAAATATATATGAAATAAGGTGTACCTTTGTGTGAAATTTCAAAAAAAAAATTGAACCAGCCATTTAGGAGTCCATAGAGAACGAACCCACACACACAAAGTTCCTTTTATATAATTGTAGAGATAGGATTTCACATAGAGTGTGCTGGCCTCAGTAACGACAACCCATATTTGTCTTTTATCGACGCGACCTCCTTTGACTGTTCTGTCCTTTATTATTAATTTGTTTACATATTTTAAATTAGATGCTTAAAGAATATTTACTCTTTAATGACTTCCTACTAGATGTAGTTTATTGTTATAGCTCATGTAAATAATTAAATCATGTTTTATCAGGTTATTTTAGTAGATATAAAGTTTTATCATTACATCTTTAGTGTGATGATAATGACATGTTCGTGTGGATCTGCGGCTGCAAATGAAAGAATCCCATCAATTGTGCTTCATCTTGGTGTTGCTGGAATTATAGGTATCACATGTGCATATGACATAATGGACGCACCATTTTATGTTAGATCATTGAAATTAAGCAATGTTGAATCTAACCAGTACTAAAATGGGTGACTATTTGAGAATACTAGGTGCTGTATGCGCTCTCAGCTTATTTTGCCATTATTTCCATTCATCCTAGACTTATAGTTGTTACTGGGATCAAGTGGTACTGACTCAGTAGAGGAGTGGTTAGAGTTTGTGCAACTCTTGTTTCACAATTACACATACAGTCACCCTTAGATGAGAAGGTATCCATTGTCTCTTGAAACTGAACAGGACAATGATGTGTTATGTGCCTCAAGTGGTTTGACGATGTACAGCACGCTTCTTCTCGCATCAACTCTATAATGTGTCAGAATATCCTGAGAATTAGGTAGCATGGTAGGTTGCGGAAAACCTGGTTTGAGTGCAGAAGAAGCAACATAACTGCATACAACCTGATTGATTCCAATTGTAAAATGTTTTTGACTCCTAATGGGGGTATGTGACGAATAAATTTGCCAATCATTTTTATAGCCACGGCTGTGCTAAACAACCAATGAAAACCTTCCAAAGTTAGTATAAAAATTGTCGAATTTTGGATTCAATCAGTTCGCCGCTAAATACGTCATGGACCGCATTTGATTCTTGGCCGTCATCTTGGTTACTGCCAATTACAGTCAGGATCTGATCTGAACTACATTGCTATCTTTGTTCAACATAATGTCATAACACTTAACAGGTTATGCACCCAGCCATTGTCTTTTCTTTGATGGATCGGAATCTAAATTCAAATTGTGGCAGGTAAAATTTCTGGGATATCTAAGGGTTCGAAAACTACACAAAGTGATACAATCTCCAACAGAGAATCCTAACGACCCCGAATTTCTCAAAAAGAATGCAACTGTTTTTGCAGAACTGATTCAATGCTTAAACGATAGAAGTCTGTCTCTGATTCTAAGAGATACATTGGATGACGGACGGAAAGCATTGAACATATTAAGAGAACATTATTTATCAAAAGGGAAACCGAAAAATATATCACTATATACAGAACTAACAACTCTGAAACATAACGAGGTTGAAACTATTATCGACTACGTTATAAGGGCAGAAACAACCGCCAATGCCTTAAAACTCTCAGGTGAAATAATAAGCGATAGCTTGTTGATATCAATGACTCTCAAGGGACTTCCAGCCGATTTTAAACCATTTCCAACTGTTATAATGCAAAAAGACAGACCCATAAATTTCAACGAATTTAAAGTGGCATTGCGCAGTTACAAAGAGACTAATCGTATGCTTGTGAGCAATAATAACTCCAGCAATATTATGACGTTCAAAAATGCTTCTCGAAAACAGACATCACCAAATTACACACCGCACCGCAACGTGTTCCCCAAAAGTAATTTTCCCAAGAAAAAGAATAAAATTATCTACTATAATTGTGGAGGACCCAACCACAAAAGTTTCCAATGTCGATATAAATGCTCTAAAATAGACTCCGTAAAAAACGTTGAGAACTTTGAGGAAGAACATACATTTCTATTCACATGTAACTTTGACAATACCACAAACGGTAAAAATCTCCTTGTAGACTGTGGTGCTACAGCACACGTTATCACCAAGGAATCTGAGTTTATTAATTTTGATTCAAACTTTAATCCACAAAGTCATTTTGTCAAACTTGCCGACGGTAGTCAAATAAATGATATAGTCTTGAAAAGAGGCGATACTAAAATATCCCTAAAAAATAATAAAGGCGAAATCTGTAATTGTATTCTAAAAAATGCTCTGTTCATACCTACATTTAAGCAAGACATATTTTCTGTGCAGGCTGCCATTAAACAAGGCGTGAATATAAAGTTTGGCCAAAACAAATCAAAATTGATATACCCCAATGGAACTGTATTTGACATTAAAGAAAATGGTCGACTATATTATTTAAAAAGTATGGTTCCCTCAAAAACTGCCTGTCATGACTTAGAAACCTGGCATAATATTCCAGGACATTGCAATACAGCTGATATTAAAAAATTACCAAATGTAGTCGAAGACATGAAAATAATACCTTCAGACGATCTCCCAAATTGTGATGTGTGTGCACAGGGGAAAATGACAAAATATATAAGCCGAACACCAGACAAAAAAGCTACGAAAATTCTCTCACTTATGCATTGTGACTTAGCAGGTCCGGTTAGCTCGATGGGGAGAAATAATCTAAGGTACATTTTGAACTTTATTGATGATTTTTTCGGTTTAATTCTAGTTTATTTTCTAAAAAACAAATCCGACACTATCCTCACCACTAAGAAATATTTAGCTGATATTGCCCCGTACGACTCAGTAAAATGTATTCGCGCAGAAAATGGGACTGAATTTACTAGTAAAGACTTTGAACTTCTATTAATTAACCACCGTATTAAACACGAGAAATCTGTGCTGTATTCCCCCTTCCAAAATGGCACCGCTGAAAGGGCATGGCGAATCCTTTTTGAGATGACAAGATGCCTACTTATCCAATCGAAATTAACGCATAGTTTATGGATGTACACTTTAATGGCAGCAGCATATATCAGAAATAGATCGTTCAATAAAAGACTAGGCAAAATGCCGTATGAAGCGTTTTTCAGTGTAAAACCTAAAATGAACAGAATGCATCTATTTGGGTCTGATTGTTTTGCATTTATAGAAAATACCAATAAACTAAATACTAAAAGTGAAAAAGGTATTTTCGTAGGTTATGATAAAAACAGTCCATCATATTTAATCTACTTTCCAACACAAAATGCCAAAAGGGTTAGATGTGTAAAATTCAATGCTACATTAAATTTAAAAAATGGCGATCCAGTGGATGAAAAACGTGAAATATTACCTAGCATCTTAATCGATCACAATGAAAATATTAATAACAACGACAATTGCAGTAGAACTTCTGATGAAAATATTAACCAGACACGTTGATACCCAATAAGGGAGCAAAAAAGGCCAGACTTCTTACAAATTAAAAAAAAACAAGATTACACAGTGGATTACTGTTACTTGTTGAACAGCGCACCGGAAAGTTATAATGAGGCAATTAATTCAGAAAATCACCAAGAATGGGAACAAGCTAGGATATCCAAATTGAAAGCTTTATCTGAAAATAACAAAATAGTGGCAAAACCAACAGATAAAAATATAATTTCTTCATGCTGGTTTTTTTTAAAAAAAATCACAGCTCCTGGCAGTGACACTTTTAAAGCAAGATTTGTTGCAAAAGGTTTTTCACAAATTTCTGGAGTGGGATATTTTGCAACATTTTCACCAATGACATATTTAACGACAATTAGAATTTTATTACAACTTGCCGCTCAATACAATTTAAAAATACATCAAATGGATGTAAAAAAACGCTTATTTAAATTCTCCGATTGACTGTGAAATCTATATTTACCGTCTAGAGGGATTTAAAATGAAAAATAAAAATTGCATATGGAAATTGCATAAACCGTTATATGGACTAAAACAAAGTGCACACAATTGGAATTTAACACTCCATAATTATTTAATAGAACAGGAATTCAAGCAATGTCCCGTAGACGCATGCATGTATACCAAAAACATAGGTAATAAATTCATTTTGTTTTTTTTGGGTTGACGATATATTACTCGCTTCAAACTGCGGCGGCACTTTAAAAGATGTTAAGAATAAATTAAATAAAAAATTTAAAATGGCCGATCTTGGACAACTGTCATGGTTCCTCGGTATAAAATTTACCTGTGAAAATGAAACTATAACTATGAACCAATAACGATACATTGAAAAAATTCTGCTCAAGTTTGGAATGCAAGATTGCAAACTGCGTTCAACTCCCGTCGAAATGGACATAAATAAAAATATAGGGACCGAAACAAAATCCATAGATAATCGAATATACAGAGAAATGGGAGAGAGCCTCATCTACTTAATGACCGCAACTAGGCCTGACATATGTTACACTGTGACAAAGCTATCTCAAAACTTATCGAAAACGACAATTAAGGACCTTAATCGTGCAAAACAAATCCTTCGCTACCTAAAAGGAACCAAGGATAATCTTTAATATTTAAAAAGTCTACATATCCTCTAAATTTAGAAGGATTTTCAGATTCAGATTGGGGTAACTCTGAGGATAGAAAAAGTATAACAGGGTATTGTTTTAGACTGTCAAAGACTGGACCTATTATCTTTTGAAAAACTAAAAAGCAACAAATTGTTGCCCTTTCTACTTGTGAAGCAGAATATGTGGCCCTAACCCATTCTGCGCAGGAGGCAATTTTTCTGAACACCCTTCTAAAATCTATTTTAAAACCAGATCTAAGTAAAAACACCTATAGTAATTTATTGCGACAATCAAAGCAGTATCTTATTAGCAAATAATTCTATGATTCATCAAAGGTCGAAGCATATTGATATCCGATATCATTTTATAAGGGATGAAATAAGTAAAAAAATCTATTTAGCCGACATTTTCACTAAACCTATAAAAAGAATAAAATTAAAACATTTTATCACCAAACTTTTTGGAATCTAATTATGAATAAATCTCTTTTCAGAAATCCAAAAAGAGAAGCAATAACAGTCAAAATCACACCAAAAAAAAAAAAAAAAAAAAAAAAAGAAAATTGTAAATTGTCCTGGGCACAACGTTAAACTGCAACCATTTCTACCTTACTAACCAAATTAACCAGCTAATACCTAACATAATGTTTACAGTTTTTGTTTAAAAAAAAGTATTTTATTGGTTTATTTTTATTTGTTCATTTATTTGTTTGTTTTATTTTTATTTATTTATTTTTCTTTCCTTTTCTCAAGTCAAACCAAAATTGAATCCAAAAGGATTTTTCCATTATATCAAAAAAGGGTGTGTGTAAAATGTTTTTGACTCCTACTGGGGGGGATGAGACGAATAAATTCGCCAATCATTTTTATAATCACCGGCTGTGCTAAACAACCAATGAAAACCTTCCAAAGTTAGTATAAAAATTGTCGAATTTTGGATTCAATCAGTTCGCCGCTAAATACGTCATGGACCGCATTTAATTTTTGGCCGCCATCTTGGTTACTGTCAATTACAGTCAGGATTTGATCTGAACTACACTTCTATCTTTGTTCAACATAATGTCACAACACTTAACACCAATTCTTTGGACTGAATAGCATGAAGAGCAGGTGTGAAACTTTGTATAGCATTGCCCACCAGTAGTTTGGGACACTTACAAAACCCTAAATGTAAAAATTACAATAATTTCTTCTAGTTAAAGTCATTAAATTGTATGGAGACAATAAGTCTCACAAAAAAAAGATAAATAATAATAATAATAATAATAATAATAATAATAATAATAATAATATATGTGTGTTTGTGTGTGGGGGGGGGGGGACGTGTGCATTACAGAAGATAAAAAACATTGGAACCTATGTCAGACTCGCTTCAGCCTCTGGGAAGACAGATATAAAAAGAGGCTGAAGTGATTCAGACATATGCAACTAGTTCCCATTGTTTGGACTTAAAACTGATGGTACCAATATTTTTTCTGATCTTCTGTAACACATATGTGAATAAATATTACATTCTTATTTTTTAACTTTTCTTAATAATTAAACATTGTGCTGGAGTTCTCTCTCCTACTAACCTTAAATAGGTCTGTGTGTGTATATATATATATATATATATATATATATATATATATATATATATATATATATATATATATATATATATATATATATAGAGAGAGAGAGAGAGAGAGAGAGAGAGAGAGAGAGAGAGAGAGAGAGAGAGATTATATTTCATGTGTATGAGTGCATTTGTATGTGACAGGATAAAATAATAGCATTAGGAAAAGAAAGTGTAATTAAGGAATAGAAAATCTTAAACAATCTGAAAAAACTATTGGTTCAATGGAATCAGTGGAACTTCTTAAAGTATTGCAAGTTTTCCCAACCACTGTTGACAGGCTACAAAAGGCTAAGCTTCTTGTTTGTGACTTCACAATAGATAGCAGGACTCATGTGCAAAACAAATTATCTTTAAAGACTTGTTTGTAGCATTCCTATTAGAAACAGATTAAAGGGTTAACATAGTGTGAGAAATTAGCTGTCAGTTCAACACAGCCTCAGTCATCATCATTCATTAGTCCAACTCAATGTTAGTGTGATTGGCTTTAAGGAAAGATCAAATTATGTTACTTCATGCAGAAATCTGAAATTCAAAATGAAGAGGGAACAATCACAAAATACTGCTTCTACAGTGTTTTTTCTAGCCTTTTATAAACCTTTTATATTATGGCACGTTTTTTTTTTTCTGCAAGCAATTGTTGTATGTACATATTTCTTTTATTCATTATACTTCTGTTCATATTTTTTGTATTTATATTTACAAGGTGGAATGCTAAAATTGTTGCTCTAGAAAAGACAATATGATTCCATTTCCATTTGATAAAAACTGTTTTTCTTTTTTTTTGCTGCAGACCATCTACTAGTTGGCCAGTCGTGTACAAAACTCAAAAGCAATAGGAGTCTTCTATCATGTCTGAAAGCAACACAATGTTCAACGAGTGAGATCGATGCACTGCTGTACAACTCATGCTCTCTACCGTCCAAGTTATGACAACAGGACCAATGTCAGCATCTTTAAAATGCATCACTGGATTGCCATGAATAACAGGGATGTGCCCAGGTTGATAAAAACAAAGTTTTCATCCACAGTTATGGTCTTTGATGAGATTTCAAGTGAGCCCCACATCATGCCACCTTACATCTTCAAAGTCAGCTTGAAAGTCAACACAAAAATGTACCTGGATGTGCTGAAAAGTGTAGTGATCTCCTGGTGCAATCAGGTGGCCGCTAGCCGATCCTTGGCAGAACTTGGCGCCAGCCCACAAGTCCAAAGAGAGCCAAGCTTGGCTTCAGAAGGAGTGCTACGATTTTGTAATCTCCTCTCACTGTCCCCACCCCTCCTCCTCCTCCTCTGACCCGAACCCGCTGATCATACACCGAGAACATCACTAGCATGATTCTGACAACATCAAAGTCAGCCTGCTATCCGCCAAGTATTCACCAAGCTCTCACCGGCGCTTGTAGAAAAGGCATGCTCCCAGTTCAGACCTGTATCGAGGTGGTGATTGAGGCTGAAGACGGCTACATTGAATAGATGTCAGCTTTACTACATAATACAGTTTCCTGAATTGATTTTTTCAATAAAAGTTTTAAAATAAAGCTGTAGTGTTGTTTTCTTTAGGGAAACAACTTTATCGTTCCACTCTGTAAATGCACATTTAAGCATTTTGTATTTCATACTTGTTCAGTTTTATGATGTTCTTTGTAATAAACATCTTTGTTATTAAGGGTGTTACATATCTAATAAAGAAAAGGCAATTGGGTTATCAAAGTTAGAGTAAACTTTGCATATGACAAATCAATATTTTGATTCTGACTAATTTGTCTTCTTCCTTCTACCATGTTCTTTGCAATAATGTATTTAAATTTAGTTTCTTTCAAAAAATACTTATTCCCGCTAAAAAGATTGTTAAACTGAAGTCATTTTATGAATAAAATAGTACCAACTATTTACGAATTTAATAAACAGACATTTCTACATAGCTTTACCTGTGACCTATTCTAGATAAACAATTATATTTTTCACAAATAAATAGGCTAATATTTATTTGCTACAAATATAATTGCGAGTCTGAAATTGAACATATATGTATCTATGTAGAAATGTTTAAGTTTGTAAGAAAATTGTAAGTTACAATTAACACCTAAATATAATGTTGTCTTCATATAATGTTGCAAGTGACCTATTAATCCAATTTTCATGATACAAAAATTCCTTTTTTGTGTTCTAATGAACAAAATGAATTAAAACATTTTTCTAACATTAAAAACTTATTTGGAATGTTAGAAACCGGTTTTTGTAATATAATTCTAAGTAAAATACCATTGGTATCAAAAATTAATTTTACTTTTACAATCCATGAACATGCACTATTGGACGTTTTAAGTTTTCAAAGTATTTTGGAAATTTCTATGTTAAAATTACACAATGCATCTAGCAGGATTACAAGAATTTTTAAATTTTCAGAATATTTTGAAAACTTCTATTTTAAAATTACAAAATACACCTATCAGGAAAGCATCTGGAGTTTTTTCCCTTGAATGTGATTTTTAAATTACTTCCTTTGACACATTCACTTATCTCTTTACTAATAAAATATAATAACTCATAAGAAAATAATATATTTATTCCTTACCAACTTATTTTGTCTAAGTCATCTGCCGAATAATACATATATATTTATTATATACTAGCTATATTTAGCTAGCATTGCACAGGTAGAGGACTTGGATTAAAAAAATAATTTAAAATACTCATATTTACAATTACAAATAGAATTTTTAGAAATTTATTTTAATTTTCGATTATTTAATTATTTTTTCTAGTATCTCTCTCTCTCTCTCTCTCTCTCTATATATATATATATATATATATATATATATATATATATATATATATATATATATACATAAGAGCCCCCCTCCCCTTTCTCTTTTTTTCAGCACTGTTGTTAGTGATATCGCCTGTTACTACTTTAAGCATAATGCAAAGCACTTTGTAAATAAACAAATAGAGCACTGTGGAAGTAGCAGTCAATATTTGTATAAAAGCGTTGTAGATATCACTACTAGCAGTGCTCGTTGCTATAGCTTGTTGGTTAATTACTTACTATTGACTTAACGGTTGGGGATAAGTGCTGGTCTAGCCACATTGAAGAGCTGCAATACAGTGAAACTGACTTTTTGTGGATGACTATTTTATATATATTGGTTAGCATTGTTGGATGGCATCGTCCTTTCAAGTTAAAACTCCTACTTGTGAGACATCGGCTTGGGGTTATTAGCTGGTTGGATGACCGCGTCCCTTGTCAAGACAAAGTAGGTTCATTTCACAGTCGGATTTCGGCACGGTTTGCTTGATCTGTGTTGGTTAATAGAAATTCTTGTGTACAGGGTGTTTGCTCAGTTGGTAGAGTGCTTGCCTCGCATGCAAGAGGCTCGAGTTTCGAATCCTGAGTTCAGATGTGTCTAAGTGATGAGCCCAAATGAGGGCGAAACTTGAGTCTTCGACTTCCGGTTCATTGACTGTTATGGTCCTTGTGGGCTGCAACATTGTTTAGCTGTGGAATTTATTATATACAATCTCTCACATTTTGAAAATCATATATATATAGTGATTTCCACTTCTTTACAAAGGCTAATTTTATAAGATGCTAAGGTACAGTTGATGTCATGCAGATGACTCAGCAGCCTTGATTTAATTTGACCTGTTTTGCTGCAGATATGTTTGTACATTGTTATATTCAACTTCTGTTTGGGTCTTGTGTAATTGGTTCCTACCATGGGATTTAAGTAAACTAACTCTTAATAGACAGGCTCTGTCACATGAACCACACCCATGCTTAGGCCGTAATGTATTTGAGACATTTGGCATTGACTACTTAAAACACATTCGAAAATCTAGTACTCTATTTCTTTTGCCTCAGATCTTTTGCAGCTGTCATAGATATGTTGCACCAAAGTGATTGCTCTCAAGCCATACTCTCCCAGCACTCCACATTGATACGAAGGGCTTATATATGCATGTGTATATATATATATATATATATATACTGCACTTTGAATTTATTTGTATGTATATATATATATATATATATATACATACAAATAAATTCAAAGTGCAGTATATATATATATATATATATATATATATATATATATATACTGCACTTTGAATTTATTTGTATATATATATATATATATATATATATATATATATATATATGATGGACTCTCCTATTGATTTTGACGTATGAGCTTTGCCACAACAATTTAAGGTGCTTAGAAATCCACACAAATAATTTCTTTATAGGGGTGAAGGCTTTGTGCAGAACCAACCACACTTTTGGATACAGCTGATAATCTTTGTTGGTGCAATAGCTGCCACAAAACAGAGCAGACAGGTTTTACATCAGAGTTTTTCTTCTTCTAGATGCATGTTTTAACAAAGTAAATTAAAAATGTCTCTATACCAACCTGGAAATTTCTACATCCCAGCATGGTACATACAGCACCTAGCCTTCCCAACTGGTTACTAATCTGGTACTGGCCAAACTCATTGTTGTTTACTGTGATGATGGTGAGAACCGGTGTGCCAATGCGATTATGCTGTATATATATATATGTATGCATAAATTTATTTATACATATATATGTATAAATTTATTTGAAGAGTCCAAATGTAAAATATGATAAATCTTCAAATTGAGAAATTAAATAATAAAAGAAGAAACATCAATTCTGTATTTTGATTAAAAGGTTATTTTAATTGAAATCAAATGAAAAGTATGCCTACTTCTCACATTATTATGAGGTTTAACAACGCAACACTTTTTGTAGTGACAGCTTTGACAATTATCGTGTTTTGTATTCAAACGCTTTAGATATATAAAACTTCTTATAAATAAATTTATAAAAGTTATGTTTATATGAGAAATACATACACAAGTTATCCTGGCTCACTTTATGCAAACAAAACATTTTTCCATTCCTCCAATATGCTCCTCTCCCAAACAAGCTGTACTTCTGTCACATTTTACTAAAAAAAGATTGTTTTGTTTGTTTCCATTTTTAATACAGTGCAATATCAAAATATGAGGAGGAGTTGATAAAAAATGACCTTTATCACATTTTGAAACTCTTCATATACATAAATACATTCTATGGTCAAAAAGTGCAGATATGAACAAGTTAGAATAAAAATCTTCAACAGATTACATTTATTTCTTAATGTTTTTGCAGTAAACAAAACCAAGTCATGATGTTGAACACAATAACACAGAATTTAACAAAAGAAAATAACTTTAATTGCAATTTGATATTTTTTGCTCATAAATAATTTATTTAATATGCTGCGATATTTCAGACATTTTAATTTAACTTCCACAAATGTTTGTAATTGTTGTTGAAAAATGATTCCATTTTATTTACAATTTTTTCACATATTTCAGAGACAATTTTGCCCAAGCATACATTGTTAAGTTAAAACCTTGGAGCAATGCTGTGAAAAGAAAAGATCTGGGAGTGAATGTTCCAAAGACCAAAAAGATGATCAGTGGTTGTACTGACCAGCAGAATGTTACCACTATCAACAAAAGAAGTTTATTAGGCATGTATATACAATATAGTGATATATGAAAAATAAAACCCTGACCAGTCAGGGTTGAAAACATGTGTTGGATGGAGAGAAATGATACGATGGATGTGTTATTTGAGTCTCAGACAGATTTAAATCTGATGTCCTTGTATTTCAATTGACTTCTATTTGCAATTCCATAAATGTTTTCAATCGGTGCTGTAAAATGATTCTTCTTCCTCTTCTAATGTCATTCGTAATTTCTTCCTTATTTTATTTTGTTTGTTTTCTTGAAATTTTTTAAGTGAGAGACAATTTTGCACCATGCGTGCATTATTGCAATCATCATAGC
The DNA here is from genome assembly GCF_053919585.1 of Euprymna scolopes. Classification (NCBI taxonomy): domain Eukaryota; kingdom Metazoa; phylum Mollusca; class Cephalopoda; order Sepiida; family Sepiolidae; genus Euprymna; species Euprymna scolopes. Next base: position 51,959,711 of record NC_136509.1, read on the forward strand.
TAAACGTTGGTCTTTTTTCCATAAAACTAATAACCTTTTGAATGGCTTCTTCAATGTCAGTCCAGGTTTCCTCACCAGATGTTGATTCTTCAATGTTACTAAATTCTAAATCTTCATGTAAATTTCCCTCTTTTTCAACATCTTCATCTTTTCTGAATTCAACAATTGCTTCCCTATCGGAATCTGTATTAACCCACTCTGCAATATCATCTGAAGTTAAGTGACCCAATATATTTTCTTTGCACGCAAATTTTAAAGTTTCATTTAGCGTCTGTACCCCTTCGTCTGTAAAATTGACATTGACATCCTGTTTAAGCAATGAATTTGCTTCGATTTCATTTGGTTGTTGAAGCAAATTGTTCCATGCATTTACAAGTATCGTTGACTTCATAGAATCCCATGCACCACGAAGCAAAAAAACTGCATCTTTAATGGTAAAATTCCGTTGGAATTCTAATGGGTTGCATCTCTTTTGCAACATCTGCATCATAAATTGGCTTGTGTAATAACATTTCATATTTGCAATCACTCTCTGCTCCATTGGTTGAATAAGTGGTGTTACATTTGGCGGAAAATGAACGGCATAGATATTTCCGCAATCTGATACAAGTTCGGTTTCACGCGGATGAGTCTCACAGTTGTCAAGGAGCAGTAAACACTTCCTATCTTTCTGTTTACCTACTTTCTTGAAATGTAAACGAACTTCAGGAACAAAATGTTGAGAAAACCACTTTTTAAAAATAGTTCTATCCATCCATGCATTTTTTTGGGACTCGTATTCCACTGGTAAATGTTCCAATCCTTTGAATGCATTGTGACGTGCAGACTTTCCTATCACCAAAAGGTCCATTTTATGTGTGCCAGAAGCATTTGCACATAAAAGAATAGTTATCCTCTCCTTATTTTGTTTAAATCCTTCCACTTGGTCTTCTTCTGTGCATGCCAACATTTTTTTCGGTAGGCATTTCCAGTTCAGCCCCATCTCGTCACAATTATAAATTTCATCTTGAGTAAACCCTTCTTCTTGCAACATCAACGCAAAAGATGAAGAAAACTTTGTTAGATTATTGTCAGTGGATTTGGTTTCTTCACCCATAGATACTGGCTTAATCGCATGACGATCTTTAAAACGTCTTAGCCAGCCATTGCTGAATTTGCAGTCTAAATTCAAATTTAATTCATTGTTTAAAGACTTAGCTTTCGCAATGAGCATTGGTCCCGAAATAGACACACCATCTGAATGCTTCTCCAAAAACCATTCATAAAGTTTTGCATCGATAACATCAGACCTAGGTTTATGAAAAGTCTTTATATTTCTCATTTGATTATGGCAGTCCAATGCGGCACTCTGGAGAATGGTGAGCTTTGCACTTTTTATATCGTAAAATGTTGACTTTCCAATGTTGAACATTTTCATTATTGAAGCTGAACTTTCACCATTATTTATTCTTTCGACAATTTCAATTTTTTGAGAAAACATTAAAGCTGATCTTTTCCTCTTCCTTTCATCATCTGGTCCAAAAGTACAATCCATTTTGAGTAAATGAAAATGTCCAAATTATATTTCCTGAAAAATAAACAATTTTAAATAAGCAAAGTATCACAAAAATATACTGCCATCTTGTCTTGATGTAAACATGTTTTGCTAGTACATGTGAATGGCGGACATTGTAATGATAGATGCTTGGCCAGAGGAAGAGCAGGGGATGCAGAGAGCTGAAAACATGATTATCAAAACCCACGGGATATTCTCTTTGTTTGGAAAATAAGTACAGGAGTGAATGGGAAAAATCCTGCTGCGATTGGCTTTGTGAGAAAAACAATAGCTAGGATTATTTGTAGGTAAACTCCAGGAATAAAACATTTTTATCTTCAGATGTCTGGAGCAGCAGCAGGGCAAACGAGCAGTGAGCACTAACAAGTCAAGAACCAGCTAAGAGTGAAGAGATCCGAATAAAATAGAGAAGAAGATAAAGAGTGTGAGTTGAACGTTTGAGGGGGGGGGGAGTTGATTTTTGGAAGAATTACTAAGCAATTTGACCGCTGCACTTCTTCAACCAAGTTTAGTCTTTTTAGGGCTCTCAGCCAAGACCTTCACATTAATAGGCAGCATTTCAGATATAATGGTTTTACTGTAAATGCCAGTATTATTCTACTTCATACACAAGTGTACTTATATGTTTAACAGAACATATAAAGAAACGGATATGGCAGGATAGAATCAGTATTAGGAAATGACTCGATCTAGGATCAAAATGCAATTTCATTTATAGAATCACTCAACATATTGTGTAATAATGCTAGAATAATAATTAATAATTAAACTAGAGATTTCATGTAAATGTGGGAAACTTTACAAAGGTGAAACATGCCAGCCCTTCAAAGTAAGACCAGAAGAACACTAAAGAACTGTCACACGTGGAGAAGTCGAAAAATCAGCCATAACTGAACATGTGTAACCATTCCCCAATGTGGGATGATGTCAAAATACTGGATACAGAAGAAAGCTGGCGGATCAGAAAACTTAAAGCACATATGATAGAAAATAATAGCATCATTAGCCGTCCCAGTATAGAATTAAATTGCATTTGGACGCCCCTAATCAAAATCGCAGAAAAAGAACAAACAATACATATGCCCAGCCCAAGGGAAGTAACTTCACAAAAAAAACTTTTTTTTTCCTTGAAATTGCCTCCCTTGCATTGTGTTAAAAAAAAAAAAAAAAAAAAAAGCAAAAATATGTGTAGATATCGATTCTCTGTTTCGTAAAACATTTTTTCATTAATATTAACAATTAGTACAGATATCCCGAAAAATTGAGTTATAGGAAAGCCTTTAAAAAATATCTTAGTGATCCCTGATGATTGGACCTTTTTATGATCTACTGACCCACCCTCAAACCCACAGTTTGAATTCTTGTAATGCAGAGCCAACCCTCTTTTCCTTAGTAGAAAAAAAGAAGCATGTTTTCAAGTTGCAGCAACCAAAACAAAAAATAATAGTCCGATTAATCAACACAAGTATGAATTATTTATTTACAAACATAATGTGTCGAACAAGGATGCTATTGTGATTTTGTTTTTTAAATGTTCGTATATACCTCATCTTCAGAAAGAAGAAAAAATATTTTAAAATATGTACAACCACTTGCTCTTCTCCATTTATATTACACTTTTTATAATTTGAAGAAAATTATAGAATATAAAAAGAATGAGAATAAAAATGTTAATAAGGAGTTGAGAGCGTTTTACTGAAATTTATTTCAATTAATGTTGCTTTATAGATTCCCCTTTCATGCAATCCGTGCTAACTCTAACCCTCTTTGCTTTTTTGTACAGACACAAAATATTTCATGGAGACAGCAAAACGAGTGAAAAGATTCCCAAAGAAGAATCCATAGGCTTACACATTAACTAAAACCAAAGTTAGAACTTTGTAAAACTGCATTTTGCAACTAAACAAATAAATTTCTCTACATAAAAAGCTGAAGTTCTTGTTTGTTTATTTGATTGCTTCAACCTACCAAGAAGAAAGTCTGAGAGTTGAACAAGTATGTGGTGTGCCACAGAAAGATGGAATTGATGTATATTAAGAAATCATGAGAGCGTGGAGGAGAATGGAATGAGCAACCAAAATTGTGAATTTAAAGTTGGCCTATCTTCAACTGTGGCAGTATCAATTGCTCGAATATAAGGGTCAAATTTATTTTTTAACCAGATTGGGATTTGGACTGAATTCCACAACAAAAATTATGACAGCACTTCTTGAGATCATGTTGACCAAAGATGATGCAATGAAATGAGCCAGGAGTTCTTATATCGATGATGTACTGGTGAACGAGACGGAGGTAACACTGGAGAAAGGGTGAGAGATCATGTTAACACATATGGACTGACAGCTAAACCATCAGCGTCATTAAAAAATGGGATCGCTCTAGGATTGAAGTTACAGTGGAATTAAGCAAGAAAGTTGATGTTTGGACAAGGAAATGAGATCCCTGAAATCAAGGATGGCCTAACCACGTGAGAATTTTTCTCGGTGTGCAGGAGGTTGGTTGGTCATTACTCCATAGTCGAATAGTTGCATGCAATTTTATTAAAAGGTAGATTATTGTAGACTGATAGAAGGATGTAATTGACTAAGAGGTGCTGAACATTATCCAAGAAGTTATCGCAGAAGTGAAAATTGTAGACCTTGTTAAAGCAGAATGGCATATGAAAAAAAATCAGAAGGGGTAATCTGGAGCAATACTAGCAGCCTGGCATTAAGGACTTTATTAAAAATAGGAGGAGTAACTGTTGAAGATGCTGCTTGGCTAAGTAAAAAGGATGTTACAGGCTTGATGCCATGATGAAGAGAAAAAAATCTGGCTTTGAAATGGGGACTACAAACTGCACATTAGAATGGTCTCAGTAACAGTAGCATCATGGATTAAATCAGAAATGCCGGGAGATAAACGAATCAGGACAAAAAATTGTAATGCTTAACAAGTGTTGACCTGGAGACTTGATCAGAGAATTTGTACTAAAAGTAACAGTCACATTGATTCCATCAGAGAAAAATAAAGTGGATGGGCTGACCAGAAGGCCTGGAAAATGAAAGATTTGGCTCTGGTGTGTTGGGTGGTAGAAGATCTGAAAAACCTACATAATATGCAATCATTTCAGAAAGGAAAGAACTTTGTATCCAGCAAGGAAATTGAATTCTAAAATCACAGTGGATGATGTTCAGAATTTGGTGGAGAAATGTAGGGAGTCTCAATCCAAGCATGAAAAAGGGGAACCGCATATAACAGAAAAATGGTGGTGATTAGCCATTGATATCACGTACCACCAACATGAACCATATTTAATTATGATTAACTGTGGACCTGGGAGACTATCGATATGGCAAAAAGTTAGAACAAAAATGGCAGAAGAGGTAAAGAAAGTTACTGAAGAGATGTTCATGGAAAGAAAGCCTGTAGAAGAGGTTCTGGTGGATAACTGTATGTTTTTTTTTTTTTTTTTTTTTTTTTTTTACACAGAGATCACCACTTATCAAGGCCCAGAAGCCACTCAGGGATAAGGGTTATTGCAAGTACATTACGTTAGTGAGGAGATTTGATGAAGTGTTTACTTAAGGGGGCGGTTCATTAGGAATTTGTTAACATTAGACTTGAAGACATCCAAGTTGTAGTCCGGAGGGAAGCAGGCAGACGGAACAGAGTTCCACAGGCGTGCAGTTCTAAGAAAGAAGCTTTGTTCATGAAATCCGTGTTTTGATTTAGGCACAGATATAGAGTGGGGGAAATTTTTCACAGTGGATTCAGCTAGACGGGTGTTTTTCGTGAAAGATTGGCGAGGGGGGACCAGGGATTGGAGTTCAGACGAGCACCTGCCATGAAACTAACGATAAAACAAGGATAGGCTTGCAACGTCTCTTCTGTGGGAGAGGGGTTGCAGGGTAGAGAAAAGGGCATCCCCCACTAAACCACGAAGTCTATTTTGTACTCTGTCAAGGCATGATAGGCTGTTTTTGGCAGCTCCTGCCCAGATATGGCAACAGTATTCCATCCTTGGCCGTACTTGGCTTTTATATAGATAGAGAATTGCATCAGTAGTGAGATATCTTCTGGAGCGGTAGAAGGATCCCACCATCTTTCCAGCGACCTTGGCAACAGACTTGATGTACGTGTTCCATTTCAGATCAGGAGTAAAGGTCAAACCCAGAAGCTTGTCAAAACACGGGGCCTCACCTTCTGCTCAAAAGTCTTTAGAGAACTGTGTGACAAGTGGGTCATTAGATAATATTTTAGATTTGCATACCACCCTCGCAGCAATGAAATCAGAGAGGCACCATCGAACTAGAAAAGTTGTGGCAGCAAGAAGCCAAATTTCACCCCAGGAAGCAATCATTTGGAATGGCCAAGATGAAACGTCAGTGCCACACTGATCTGTTTTTACATACGAATGGCAACATCTATTAACAATAATGGAGGGAGTGGAACAGGCACAAGTAGTAATGAACTGAAGTACTCTTCAAAAACAAAGTGGCAGTTGATGGAGTGCTATGTCACATCTTGGACATACGGAGAGTTTCCTTACCAACGGAGAGGAAGTTGAAGCTCCTCAAGAAGATCCTATACAACAATCGCACCATAAACGAAAACGTCTGGTTTGAATGGAGTATGAGACCAATTATTGATGTTGAAGATCAAGAAGGTGTGTGATTAAATGTCTTAAAAATTAGGACAAACCTGATTTTGTGCAGCCTGTAGTATCTGATGGCAGACAAAAGAAAAAATGGCTACTACTTCTCTTTATATGTTTATGATCATGTCACCTCATATGCAAATGAGATGTTTCTGGTTTAAATATAAAAATGCCTGATTTTTAGAAACTAGGTTATTTTTAAATTTGGATTTTGGAGTAGCAAGCTTTGGCAGCAGTGTGTCGAGAGTTGGAGCAACGTGTTTTGACAGCAGTGTGTCGCATTTGGAGTAGCGAATTTTGATAACAGTGTGTCAAATTTAATCCTGGAAATTGTTAGTTGAAAGTGCAGAATAGTTAACACTTTAATCCACAAGTTTTTTTGTTTTTTTTTAGCAAATTTAACTTTTGGGACTTTTTAAAAACAGGCAATTTACATCTAAAAATAGATACCCATACAAATTTAATAAGCGACTTTAGTTGCATTTCTGTGGCTGGAGAATCTGAAAATATAAAAACAAATTTTAAGATATATTTTACACAATTATATTATTACCCTGCATAAATTGTAGTTTTTTATCAAGCTCTTTCTCAAAATTAAATTGAATAATTATGGCATTTTTTTTGTGATTAAAACAAAATTATTAATTAATTTTATTAAGACAATGCTGTTTTACTGTCTATTTATAAATTTATTTGATGTAAATAGCTTTCAAAACTTAATACATGAGGATTTGCTAAGAATCTAAAATCCACGTATGATAATCATGAATAATACTGTATTCATTGGCTGAAATGGACAATGGCAGTAAAAGCAACTTGTCCACAAACTTTTTCCCCTGAACAGGTTTGTGAAATGCAACTCAGTTCATTACAGCGATAACAATGCAGTTATCATTGCATTTTCTATTGTAGCACCAGCATTTCCTAGTAAAGTTATGGTAATCTCTTGTAGCATTTTGCTTTGATCATTAAAAATACTTTTAACACAGCTATTAAAACAGGTTCCATTTCATTAAAGATACTGTAACAGTTGGTCAATTCCTAACTCATCCAGCCTTGACAAAATTTGCAAAACCCAACTGACATCATCTGGCTGCCCTGTCTAAAATGTGCATCTCAGTATCCATCATTCACATGACAGTTTTCTCAAACCATTTCACTTCAGTGGAATTGTTGCCTAATGAACTGCTTCCAAGCATAAAAGAAATCCATTTCAAGAACTGTATAAAGCAGGAGTCAAAAGTTTAGGAAGGAGTCAGAGTTGAATTTGTAAGAATTGGAACAAAGATGTAATGTAAACAGACATCTCGCTGCTCAACTCCGTACTTAGAGTGTCCTGTAGTCATGGACTCTAATTCACATTTGCTCCTTATATCTCAGTGGTAACGCACCTTGTTTGAAGTAAATATGAGTTTAAAAAATATTTTTGAAATGCTGAAAGTTGGAGTCAAATTTCTTAATCTTGTCAGAATCAATATTCAGCCAGTCTGAATATTACAAAGGTTGAGGTGAGAGTTGGATATTTTGGAATTTTAAAAGTCAAAGTTGGAGCTTATATATTTTGACTTGACAACCAGGGTACACATTAACTTATACAGGTTCACTTATCTCTATATAAATAAAATTGTAACTTCTCATGGTTTTTGTGTGTGTATTCTCGTGTCAATATAACTTTGATAATTATACACATTTAATGAGTACTTTTTTTTATTTAATATTAATCGAACTCATTAAAATAAAAAAATACTAAAACAAACTTTAAAAATACTATTAAAAATCATTTAATTATGAAATTAAATGCACCAACATGCTTTTCTGTTTCTTTGTAAACAAATCAGCCATTTTAATATTTTGTTAATAGCTGAGAAAATAGAATTACTTTGTAACTCTTTGAACTTTAAAAGGAATTTCGAAGCATTTAAACTGTTGAATGGAAATTCAATTCTAGTTTAAAAATTCTTAACAAAAAATATTGAAAGTTCTCAAAACTATTTACACAAATAAATTAAAACAAAATTTTATAAAAAATTTTATTTAGTTAATAATTTAATGGCCAAATAATACAATAATTAAATTTAGTTTTCAAAATATTATTAAAAAATAAAACAATTTGACAAAACGAAATTTCAAAAAAAGAAGCAAAATAAAAATGAAAATATAAAAACTTCCGAGCAACGCTGGGTAGATACAGCTAGTTCTAAATAACCTACAGGCGTATTCTGCCTTCTCAAACCATTTTCCAAAAATATAGGCCAGTGGGAGCGTAATCAAATTCAGGTATTAATTTCAAGTTGAACCTGTCAATTTTAAAGATAACCGAAATAGCTTGCAGCCATCTTTATTTTATGTGTATTCGTTTAATGTATCTTTGCTTCTTCTGCATTGTTTCTAATTCTCATTTCTTAGCTGACTGTATATTTTCCTAAAGGTTAATTTCAATCATCACTTTCTAACTAACGTCCAGTTGATAGACAAAAAAATAGTCAGCTGTAACTTAATGCAGTTCCATATTTCATTTTACAATGGTGGACACATAAATCAACAGTTTACAATGGTGGACACATAAATCAACAGTTTACAATGGTGGACACATAAATCAACAGTTTACAATGGTGGATACATAAATCAACAGCCAATCTAAACCCAGAAAATAAGCTGACCTATTTATCATATTTTGAGTCTACGGTCTTTCTATTAGTTGTTGCTTCAAAATCAGTCAATCCAAAAAAAAAAACATGTACATGCTTGTTTTGATCTAGGTAGTAAGTCAACTGTCTCTTGCTTCAACTCCAGTGGGATTATCTTTATATTAAACTGATGTAATAAACTGTGGTTAGAAGCTAAGAAAAAACAAGTCTTACCGTGGGTGCTCAGTGAGTGAGTTCAGGCCGAGAAAAGAGAAAACAAAGATGGCAGCCATCATTTTATTACGTGTGTTCTCGCATAATCTTGTATGCGCGTGAAGCTGGAAACTACAAAATGAGCTTCATTTCTCGGTGCTGAGCGATTCCAGATCGGCAGGAGAGTACACGCTTCGGCAGTACTTAGACTGAAATTATAATCCTTTTTTGTGTGTAAGAAATGAACCCATCCCCCACCCCATTACAGAGGTTCAAGCTATTTTGGCACTGGCTTAAGCAACATGATTAAGCCTTTTAATGGCGACGGTGATGTGGTGGTGTGGCTTAAAAAAGTGGACCTTGTGGCAAGGATTCAAAAGTTGGATGATGTGGCCGCAATAATACCACTGTTTCTAGAAGGGGACGCGCTGGCCCTCTATTTGGAGCTCAGCAAGCGAGATCAGGGTGACGCGGACGCCATCAAGAGTCGACTGATCGAAGCTTTTGCAGAGGGGCCTTTCGAGGCCTTTAATAAGTTGAAGGAGAAGAGGTGGACTGGTGAATCTGTTGATGTCTACGCGAACGAGATAAGGAGATTGGTTGAGTTGTCGGGCATCAAAGAACACGCCACGAGTCACGTAGTCAAAATGACATTCGTTACCGGGTTCCCGGAAGAGATATTGAAATATTTGCAGCAGGTCCCGGGAGTGGAGACGCTGGATGTGAGTGAACTGCTCAAAACTACAAAGATCTTGGTGAGCACCCAGCCGATGGAGTCTGGAGGGACGACAGCAACAGTACAGCAGGATGTGGGTAGGAGTCTGCCGAACCCAAGGGTGGCATGCTTCGAATGTGGGGGACCACACATGAGAAGAGACTGCAGGAAGTTCTTACAACGGACAGTATGTTACAAATGCAATTGGAGAGTCCATTTAGCAGTGAAATGCACGAGTTCGGGAAACTGGCAAGGGGAAGCTGACGCGCCAGCAGCCGCCCCAATTCGGGAATAGTGGCACACTCGCAGCAGATGCCCAAGCAGAAGATCGTGGTGGAAGGACGGGAAGTTATAGCCCTGATCGACACTGGCTGTACCACTACCATGGTGCACACAACCCTGGTCGGAAGATGGAAAGGGAAGGGTGAAGTAGTGGCATTCGATGTGTCGCAAGTGAAGTGTTGAGGGAGGAAGACCGTCACTATTGATATTGCTGAACACCGGATGAGGGTTCATGCAATTGTCACCGATCATCTGGTGCCTGGCGTTCAAGCCATCATTGGAATGGATGTTATATGCCGACTTGGAGGCGTTACCATCACATGCAACAACGTGAGGTTCGGACTAGCTGGGTGCGCAGTGACAGAGCAAGCTCCTGGAGGGACCAACATGGCCGGGGAGGAAAGAAAAATGTCGATCAAAGATCAGGACTTCCAAGTCGAATTTGACAGAGAGCAGTGGACAGTGGAGTGGGCATAGAAACATCAAGCACCATCGTTGACAAACAGGGTGGCGTGCTACACTAATTCGCTTAGAGGAGGGGCGAGGAAGGAGTTTGAACAAGAAGTGAACCGATGGATTGAGGAGGATATACTGCTGCCTTGGACGGATGACATTGAGTAGGGCATTTTGCCGTTGATGGCCGTTCTGCAACCAACTAAAGGAAAAATAAGATCGGTCCTGGATTTCCGAGAGCTGAACCAGAATGAAAAGTGCTATACTGGAGGCGACACAGTAGATGTGTGCAGTGAGACCATTAGAGAATGGAGGCAGATGAATGGCACGTCTACGTTGGTAGATCTAAAATCTGCCTATTTACAACTCTGCATCGCCAAGAAGCTCTGGAAATACCAGTTAGTCAGGTACAAAGGCAAAACCTACTGCCTTATGCGAGTGAGGTTCGGGTTGAATTTGGCACCCAAGATCATGTCAACTATCCTCAGGAAGATTCTGGAGACAATGGGAAAAGGAGATGAGGCAGTGAGTTCATACATAGACGACATTCTGGTGAATGAGACTCTGGTAACTGCCAAGGAGGTGGTGGCTCTTTTGAAGAGATTTGGGTTGGTCGCCAAAGCGCCTGAAAAATTAGATGGAGGGGCTGCTTTGGGGCTAAGGCTGAAACGAGGTACGTCGGGCAGCCTAGAGTTTCGCAGGGGGAACGAGATCCCGCAACTGAAGCAAGAGTTCAACAGATGGGAACTTTTTTCCCTATGCGGGAATTGATCGGACATTACCCCGTTGCTAGCTGGCTTAGACCAGCATGCAGCTACATACAGAGGCATGCCGAAGGAAGAGGATGGGATGATAAAGTGGAAGGAAGAACGGTCGCCATGATGGAAGAGCTCCTGAAAGAAGCAGAACGGCAAGACCCAGTCCGGGGAACCTGGAACGTACCGCGAACATTGGATGGAGTTGTATGGTGTGATGCAAGCAGCATTGCAACAGGGGTCATTTTGGAAGTTGGAATAGTGGTCGCAGAAGATGCGGCCTAGTTAAGGAAGAAAAATGATGTCAGCCACATCAATGTAGCGAAATTAAATGCGGTAATCAAAGGGGTCAATCTGGCCTTGAAATGGTGACTGCGTGACATCTGCATCAAAACAGACTCTGCCGCTGTGTTTGCTTGGCTAAAGTCCCTCATTTCAAGCGAAAAAAAAGGATAAGAACGAAACGTGCAGCAGAGATGTTAGTGAAGTGCAGGCTTGGGATGCTAGCTGAGCTGATGCAGGAGTTTTGTTTGAAGCTTCCCGTAGACATGGTGGCTTCTGAGAAGAACCGAGCAGATGCTCTCACGAGAGTGAAGAAGAGTTGGCTTTTGCCAAAGAAAGATGTTGCTGCATCGGATCTAGATGATGTTGGCATGCAAGAGCTGCACAATCTGCACCATATGGGGGTAAAGAGGACGTGGTACTTGGTGAAGAAAGTCGACCCGAGTGTCACCAAGGAGCAAGTGAGGCAAGTGGTCAGGACATGCGACAGATGTCAGTCGATTGATCCTGCTCCAAGCACGCATGAAGTTGGTCAATTGGAGGTGAGTGGGACCTGGGAGAGACTGGCATGCGATGTCACCCATTACAGGGGTGGACTTTACCTGATCATGATTGACTGTGGGCTCGGGCGATTTGCCCTATGGAAGAAGCTATGTGGAGGAACAGGCAATGAAATAGCGGCAATCCTCGATGAGGTGTTTTTGGAGCGAGGTCCCGTAGAAGAGTTGTTAACCGACAATGGGACTGCATTCAAGTCAGTAGCAGTGACGGAAGTAATGAGGAAGTGGAATATCCAACAATTTTTCAGAGCTGCCTACAGACCCAGTGGCAACGGGATCATGGAGAGAAACCACCGCACCATAAAGGCAGTTGCAGAGAGAGGAAGCACCTCACCTGAGCAAACCGTCTACTGGTATAATATGTTGCCTAGATTGGGACAAGTGCCAGAGACGGTTCCGCAACTGTCAACGTTTGCATATTCCTGGAGACATCCCAGGGTTGAGCCGGCAAGCAGAGAGGCAGAGGCCACAGGGACCATTAAACTCGGGGATGAGGTATGGGTGAAGCCACCGGGGGCGCGCTGCACCACACAATGGAGTAGAGGTCGCGTGACTGGGAGGAACACCAGAAACAACATCCTAGTGGATGGAGAACCGAGGCATATTCTCGACATCAGACCAGTGGAAGGCGAAGCAATGGAGGGGAATGTGCAGCAACAGGAGGAGGACGAGACAGCTCAGAGGCCAAGTAGAGAGAGGCGACCGCCACAGTGGATGAGAGACTACGAAATATGATCTTGAGATCAGGGAGGCATGTGGTTAGAAGCTAAGAAAAAACAAGTCTTACCGTGGGTGCTCAGCGAGTGAGTTCAGGCCGAGAAAAGGAAAAACAAAGATGGCGGCCAGCATTTTATTACGTGCGTTCTCGCATAATCACGTGTGCGCGTGAAGCTGGAAACTACAAAATTAGCTTCATTTCTCGGTGCTGAGCGATTCCAGATCGGGCAGGAGAGTACACGCTTTGGCAGTACTTAGACTGAAATTATAATCCTTTTTTGTGTGTAAGAAGTGACCCCCCTCATTACGGAGGTTCAAATGTAAAAATAGATTTTGATCCTTTAACTCTGACTAGTTCAACTAAGTGTAAAAATTATACAATTTTTAAAGGCGATTTCATTTGGCACATGCAAAATAATAATTAAAATGACATTCATTTTTATTTTAGGATTTGCTTTTCTTTATACCTTTCATGCAAAATGATCACTCACTTCCTGACCAGAAAGTGTTAATGTTCACCTACTTCCATATCCAATAGCATGATGGAGACAAGTAACCAAGTTAAGCATTTTGGGAAGTGGAGGAAGAGGCAGTAATTTTGGACATTAAAAAAAAATTGCTGAAAAATAAATAACAAAAAAATTAATATAGTAAATATAGTAAATTTTTTGTCATTTTTTTAGGATGGAGTGTTTGGGGGTGGGGGAGCTATAATACAATGACACTAGAACAATCTCTCTTGCTAAACATATTGCATTCGAGTTGTCTCTCAGTCCTTGTTAAGAATGAGTGATTTTTCTTACAAAGAGAGAAGAAAAAGCTGTATTCGAGGTCAGCAGTATTTTTGCGTCTCCTTCTCCAAAGATCTACATTGCAACCTTCCAGAGGTTGAAATCAAACCAGACCTATTCTTAAGCGAAACTGGCATTGGACCAACTATTTCCTTAGATGAGTTCATAATTAAAAAAATATTCTAATTTAATATCCAAATATGACCCCAAAAATTACCATGGGTATGGAATATGTGCCTACATTAAAGATGGCTTTCCATGTGGTAGGGACATCTCCAGAGAAGACCCTAAATTGCCCTATATGTGCTTTCAGATTGCACTTGCTCACACCACTGCATTTTTATTGGCTCTCTATCACTCCCAAAATAGCCGAGTTACTATCTAAGAGCATATCTGAGAAAATTGACCACATCCTGTCTGCTCATCCTTCGGCTAAAAACTCACTTATCAACAAAATTACACCTCTTCACTGTGAATGTCCATAAATGCGCTAATAGTTTCTTCCCTCAGACAGCTAGATTTTGGAATCCTCTCCCTGTTACCTGACTGTACTGACATGTAGAAGTTTAAATGTAAACCAACATCTCTCTCAGCTCCCCTAAACATGTTTCCAAATATTAGCCCTTACATCCAAGTGGTGATATGCCTTGTTTGGGGTGAACATGAATAATAATTTTAAAATATATATATATATATATATACATTTAACTGCTTTAAATTTTTAGGTTTGATTTATACATGTCTTTAGCTTAGATGGTAGTAAATACCACTAGAGAGCTAAATGTTTTGGTTTCAATTTTAGCTGATGACATAATACATATGAAATCTATATAAATCTAAATATCATATTTTATTTCACGACTGAGAAACACCCAGAGGGGCATGCAACTATATTATAAAAGTGACCTTGTCTGTCTGCAGAACGGTGTCTACCAAACTACTTTGTCAGTTTTTGGTCTACAGACTTGAAACTTGATATATGAGATATTTGGACCTGTAAAACAAAATTAATTTGGTTTTTAGCACAAAAAGTAGCTGATAAGGATTCAAAATGCTCTATGCATGTGCAAATATACATTTATATGTTTAACTGTGTTAATTTGTTAAGTTTTGATATGCATGTGTTGTTAGCTCAGATGGTAGTGAATACTGCTGTTTTGGTTTCGATTCTAGCTATTGGCACCAAAGTCATTTTTTTTTAATTTTGGAAATCACTACTATACATTGCATATAATATAATCGATAACTAATTGGCTCTATAATAACAAATATGAAGTCTGCATAAATTAAAATATCATCTTTAAGCGTATTTCACAATCGGGCGACGCCAGGTGGTTTTCTAGTACATTGATAATCCTGTCTCTTAGAAGAAAATGTTACTTTTTTTATGGTAAATCTTGGAGTTATCTTCCTTTTCGATTTGCTATACCGGTCAATTTGTATTTTTCCGATTTTCGCATGTACGATTGAACTGGTTGTTGTTAGGGGGAAAAAATGACGTGGGTTCCTCTCCGGTAGGAAAGAATGAAAGAGTCCTTCGGCGAGAATGGAGGAGGAGGGGGGCATTTTTAGCATTAGCCAACAAAACAAAATGGAGAGTAAAAACAGAAACAACTACACAACAAATTAAGGTAAATTTTTACGACGTGCCCCAGTGGGGCACTGGGGCACGTCGTAAAAATTTGCCCCAGCATATTATAAACAATCCAACCTTCCCATGTTAAGAACGGCTTTAAGAATAAACACCCCAACCTCGAAAGCCGTTCTTAACATGGGGAGGTTGGGCGGGTGCTTATTCCGAAAGCCGTTCTTAACATGGGGTGGTTGGGGGTGTTTCTGGGGCAGGTCGTAAAAAAATACCCAAATTAATATTACCAATTGCAACATAAATTATTCTTCTACTTATCTGGATAATTTTTTTATAACTTATTTTAAAGCGTTTTTTTTTACATTTAATTCACAACTAGTGCCAATTCTGTTAAATTAGAATGAGAAAAATGGCTAGACAGACACATGGAGTCTCGATAATCGCTCCAAAATCAAAAATTAAACATTATCACAGTTAGTAACTGTCATCAATCGTGCGAGAACTTATGGACAATATTTTTGTGTAATTTCCGATTTTTTAGCAATATTCTAGGGGAAAAATATTTTTTTAAACTCTAACCTAGTTCCTTTCCTCGTATAGTACTTGTCGTTTACATTTTTTTTTTTTTTTTTTATCGTAAACTCAACTGCCTTGTTGATCATTTCCGAGATTTTCTATAAATACTCGGATCTGACTCCATAAGAACTGACATTCTTTGGGTACCCATTCTTTACAAGTATCCAAATAACAATGCCGAAATCCATTTTTCTGGAAATAGTGAGTGAGGAAAATACCTGTTTTACATGTAATCGCCTAAAACAGTAGAATTTCTCATTTTTAGATGAACAACAAAGTTAGATAAAATTGAAAATGCGCCAAGTCTGAGTAATTTGAATTCTTACTTTTGTTTATATATATATATATATATATATATATATATATATATATATATATATATATATATATATATATATATATATATATTACTTACCTTTAAATTCAGCAATTTTATGTAGGAAAGTGGATTTATCTTTACAATTTTGTATTTCTTTCAATAACAAAGAATGGTAAAATGAAAAAAAAAAAATGTGTTCAGTTCACCGTGCTTGACCGGTGTAAGTGTTTATATGATTCCGTATGTAAAAAAAAGGTAATTTTTGTATTTCTTAGAGGAAGGAATTTTATTTTTCAAAAATAAAAAGGGTACTTGTACAGTTTAATCAAGACATTAAAAAAATGAAATATCGAAAAAAAAAGTTTGAATTGTACGTATACTTTATGGAATGAAGTTCTCCGAAAAAAAAAATTTCACTTAATTTCATCAAGTAGTTTTTGTTTTACATCGAAAAAACAATGTTATGATATCGAACAGAAGGTTAGATTTTTAGGAAGAACAGCTAGATGGGGAGGAAGTGTCGGCACTTTAACTGGAGTTCCTAAACTCCAAACAAAAATTAAGAAAAAATCCAAGATGTGTACCTTCAACACGCTCTCATAAAGACGTGTTTTTCCGCTGTAAAAAAAATAAAATAAAATAAAAAAAATAACTACTCGATCAAATTAAGTGATTTTTTTTTTTTTCGGAGATCTTCAGATCAAAACGGGATACGTACAATATAACCTTTTTTCGATATTTTCATTTTTTTAATGTCTTGATTAAACTGTACAAGTACCTAAAAAAGAAAAAAGAAATAAAAAATAGACAAATAAAATAACTGAGAGGGTGAGGAACGAAATTTGATTAAATTGTAGCCTTATAGGACTTAGGAGGGATATCTGTAAGTCCAAAGTTGTTTATTTAGGCACTTAATGACATATTAACAACAGAGACGAGTTATCGACCCCTGTTCTTCTTTGCGCAGCGTTGCCAATTTAGCGGGTTTCCCCGCTAGATCTGGAGAGTTCGTTTGAAATCTAGCGGGTAAATTTTGGATCTAGCGGCTAGCGGTTTTTTCCACTAAAATCTGGAGATTTCGTTTTGAAGAAATTGAAACCGAAAAAAAAAAACCGCAAACATTAATTAGTACACAGCTAACAGCGGCCAGGTCAAAAAAAGTCTAAAAAAAAAGTTCGGTGTTTTAATATTCAACTGTAAATTTTGCCAAGTAGGTGTGAAGTGAACACTTCAAAATAGATAAGGGTTCAGGCAGGGCGTACCAATAAGAGAACATAAAAATCTGGAAATAGGATCCCTAACTTGCGGTCTTGTGGCCCTGTTTGTTTCATTTTTTATCACCAAGAAAAAAATATACGTTAATTCAGGCTTATATCATTTTTGACTAGCATATAAAAAATAATTTTGCTAAAAATAAAGAATAAAAATTCTTTATTTTTAGCAAAATTATTTTTTTAAATAGTATTTTAAAAGTTAAATTAGGTTTGTTTTACTATACACATAGATTCATAAAAATTGTTAAAAAAAAACAAACATAACAAATAAATGTTATCAAAGGCAAGATAAGTTACTCTTCTATCTATACGGACATGTTTTAGTCCTGTTGAAACTGAAAATCATTGTGACAACTCATCAGAATATCTTAAATTTTAATGGTAAAACGTAATTTATTAATACTGTGCTAATAAGAAAGTCATTTATTAATACTATTACTGTGCTAATAATAAAGTAATTTATTAATACTGTAACTTGTGCTAATCATTTGGAAAAAAAGAAAACAAATGATTAAAATAAATTGTTCATGAATTACATTGCTTTTTAACATTTGAATTCTTTAATATAAATAATAATGTGACAAATAATTTAAATAACATTAATTAAGGGTAGGTATGTTGAAACGGTTTACTGGCCAATATTACCAACTAAATTTGTCTCTTTTTTCAGTCATTATACAGCGAATTAATCGACTTATTATTTTGTTGTCTGATTTTTGCAATTTCTTAAAACTGTTTATTTTTCAAATTTTAATTTGTTTTCTGAGAGTTTGTGGATGTGATCCTTGTGCATTATAATCGGATACAAAAATGCATTTTAAGTAAAAAGATCACTATTGTCTAATTGCGTGTCGAAATTAATAAAAATAAATTCAAGTCTGAAAAATAATCGAATAGAACATTACAATTACAAGAAAAAAAAATCTGTCGAAAAATGCAGTTTTATGTTTCTTTTATTGCAGTCAACACCGACTGATTTTTTTTTGTTTCTTTGTTTTAGTCAAAAAAAAAAAAATGCTCAAGTATTTTTTAAGTATTTCTTTTTTTTTTTTTTGTCATTTTTGGAATTTTTACTAATTTCGACATGAAATGTAATTAGGTAATAATGTTTTTACTTAAAATGTATTTTTGAGTTTTATTCGTTGATTTTTTGTTGTTATTTTTATTATGCAAATATTTATTTGAATTGTATTTTGCGACAATTCTTTGGTGATATTGTGATCTTAAATTTGTAATTTAATTTTTTCTAAAAATTGTGATTTCATAATTTGTTTCTTACACAAGCAAAACCTCCCACTAACCAAATAGCAACACATTAATATTTGTGAAAAAGTAATATTTATCTGCAAAAGTTAGATACATTAATATTTGCAAAATGATAAATAAAACAGACAAATTCATATCTGATAATCTGCACATATTTCCATAATTAATATTTTATCCTGTTACTGCTGCGAAAAAAGTAATTGATAAAATCTGACAATCATTTTGGGAGCTAATTAAAAAATTGATTTTTTTTTTTTAATCTAAACTCTGTAAATTAGAATTTACAATTTATTATTCAACAAGGAATATAATTTGAAACTTATAATTTATTGAGTGTGTGTGTGTGTGTGTTAGGGAGTTTGCTTTCTGTCTCCACTTGGATCTTCCGACCACTCTGTTGTATCAATTAAGATAAAAATGGAATGTAAAAAGTTTTCAGATGTACCTCTCCATCGTACAGTATATTGATACCCTATGCCAGACTGGGATAGCTTCCGTACATTTATATCAGATCTACCTCTGCGTTCAATTTTAAAAAGGATGTGTCCTCTATAGTATCAGTCCTGATAGAATGGTTAATTGTAGGTATTGACCGTTTCATATCCTCGAAAAGTTCCACCAAAAACCTAACAGACAGCTGTGTTTCTCTCCAGAATGTGCTGCTGCCATTGCGCACAGAAATCACTTTTTCCATTGTTTCAAACGTAATAGATGTACTGAGACTAAAGCCGCTTTCAGAACTGCCAGCAACCATTGTAAAAAAAGTAATAAAGTACGCAAAGAGTCGTATGCTCAGTCCGTCAAGTCCAAAGTAGCTGAGCAGTGACTTGGTTCCCACTAGTTTTGGCAAATAGCAAACAGAATACTAAACAGAAATGTGTGCTCTATCCCAACTATCATCAATGGACCTGAGGTAATCTTGTCAGCATCATACAAAGCCAAACTCTTTGCCAAGAACTTTGCAGCTAATTCTACCCTTTGCGACAATGGCTGCCAACCCCCAATATTTCCTCCTCTATCAGAAAACACGCTATGTGATATAAAAATATCAGTATGTGATGTTACCAAGCTAATCAAAAACCTTAATTCCAGTAAAGCATCCGGCCCTGATGGTATTCCAATTATAGTACTCAAAAAACTTCAACCAGAACTAGCACCCATGCATACAAAACTGTTTAAACGTTGTCTTAAGGAGAATTGCTTCCCATCACCCTGGAAATCTCATCAGTTTGCCCTGTATTTAAGAATTCAGGTGATCGGTCATCTCCCTCTCAGTACAGGCTAATAAATCTCCTGTGCGTCATAAGTAAGTTGCTGGAATCTGTGTTAAATAGAGAAGTAATCAACCATCTTAGCAAAATCTTCTTAGTGACACACAATATGCTTTCCGTTCTGCTAGATCTACAGCAGATGTGCTTACAGTTATATCTCATAGGATTAGCAAATCTCTTGACGGAGGCAACCTTTCTAGGGCAATTGCTCCTGACATATCAAAAGCCTTTGATAGGGTATGGCATAAAGGTTTACTTCACAAGATCTCCAGCTATGGTATAGCTAGAAATGTCTTCTCAATTATCAAATCATTTCTCTCTGATAGGTTCATAAGAGTAGTAGTTGATGGGCAGAAATCAGAAGCTCACAGTATTAATGCTGGAGTCCCTCAGGGTTCCATCCTAGGCCCAACTCTCTTCCTGATTTATATTAATAATCTTCCAAATCACATCCTTACATCATTCGTAGACATTTATACTGATGACACTACCATATATGGTAACACATCTAAGACGGTAAACGACCAAGTTCTCTCCGATTCTCTCTCCTCTGATCTTGAGCACGTGGTACAATGGGGAAAGGAGTGGCTGGTTACTTTTAATGCGTCTAAATCCAAGCTTATATCTTTACATCATCAACGCTTTGATCCCCATCTGCCATCAGTTGAAATGAATGGGTGTCGTCTTGGGGAGGCCTCATGTTTTGACAAACTTCTGGGCTTGACCTTTACTCCTGATCTGAAATGGAACATGTACATCAAATCTGTTGCCAAGGCCGCTGGAAAAATGGTGGGATCCTTCTATCGATCCAGTAGATATCTCACTGCTGATGCAATTCTTTATCTATATAAGAGCCAACTTCATCCAAGGATGGAGTACTGTTGCCACATCTGGGCAGGAGCTGTTAGAAAGGACTTATCCTGCCTTGATAGAGTTCAAAATAGACTTTGTAGCCTTATAAGAGATGTCCTTTTTTCTTCCCTGCAACCTCTTTCTCACAGAAGAGATGTAGCAAGTTTGTCTTTGCTTTATCGTTATTTTCATAGCAAGTGCTCGACTGAACTTCAATCTATGGCCCCCCCCCTCGTCAAATTTTCACAAGAAACACTCATCTAGCTGAAAACACTATCAATAATTCCCCCCACTCTTTATCTGTGTCTAAACCTAAACGTAGATTCCATGAACAAATTTTCTTTCTTAGAACTGCACACCTGTGAAACTGTCTTCCGTTTTCCTGCTTTCCAGCTGACTACAATATGGTTGTCTTCAAGTCCAATGTAAACAAGTTCTTGATGGCTTATCAAGAACTTGTTTACATTGAACTTGAAGACACCTTAAGTTAACAAATTTACTGAATTTCCATTACTGACAATTACTATATTGTCCAATTGACTACTGTACACTCTTTAACCCTTATCCTCGAGTGGCCCTTGGGCCTTGATAAATGGTGATGCCTATGAAAAAAAACAAAAAAATGTATGGTACTTATGCAGAATACTGATTGCACTGAAATAATAACGTTATTATTTATTATTTAGAAACCTATTCTTAACGTGGGAGGATGGGCTTTTTTGTTAATTATTCTGAACTTTTACCTAGCAATTTAATAAATAAAAGCTACTGTAAAAATTGAATTTAACTTTAAATTCATGTCTAAAAAAGCACGCTGTCTTCAATCTTCAAAAGCACGCTGTCTTCAAATCTGTTGCCAAGGCCGCTGGAAAAATGGTGGGATCCTTCTATCGATCCAGTAGATATCTCCTGCATAACAACTAAATTTATATAAAAGGTACAAAAAGTGGAGTTTTTTTTTTTGTTAATCTAGCGGGTTTTCAAAATCTCGGTTACGAAAAGTAAAAAATCTAGAGATTTTCTGGAGATTTTATGTCCCCAATCTAGCGGGTTTTGAAAATCTCAGTTGGCTGGTTTTGCGGCCATTATGTGAACCTCAAATATAAATAAATATAAATAAATATAAAGAAGTAGACACCGCCAAAAATGGCCGAAAAATCAAGTTGTTGTTGTTTTTTAAAACGAAATTACATTTATTAAAATCCATTATTTCTGAGTAACTTTTTTTTTTCCAAAAAGATAAAACCCTGAATTTTATCATATAGAAAACAGAATAATGTAAACCTTTTTCTACTATTTTTAATTAAATTTTAAATGTTAAATTTTCCCAAAAAGTTAACAATTGACATTTTTTGTCTTGCACAAAAAACGTACATAAATAATTAATTTATTTATTTGTTGTCTAACTAAGATTTAGGGTGATTTTCTATGAGAATATGCAAAAATATAAGTACCTGGATTTCAAATAATTCCACTTATTCATATAGGCAACCAGTTACTTCGCGTCGATCTAGACAATGTTTACGTTTGTACTTAATAAAAAGCAAACTATGGAAAACCAAACAGGCCAAAAAAAACTTATTTTTCAGTGACGAAAATTTAAATGTATTATTAATGCTGAGGCTGGCCAGTACCAGATGGGTGACCATTTGTATGAGTTTGGTTTTTAATGTGTATGTGTGTGGGGGCCAGGCTCCCCAAAATGGGGGGGGGCAATTTAAAGCAGAATAAAAAAAATTATTTCAGCGCGTTTGGTCCACCGTAGTCGAAAGGCGGCAAACGTTTTCAAACGGGATCGAAAAAATGATGCTATTTTTAACACAAAGGGCACAATATTTATCAAATTTTTTTTTTGTATCGATTCTTCAAAGCATGCCCTGTTTAATAATGGTCATGCATTATTCGGCTCGCTAAAAAAAAAATTGTTAATTTATTTATCAAAGATTTTAAAATGGCTTTTTTCGTATAAATATTAAAAAAAATTTTTTGTTTTACTTAACTTAAATTAATTATTTTACTTAACATATTTACCGAATTTCACACTTCAAAACTCAAAAGCGGGATAATTAAACACAATCGAAGTTCTGATATTCAAACGTCAAAATAAGGTATGCAAACAATTTTTTTTTATTTTTTTAAATCTATAATCCTGTTCCTTACAACAACACAATATGTTTTGTTCAGATTCAGATGATTATTTTAAGCATATTTGGAACCCCCTCAAAACAAGGAGGGGTTGTAAGCAAAAAAATATATATAAATATCGTTTATGAAAAGCTATAAAGTTCATTCTTCTCTTAATAATCGCTGACAATTTCGTATTGATTGGATAATTACCTGATTTTTGGTAGATTTTTAAAAAGACAGTCCGTCAAAAAGTACTTACCTGCCCCCCAGTTTTGGCGGTGCCTATAAAGAAGTGGTTACGATAACGCAAAAATATATAATAACAAAAAATAAAATAAAATAACACAAAAATATGAAAATCGAAACATTTTTTTGTATAAAAAAATGTATCAAAATATAATTAATATAATTTTGGCAAATGTGTAATTCAGCAGCGTAAATTATTTGACAGACAAAAATTTATAAAAATTATTCATTTTTATATAAAGCACATTATTAGACCCTAAAGCTGAAATAAAAGCCGAAAAAATTTAATTTTTTTTTTTTTTTCAACATTTTTTATTAGACAAAATGCACAATAATTGAGGCCGCAAATTTGGTCTTTAAGGCTTGCCAGATTGGCCTTTTTTAGTCAAAATTTAGCCTTTTTAAGGTCAAATTTAGGTATTTTATGCCAAATTTTTGGTCTTATTTAGACCAAATTTGGCCCTTTTTTACGTTCCATGCAAAAGCGTAAAAAGGCCAAATGACGAAGTATTACTGATTTTCATGTTGAGAGTGAACATGCATGGTTATTTTCTGGAGGGAAGAAAAAATTATTACGTGTTTAAGTGACAGGCATGTGTGTGTTCAATATGTATGCAAACAGCAGTTTGAAATAACTTGTTGAAAAAGAATTAATTCTCATTTGATATTGTACTTTCCATGTTGAGAATTTAGGTGTATGACGCATGCAAAGTCATGTTGGTGATTTTACGTCCCACAAGACGGAGTTGGCAGCGATGTTGTTATTCATAGAACTGCATCCTAGACTGGACTGGACTGGACTGATTTGATTTATGCATGCAAAAGTTTATATAGGCGAGTCATAGAACGTTCTGGACTATTTGTTGTATTACTGCGTGCAAAGTGTAACATAGTCCTTTTATTGCATGGGCAAATTACGACGTCATGTTTTTACACATACTTCATATGCATGCATGTTAAAAACAGTGATTGCTATGAAATCTCTCTGCCAAAGATTTGTTTCGGCCATAAATAGTGGATGCTACAGCCTATAATAATTTACCCTAAAAGAAAAATGAAATCTACAGGGTTTTTTTTTTTCTCAGTTTTATTTAGGAGATTACATACAAACAACTGCTTTTAACTTAGCAGTAAAAATGAAAAGGCAAAAAAAAAAAAAATGAATAAACAATTATTTTCAAAAAATAAAAAATAAAAAAGCATTGTCTCTAGAGGTGGCACAGAAAAGTGGGGGTGGGACTATATCACTACATGGGAGCCTGGTAATGAATAGATGGGCAAATGCGTGCAAATTTGAGCTGGATAGGCGGTGATTCTGGTTAAGCAACGTATGTAGGAGATAGAAGTATTGTTACGTTGTGTGTATGAATATTTTCTATAACAACGTACATGTTGAATAGTGGGGTTTATCTTTTTCTGTATATTCATGTACGTGTAATTGTGTGTATGTATGTACATTGTATCATTTAGTTGATTATCTAGTGTGTATATTTTAACATTTATGCAACAGTTCTAACAGGAAACAATTGATGTGGACATATCGAAACAGTTGTAGACAAACAGTTCTTTTTAACAGATGTAAATAACACAACTTATACCTGAATTATTTACGAACATTTATTTTCATGATCTGGCTGGCATTTTTAGAGATTACACGATTTTACATCTTGACTGCCTGCTCCCCGCGTCATGGAGAGATCAACTCCCCTTTTTGAGTTGTCCGTTCTCTCTGATGTCCAGCTAACGACTGACTAGAATTTCCCCAAATCTACACCTCATCACGTGTCTCATTATGTGTCTCAGACCAACAGCTGATGTAACCCCAATCTAGTTATTTGTTTATGCAAACCAAAAATCATATTTACATCTATTTTCTATTTTCACATTCCTTTTGCGATATGTTATATGTCAATCCTTTTTTCCCAATTTAATTGTTTATTTTTCTAATCATAGTAATTGTTCCAGCGACCTGCTGTCACTCAAATCAATTAATAATAATAATAATAATAGTAATAATGTTTTGACCCTTGGCCCTGCTTGCCGCAGTTAACACAGACACTACGCTATGATCATAGCTTGAAGGGTCACAACATTACAGTATGATGAATATTCATTTAGACAAAAACGTATTTTATTTATAACATATTTAATGTATATTTTCAGCAGAAAGAAAAAATTACCCCAAACCACACACAAACACACATTCTTTATCTCCAAGGAATTAAAAATATAACCGAGATTTAAATTAAAATGTCATTAGAAATGCTATCTGATCCCGAAGTGGATGATCATTAAATCATGACACCTCATCCAAATCCATGTGACATTTAAATTAAGGATATCATACATAGATTGGATAAGTTAAGAGGTAGCATAGGTAGTGTAGGGAGAAGGGGCATCAACCAACTTCCGAATTTATGACATTGATGGAAGCATAGGTAGAAACTCCTTTCCCTCACAAGAAAAACAAAAAAGCATCAGTAAATAAATAGCAACAACTTGGGAAAAAATTTTGAAAACTTAAAATGATAAATTTTATTTAACCTAAAATAGTTTAGTTTTGTGTATGGGAGATGTGCAAGTTAAAATCATTCTTGAATGAGCCAGTGTGTGTTCATAAGCCCCATGTGTGTTTTTCATAAGCCAGTGTGTGTTCGAATATATCCCAACAAATGTGATTTCCTTGAAAAACTAGAACCACATACTTCACAAGAATATGGTTTTCCCCGTTTTTTTTTTTTATTTTACTTGATAATTTTTTAAGATATCAAATATGGGAGCTAACACTTGATTTCATTACGATTTGGATTTTAGAATAGATGCTGTTCCCTTTATGGCTGCAATCTGTATTTCATTATAGCTTGCTCTTCCAGTGATTCCCAAGCATGTCCTAACAAATGTGATTTCCTTGTAAAGCAAGAACCACATACTTCATAAGAATATAATTTATATATTTTTTGTTTTATTTTACTTCAGTCGAAGTTCTCAGAAATCAAGGGGCCCACGACTTGGGGATAACACTTAATCTTTATATGAGATACATAGATATTCGAATGTTCCATTTAAGTCATTTATTTCTCAAGCACTGAGTTAGTAAAGAAGTTGAGAACATAATTTTCCTCTCCCCAATTAACCATTTTTATACGTTGTAGTATATCTTTTATTTTGGTTTTACTGGATTCCAGGACAAGAATTTATCTAGTCTGGTGGAGTATCCAGCTTCGTGCTATTACTTTAGTTAACATCACTTGGAGAAGGTGCACCATTTCTCGGAAAAGCTGTGGGGTAGCTGTAGTGAAGAGATCTTATTTGGGCTGCGAATACTATGTGATTTTGAATATTTGGTCAGGGTTTACTTCTATGGAAAAAGTATCCTCATGCCAGATTGTTCTGACAAACCCCTGTACTGAGAGACCTTAGACATTCGAGGATAGTGTCTAGTAGGCATTCAAGTTCTCTCCATTTATATCCCTTTTTTTTTTTCATTTTTCTTAAACTTTTTCTTCTAGGGGATGGGACATCCAACCAGATGTCTGACATTTACCCCTATTTTAGTGAGTCCAACCAAGAAATCTTTTCAGGATTCTAGCCGTCCCTTTCAGTGCAATCGTTTGTATTTCACTTACACTTGGTTCACCGGGTATGCTTGCTATGTACTTTTTAAAGTTCTTTTATATCCAGTATGTGTTAATACATGCCGTAACAAGTGTGATTTTTGTGTAAAAGAAAAGCCATATATTTCACGAGAATGTGATTTATCTCCTTTTTTGTTTTATTTTACTTCAGTCGAAGTTCTCAGAAATCAAGGGTTCCACTTGAGGCTAACACTTGAACTCTATATGAGATACATAGATATTCGAATGTTCCATTAAAGTTCTTTATCTCTCAAACACTGAGTTAATAAAGAAATTGAGAACAATTTTCTTCTTCCCAATTAACCATTGTTATATGATGTAGTAAATCTTTCGTGTTGGTCTCTTGGTCTAACTGGATTCCAGGACAAGAATTTATCTGGTCTGGTGGAGTATCCAGCTTCCTGCTATTACTTGAGGTAACATCTCCAGTGTGTATTTGCTTGTATCTTAGTAAAAGTAAATTCCTTGAAAAAGAGGAGCCACATAATTCACAAAAGTATGGTTTTGCTCTTTTTTTTTTAATTTTCTTCCTTTGAAGATTGTAATGCTGAGTATGAGGCAGCCAAACCAGCTGTCAACATTGCCCTGCTTTTTATGGAAATCAGAGGGGAGCTCGTTTTAGTATCCTCGTTGTTGCCTTAAGTGCAATTGTCTGGATCACTTTTGCACTTGGTTCACAAGGAATATTAGTTAAGTAGGACTTCAGGTTCTTCTTCATAAGCCCTGTGGCACCTATAATAACTGGTATGATTGATATCTCCCTAAGATTCCAGTTTCTTTTCATATCATACATGCGACCTTGATATTTGGTCTGTTTCTGCCTTTCAGCTCTATTCAGACCTCCATCATTAAGGACACTCCCTTCAACCAAGGTTGCCACTCTCTCTGACTTATTCCATATAACTATGTCAAGTTTGACAGTAGTATTTTCAAGGTATGTTGCTGTAGGGATTACATGGCCGTAATGTATGGTGTATAAGGCATTTCCAACTGTGATTTCAGGTTGATATTCCCAGGACTTGCTGCTACACTGGATGTTTGATTTTTTACAGATGGTCCAGTGGAGGTACTTACATACTCCATCATGTCTCGCTGTGTAGTAGCCGTCCCCCAAAAGAACCTTGCAACTTGATATCAGATGACTCACACTTTCCAATTCTGTATGGCAGAACCAGCATTTGTTGTCATTACTGAGATCTGCTATCTTCTTGAATGAATTGGTCATCAATCCCTGGTCTTGAGCAGCAATTATAACCCTTTCCTAATTGTGGTGGAGGGCTCCCCTCTTGAACCAGTCCAAAGAACCTTCTTTGTCTATGTATTTCTGGGAGAGTTCCGCCAGAAAATACTTTGCACGCTGATGTTGGTCCCACTCATCAAGGTTCCTCTTTTGGAAGGTCTCGGTATATTTCTGCCGGTTATTTTTTGCTATTTCTGTGGCAGGCTTGTTTAGTGTTTCAGTCTCATCTGTGAGACAGCCCTGACCAAAATGTTTTGTCAGCTGGGTGACTGATGTTGTTCTGCTGGCTCTTGTCTCTTGATGTTCATATACCATTGAGAGGGTGTGCTTCTGGGAGCTTCTCAGATACTGGCCTGTGCTCACTATAGTTGCCTTATGTTGGTGGTTGATCTCTGAGAGCCCCAGTCTTCCTTCTCTTCTGGTAGATACTGATTTCTATAGATAATTTTATGAAGAATTAGTAGCTTCCGTGTCTTTACAGCCGGTTGATGTATTTTTGTGGCCAGTCAATAATACCAACATGTTATTACTGGCATAACAAGCTGGTTGATGGCAGTAATTTTATTTATATTTGTAAGCTGTGTTTTGCAGATCTTCCTCACACGGCGTACATTCTCTTTGCCAATCTTCTCCCTCAGCTTGGCATGTCATATGTTGTCATTTTCTCCAATGCCAAGGTTCTTCTAGATCCCTGTTGTCGATGTCTTCATTTAGCTGCATATTTTCTTCCCAGCTCTGAGTGGCACAATTCATTCCGATGTCATTGAAGAAGGTGTGTACTACTTGCAGAAGCTGGTGCAGATCTGTTTAAGAGCTGGCATACAGTTTAAGATCGTCCATGAAGAGCAGATGGTTTACTCTCTTGCTTGGATCTCAATTGCTCCAATACGTGTTAGTACATACCGCAACAAGTGTGATTTCTGTGTAAAAGAAGAGCAACATATTTCACAAGAATATGATTTAATTCCAGTATTTGTTGGTATTTGTTGTAACATAGTTGAACTCTGTATAAAAGAGACAAATATCTCCCAATATGGTTTCTTTCTTAACTGAGATATTTTACCGTTGAAAATCTATACTAATATGAGAGACATGTGTGTCCGTCTATTAGTTTTACACATTTTAAATTTGCTAGTAAAATTCTCTTGGTATTTATTATTATATTTTAGCATAATCATGTTGACACACTGATTCTTGTTAGATCACTGAAGTTAAGCAATGATGAATCTGGCCAGTACTACATGGGTGACCATTTGGGAATTGTTTAATGATGTGTTTTCTGCTTATCTTGGCATTTCCTGTTATTGTGCCGCTGGAATAAAATAGTTTCGAAGACCTCGATCTTGAAAAGTTCTGCCACAAAATATCAGTTTTCGACTTTTACACATTTGATGTACGGATATGATACTTTTTCATAACAGTAACCACTATGCAAACATCCAGCCTGATCAGACTGATTTTGAGTTGTCATGTCATAACTTAAGGAATACTTCATATAATCCCAAAGATAATACAGATATTTTGGTGCATCCTTACATTGTCAGGCAGACATATGCATTTTCCGGCTGACTTTGGTTCTTGTTTTGTATATGGCTGCTGATTTTTGTAGTAAACAATAATAATAAAAAAGTATAGTGGGCTAAGATTGGATAAATGTTAGATATTCAAAATTAATTCTTCTATTTTTAGCAATCGGGGTTAAGTTTTTTCTACAGGTGTAATGTGAAATTGTTCCCTTATTTTACTTATATTTCTATCTATATTTAGTGATAATAATCTCTTACAAGTTCCAGACATTTTAAATCAATGTTTACTGTTAGAAAAATGGCATAACCTCAGAGTTGTAAACTTGAAGAAATCTTACACCCCCAAAAAAACAAAAATAGATGATTCTATTTTTTATAGATGATTACGAGTGACAATATCGTCATAATATACCAGCAAAGTTATTCGACTTCACCTGAGATTCATAATATCATCACAGTAATAATAAATACAATTTTTCATTGAGTTATTAATGAAAAACTGCATGTATGTCTACCGGAAAAAATTAAAAATAATTTTTTTTTTAGTTTTTAAAATCGTTAAACAAATATTTTTTTACACAAGATTTTTTCTAAGCCTGTTGTCATAAGAATAAATACAATTTTTCATTGAGTTTTCAGTAATATTTTTTAGTTAGTTTTCGATAAACTTTCTAATATTTATCATGAAATTCTTTTTTTGGCCAAACAATTCTGGTGTTCTGATCTCCTTTTCACCATCCCACACCTCTCATCATACCTCACATACTCCCTGCCTCCTTTGAATCTTTATGCCACTCAAAATCCGATGCTCGATTCATGCAAGATGGTCCAAAAACAGTTAGAAGCATTCCATATGTTTCTGTGGCATGTTTTCCAAATTTAAACCAGAATTTTATTGCATATCATTCTTCTAAAGTGTTCTCACATCCAGATTTCATTTTTGAAATTCACCAACTGTGACAATCAGGCTTTAGTAGAGTGTATTCCAATTCTTGTTGTAGCTGTTCATTTGGACATGGAATCATAAAAATTGGTCAGTCATCTCATATGTATAGCAATAACATACTGAATTTTCAAGAGTCTACAACAATTTTAAATGCCTGTACAAAAAGTCTTGAAACTTATTGAAGGCACCTCATATAATGAATCTTACCAAAGGCGAGATAAGTTACTCTTGTACATACCTGGACAAGTTTTTTTATGTTTTAAATTATTTTTAGCATTTATTTAGTACTAGCTGAATTTCAAAAACATAATAGTACAGTCTTCAATTAGAACAAGAAAAAACAACCAACATGAGATGTTCATCTGAGAAATCTCAATAATTGCTCAAAAATCGAAAATTAAACAAAATAATGATAGAAATAATAATGTGACTAAACAATGTAATAAACAAAATAATGGTAGAATAAATAATGTGACATTTTTGCTTGTAATGAGGGTCACTATATTGAGAAAGTGGAAAAAATGATCATTTGGAGTTTTTCAAGTTAATTTTTGTACAGTTTTTGACTTGCAGGTCTGTCATGTGTAAGAAAAACATACCAAGTTCTGAATTTTGTCCCCCCCCCCTCTGTCGCAGTTAACAGTGGAGAGAGAGAGTGGAGTATAGTTTCACGGGAGATAGAAAGAGGCAAGACTACACATGCTGGAAAAAAATAGAGAGAAAGACAAGTGCCATTAACTGGCTTTATTGTGTTTAGTTTGTTGCAGAGAGCCGAATCAGTTGGATAAGGTAGACACAGGCAAAAAATGACAAATGGCAAAAACGGGCAAACGCAGATGAACAGTTATAAAAGCAATGCATTTATTCCAGCAAAAATACAAGCAGAAAATGGGTAGAATAACTAGAGAAAGTCTATCGATGAAAATTCTGGAAGTTGAAGGACTAGAAATGTACTTGGAGAGCAGCAGAGACTGGATAAACAGAAATGCGGGATACTGGATAACTGTAAAAGTTGGAGATGTGAAAACTGGATCCTGACAGCATGGATTGATGTCATATGGAGATTAATGTGGACGACCTTGAAGTGTGATGAGGTGCGTCAGGTAGGTCCGATCTGTGTTGACATGACTTAGGGCAGAATCAACAGGATAGAGGTTGCAGGAAAGGCTGGATCCTGGAGTTTGTCATCAGTGATTACTGGACCAGACAATCGGATATTGACATTCACTGGAGCAGGGTGCCGGTTGCTGTTAGGCACTGAAACAGAAAAAAAGGATGTCAATGGACACAGGAACAGGGAGCTGGAGACTATAGGCAGGAACCATTGGAAGGACTCGTGCAGGAAGCAGATGAAACCACTGAAGATGTTGCTGGAAGGCGCTGCTGGAAGTTGCAGGAAGATGAGGTGCTGGAGTCAGAGCAATCAGAGTTTGGAGCTGAAAACTGAAAGAGTGAACTAGGGACCACAGGAGTTGGAAGTTGCAGGAGTGTGCTGAAACTGCAGGAGACGGAAGGCAAAAGTGAACTGGAGTTAAAGAGGACAGCTGGAGTTAAGTGGACGAATTGGTAACAATGTGTTAAAGATTGAATCGCATTTTAATAGTTTGAGAGCTGCCCATATAGGGGCAATTTGATTTGCTGCAGCTGATGTCTTCTCCTCTCAGGACTTGACAATTATCTACGCAGTCAGGTTGGAGACCTCCTGATTCCCCTGACTGAATTCCCTTTTCTGGTTGGACTTCACTTTACACATTGCAACGAAAGGTTAGCACAGCTAATGTGCCTAGGTCACAATTAATTAATTATAATTAATGTCCAACTTTCTTGTGGTCAAAAGCATCTGGGATGTTAGTTGACAGTATATATGTAAATCTCAGCCAATCATTAAAGTCAGTTGTTTTATTCCAGTGTGAAAAAAAGAACATGCAATGCTAAAGTGCGTGGCTGATTCGAGACAGTTGTAACATTTGTATCTTTTTTTTTACCAATAACTTTCCATCACGCTTATTTTGGGTGTTAGAGGAATGTCTTAGCGCTTGTGTTTCTGCAAAAAGTCTGTCTGAATTCTGCATTGTTTGTAAGCAAATGATGCTGCGACAAGTTCACAACTTTAATGCAATTTCATTGACTTTTGCATGTTTCAGTAAACTTTTGAACTCGCAATTTCTATCAACATCTGTAAATCTCAGCATTTGATTGACAACACACTTGTGTAATGTCTACTGTCGTGATCTTTTAATGTAGTTAGTTATTCACTATTGTCACAATTTACTTATCAACCCACTAGAGCAAAGTGAAGTATGAAGCTGATTTGTATTTTTGTTTAATCAAAAGATTCAAGACTCCAACATTTAACTACATGTGTCAATAGTTTGTTAAAGGAATGGAGAAAACAAAAAACACAAACGAAGCAAATTACTTACTTAGTAAAAAAGCAACATGTTACAGCAAAATTCTATGCAAAACTAATGCCTCCCTTGTAAATCCCAAAGTGCGTG
Organism: Euprymna scolopes; assembly: GCF_053919585.1. Taxonomy (NCBI): domain Eukaryota; kingdom Metazoa; phylum Mollusca; class Cephalopoda; order Sepiida; family Sepiolidae; genus Euprymna; species Euprymna scolopes. The sequence continues at coordinate 51,992,664 of NC_136509.1, forward strand.
TTTGTTTCCACAGTTTGACAGAAAGTTTTAAATAATTGTGTAATAAAAAATCACACACATTATGTTAGTTTTTTTTCTGCTAAGAGTGAATCTGAATTTGTTTTGTTAATGCCATTTTTTCATTTTATCAAGAAATTCCAGACCCCAACATAGTTGCCATTTTTTCACTTTATCAAGAAATTCCAGACCCCAACATTAAACTACAGGAGTAAGTCTATAATTGTTTAAGGAAAATGAAGAAAAAAAGAACACAAAACTTCGAGTAATGTTAATCTATATAATAAAGTAAAGTTAATTTTTTCTATAGTATCAATCAGTAATTCTGGCTAAGATATATGACAACAAGGTTATTTCATAGTTTAGTCACCAAAATTCTTATTAGTCATTTACATTTATTGCTATTATTTTTTACCAAACTTATTTTTTGCTTTTTGCAATCAGTAACTGATATATTTATGTATTCTAGAATTCTTTTAGTCAATAATTGAAAGTTAACTGTTTCCTGAAAATCAATCAAGAACAAAAATTATGAACAAAATGTTTTAATTCTTCTCACCAGACAATAGGAAATTGAATTTTCAATGGTAAATTTTTTTTTATTAAATTTCACTTTAATATGTTATTTTAAACTATCTGTGCTTGTTTATGACTGGAAGGCACTTTGTTGTCCCAAATTAGATAGAGAGGTAGATATTTTAATAGTAATATGTTATACTTATGCCCGGGCAACATCCACTAGCCCTGATAGCCTATAATATAAAAGGTAATTGTCTGTATGTCCAACTAAAACTCAAAAACAACAAAAATAAACACCCACAAAGTTGGTATTTTCTAGATCAGCACTGCCTCAGATGAATATTTAAAATTTAGGCAAAAAAATATACATTCTTTGACCCTAAACATCAGGGGAGGGTTCCAGACACAAATTAATGGGAAGTAACTAATTTTTTCAAGGAGCTGATTCTCTTCTGCGAAGTCGAACAACCAGTTGCCACTTTAACAACTTTATATGATTTTCACCATTAGTAACTTGTCAACATCTTGCATATTTCTGTGGCAGACATGATGATCCAAAACCTAGATTGAGTATTGGAAATCGTCTCAACTTACTTTACTGCCACCATAAATGAACCTATCTTTGTGTACTATGTAGAACCTCAATATGAGAAAGAACTACAAGCTGGAACAAGAGTATTCATACACATCGACCACATGTGACTGGCATGCGTTGCTATTCACAAGTTTGGTTTAAAGCATATCAACATGTGGGTTATTTTATTCCAAATAAAGTTGTCAAACATAATTGTGTAAAATAATTATATCCCTAGGATAGATTGCTCTTTGATAACCATAATACAATGCTCTTAATATATAATATTCTTTGAAAGCATTAATCTTTCAGAATACTCACTGAGAAGAGGCTGACAATCCCATAAACCACAGATCATGTTTTAGTTTATTTTATGGCATATTAACCATCTATGTGTTATTTAATGCCAAATAAAACTGTCAACTATAATTCTATTTGGATTCATAGAATATATTACTCATAAAAGGAAATTTCACAGTAAAAATGGAACAATTACTCCTAAAAGGGGAAGCATTACTCTTAGGAAACACGATTCTAAGAAAAACATTACTCTTTGGCAGTGATACTCTTCTTTGTTCTCAACATGACCGACCATCAGCCACTATCTTCTAGTATTTATTTGGAGAGAAAAATATAAAAAGAAATAAGGTTTTCAGAATTTAAATGAGATTTTGAAGAATCAGATTGAATAATATGATGAACTTATATATACTAGAGTATGATGTGGCGGGTCTCTCTAATTTCCCATTTAGCTAAAGTAAGGGGCCAAACTATATGAATACCTAGCCATTAAGATCCTGTCCTTTAACATCATAGGTCACCACTCATGATTAATAGTTGATTCTGTTTTCAGAGGGGTTTTACCATAAAAGGTGAGCTTAATGGAAGTCAACAAAATGCATTCAGCAATCAAAAGTTGAAAATGATGTTCTTGAAAAGGTTTGCAACATAATTAAGGTCCTGTTGCAGGTATATATTGTTACATTGAATATGGTGTTCTTGGGGGAAAAAATCTATGTAATAAGGATCTAGTGCCAAACACGTTATTGCATTGCACTGCATATAGTGACATAAAAGAAAAGTATACCATGCAACAAAGTTCCAGTAGTGAGCATGTTGTGTCCATCAACAGGAACCATCTTTCCATCCTTCTTTTTTATTCCTTCAATTCATCTAAACTTTTGTAGCTTTCTATTTAGAAAATAATTTTTTTACAATATGTAAACAATGATTACATTTTCTGTATTTTTTGTTGATGAATAAATTTCTAAAAATACTAATCAAGTTATTTGTGTATCAGGTTTTTATATATATAAAAAAAGATCTTTAAATCAAATCCATTTGAAAACATGTTTTTTGTTTGACTGGTAAAACTGTCTTTAAGCGATGCCAGATTTGGAGTCATACTAAATGTGTTGCTTGCAAATTCATTCAACAAAGAATTGAACATTAATTTTTTTTTAAAATACATGAAAAATGTTTTATTCTGTAAATCATTTCTTTCTTAAATAAACAATAATACAAAAATTATGTTTTTGAATTTTTGAGATGAGGAGTGTTATTCATATTATTTGGATTCTTCAAACTCCTGGTCTCATCTCGAATGTCATTTTCACAACATATATATATATATATATATAGATATATATATATATATATATAACTTTATTCGATTGGCAAAATTTTAGAATAATTATAAAGAAGTGAACCATCGCGTAAATTCAATCAACTAAAATAAGATGGAAAACGGGGTGAGGAAAAGGAAAAAAAAAAATGGGGCAAGTTACATGCAACACATGTACAATTCAATAAAATAAATAAGTCGATTAAAAACAAGATTGTTAAAATACACCCGAAGCGCTTTTCATTCAGACTAACATTTTCAAGGGTCATAAGTCTGAAAATTATTATTTTTTAGAATATTTGGTAGTTGTATGGAGTAAGAGTGGAGAGGAGGTTAAAAAAAAAAAAAAAAACCTAACTACCCAAATAATTCTAATTGAAGCCGGAGGTTTCTCTGCTTGCACAAAGTAGGGGGGCTGGCAATGATGGCAAATGCTTCGAGGACAGACAGGTGGAACTTTGTACGTCCTCGGTACAAAACAGAAAAACACTCCGGAGAGAAAACAAGACCGCACTCCTTTTTATCGACCAAGTGTTGGCCGATGGACGATTCTATCAGAATTATTTGGCCGATGGACGATTCAATTAGAATTATTTGGGTAGTTAAGTTTTTTTTTGTTTTTTTTAACCTCCTCTCCGCTCTTACTCCATACCACTACCAAATATTCTAAAAAATAATCATTTTCAGACTTATGACCCTTGAAAATGTTAGTCTGAACGAAAAGCGCTTCGGGTGTATTTTAACGATCTTGTTTTTAATTGACTTATTTATTTTATTGAATTGTACATGTGTTGCATGTAACTTGCCCCATTTTTTTTTTCCTTTTCCTCACCCCGTTTTCCATCTTATTTTAGTTGATTGAATTTACGCGATGGTTCACTTCTTTATAATATATATATATATATATATATATATATATATATATATATATATATATATGATGAAAATAATGGAAATAGTATTCCGACAAAATAGAGAAAATAAAAAAGGAACAAACCGTATTATGTGTTCACCAACGTTTCGTCTTTATTTCGAGACTCGAAATAAAGACGAAACGTTGGTGAACACATAATACGGTTTGTTCCTTTTTTATTTTATATATATATATATATATATATATATATATATATATATATATATATAATATATGAGGTGCCTTCAATATGTTTTCAGACTTTTTTGTACAGGCATTTAAAATTGTCGTAGACTCTTGAAAATTTAGTATGTTATTGCTATACATCTTATGAGATGACTGGCCAATTTTTATGATTTCAGGTTCAAATGAACAGCTACAACAGGAATTGGAATACATCCTGATTGACACAGCTGGTGAATTTCAAAAATACAATCTGGATGTGAAGACACCTAAGAAGAACGATATGCAATAAAATTCTGTTTTAAACTTTGAAAACACTCCACAGAAACGTATGGAGTGCTTCTGTTTTTGGGCCATCTTGCATGAATTGAACATCAGTTTTTGAGTGGCATAAGAGATTCAAGGAAGGCAGGGGGTTTATGAGGGATGATGAGAGGTGTGGGAGGAGTAAGGAAGTCAGAATACCAGAGTTGATTGGCCAAATAAAGAATCTCATGGATAAGGACTGTCGTGTGTCTACAGAGACAATAAGTGCACTATTTGATGTCAGTGTGGGAACTGTACACACAATTATTTGCAGGTTACTGAAGATGCAGAAAATTTGCACAAAGTTTGTCTCAAGGGTAGTCAGAGATCAGAAAGATGTTGTCATGGGTGTCAAGACAGTTCCTCACCCTTCCTATAGTCCAGCCCTTGTGACTTTTGGTTATTCCTTAAGCTCAAGGAAAGTCTTAGAGACTATCATTATGAGACAATTGAGGAGATGAAACAAGTTGTCGTGAGAGTCACACAAGAGGACTCCATGAGGCCTTCCAGAATTTGCTGGAAGGATACAATAAATGCATTGCACCCGGAGGAGATTACTTTGAAGGAGACGAGTTTTATACGTATACAATCAATAAAAGTGCCCATATGAAAAAAAGTCTGGGAACTTATTGAAGACACCTGTTATATATATATATATATATATATATATATATTAATAAATGGTAGCAATAAATAATATTTACATCTAGAAATAAAATAGGTTTAAAGCTATTAAAATTCATACTAGAATTGTCTGCAAGGACACATTGTGCAGTGGTTAGAGTCCTTGTAAAAATTCATTTATAAAAAATAACATTCTTCTGAGAGTTGAAGGTTAAATTTTCAGAGTGACCAAAAATACAATTACGAATTACCATCCAGTCATGACCAACAAAACAAGAGCATGCTACTCTTATGGGTTCCGTTCAAAATTCTGTGTAGATTCTAGAGTTCGACAAGATACACTTAAAGGAGGTTAAAGGTTACATCGATTAAAATGTTGTGAAAATGGCACTTAAGATGAGAACAGTAGTTTGAAGAATCCAAATAATAGAGAAAAAGGTTTCCCATATTTTGTAAACCTTATCATAAATAAAAATATCTATACCATAAATAAAAATATCTATATCATAAATAAAAATATCTATATCATAAATAAAAATATCTATACCATAAAAAGAATATACTAAATGATTATTTATAATAATGAATCTATTAAATGCTTTTAAGCTATAATAGCAAGTATTACAAAATTTGGTGTTTTGTTATAGAGCTTTTTTCTCAAAACTGCTCATCTAGCACACAATACTGTAAAGCTGCTTCCCAGTTGACTATAACATGGTCATTTTTAAGTCCAATATAAGCAAGTTCTTGATGAGCCGTCCTCTAAAATAAATTAACTCATCCAATTTCCACCATCATTGATCATCACAGTATTATCTTAGCTGACACTTATTAACTCTAATCTTACAGTGACTTCTGGGCCTTAATAAACGGTGATTATATAGTAACAACAGAAGGAAGCAATTGTGAAAATAATAAAAATACACAGTTCACAAGAATTAAATCATAGAATTTTTTGCCATATTATATTTTTGGTAAAAATACATATTTCACAATAATTGTTCTTTTTTGGCAGGTGTTTATGACAGGTAAAATTTTATATTATGATATCATAAAAAAACTACACAAGGTTTTTTTTATGTATTTTCTTCTTTTTTTTTTTAATTTATTGTAGTTTCAGAAGATCAAGGGGATCCCTCATGAAGCTAACACCTGATTTCATTATGATTTGGATCTATATCTGAGAGTTCTTTTAAGGATGGATGCTGTTCCCTTTATGGCTGCCAACTGTATTTCATTACAGCTTCAGCTTCCAGGGATTGTTTTAAAGTATTTCTGAAGATTTTTATAAGGCCAGTATTTTTTTTAGAGACCATGTTGTTTTTAAATCATTTTTTAGGTCCTGATATTTTTTTTCAAGTTTAGTTCTATTAAGTTCATAGTCACTTAGAACAATGGCATCAATAATGAGCTCAGTTCTTTTGGGCTTGTTCTATATTGCAATGCCTGGCTTGATGGCCTTGTCTTTTATGTATCTACCCACCTGTATGTCTTTGTCATAGAACACTGTCACCTTTCCATTTGATGTTATCATTAGTGTTCCCAGATATTCAATGATCTCCCAAGCTGCATTTTTTTCTTATTTTACTTTGGTTAGTTTTAAGAGAATCAAGAGGATTCCTTGTGGAGCAAACATTTGATTTTGTTATGATTTGAATTAATATCTGAGGGGTCTTGTTCCCTTTATGGCTGCTAATTGTATTTTGTGTCAGTCAGCTTGGTCTTCCAAGGATTGTATTCAAGTATTTCTTAAGATTTTTTTAATAGGCCAGTTGCTCTTATCACAACACGTGTAATGTTGATTTCTTTTAGAGACCATGTTTTTAAATAATTTTTTTAGATCCTGATATTTTGTACTTTAGTGTCTTTATTCATGTGGTATTTCATTTCATTAAAATTTAAATTTCTTTATTGTGTCTTTTTTTCATGTGGTATTTCACACTTGATTTTGAGGTGAACAAAGCGCCGCACTCTTCACATGTGAATGGTTTTTCACCAGTATGAGTCCTCATATGCCTCATCAGAGAAAAATTTGTTGTAAAAGAACAGCCACACACTCCACAAAAATATGGCTTCTCTCCAGTATGTGTTCGAAGATGCAACGACAAATGTGACTTTTGTGGAAAAGAAGAACCACACACTTCACATGAATATGGCTTTTCACCAGTATGAGTTCGCATGTGGCCCAACATATGGGATTTCCTTGAAAATGAACATCCACATATTTCACAACCATATGGTTTCTCTCCAGTGTGTGTTCTCATATGCACCAACAAATGCGATTTACTTGCAAAACATAAAGTACATACTTCACAAGAATGCGGTTTCTCTCCCATATGTGTGCGCAGATGCCGCAGCAAATTTGCATTTATTGAAAAAGAAGAACCACATGCTTCGCATGAATATGGCTTCTCTCCGGTATGGATTCGTACATGTCGCAACAAATGTGAATTGAAAGAAAAACTACAACCACATACTTCGCATGAATATGACTTCACTCCAACTTTTTTTTTGCACTTCTTTTTCGTCAGTGTTTTTTTACTACAATTTGCTCCCGTGTAGTTTTCCATATCTTGCAAGAACTAAGAAATTCATGAAACATTTATAGTTTTAAATTATTCATATCTTATGAACTAACATTTTAAATAATGTAAATATAAGTTTCTCTTCAGCCATCCTCTTATACAATTAAACCCTAACAAAGATCCACCACCACACTGTCTACCAAACACACATTAAACCCTTATCCTAGAGTAGTCTCTGGGACTTGATATGTAGTCATTCTCAAATTAAAAAAAAAAACAGATTCTAAAAAGCTTGAGAAAACTTTAGACTATCTAATCGGTCCTTCAGACTCCACAATGTTCTTTTCTATATTCAATGTATCTCAAAACTACTTTTGCACTATTAGACCTAGAAATGTGTAATTTGAGACATTTGTCATTTCAAAGGCGATTATGGATGGAGTCTCTATTTACCAGCTTCTTCAAAAAAGAAGGGTTAGAAACAGGATCAGTTTTTAATGTGGAAAAATCTAGCTCCCAAAAGGGTACTTGATTGAGCCAAAAAAAAATTAACTCAGTCTAGAAGAACTTCTCCTCTATTGAGCAAGAACAAAGGAAGCATAGTATCAGAACATATACTACACTTTACTGAACAAGAATTACTAAAATATGCCAATCCACCATCTGTGGCAGATCTAGTAATATGGAATCTCACATCAGTAGGACATTTGGAGAGAATAGAACCTAAACAACTACCAAAGAAAATGTTGTATTCTTAACTTTGTGATGTAGGAGGAATCTGGGAAGATCTGGATTAAGATTCAAAAATATACTGAACATAAATTGGAATGGACGAATATCAACATCAGTGATTGGTAAAATCAGGAAAAATATTAGGACATGTAGGACATCTGTATTCTCAACTATGTGATGTAAGGAAGAAATAGAAAATGCTCTAAATTTCAAAGATGCAATGAAAAGAAAATTAAAATAGACAAAACATTAACACCAGCAATTGCAAAGATTAGGAGAAAGACAGAACTTACTTTGAAGTTTGTGATTCCTTTAAAGTATTTAGGGGGGAGGGGGGGTGACTAACCTTTTGCCTTATTTAAAGGATAAGCTAATGTTTTAACAACATGAATCCATTGAGACATGTATTCCAACTAATGTTCTATTAAGTATAATATGGAAACAAATGAACATATATTTGAATATAAAATGTTTATCCAGTATTTTTTTTTACCAAATTTGTATTGCCATCGTCATTATCATACTATTTGGTTTAATGTTTCTTTCATGTGCTGATGCTTAATAAAAAAGAATCAATGCAGTTCCACAAGAATAGGATTTCTTTTCTTTCAGATGTTTTAACTGCAAACAAGTTTAAATGCAGGAATTTCCAAATATTTTTCTCTTCAGATGTTTTTCTTTATTTCAAGTCACCAAAAAATGATGATTAATTTCAATAATTGATTTCGATTTATTTTTCAGCAGAATCTGCAAATAGAGAAAAAAAATTAACAGATACATCTCAAGAAATCAAATGATATAAAACTGTTCATTGCTTCTGCACTATAGTGGAATTTGAAACTAGTGCATTTCATGGCTACCTACTTAAGTGTCATGTTGAAGTTAAATGTAAAAAATTATATAAAAAGGAACCAATAGATGTGCTAGATCTAGTTTTTACAACAAAATTAGACATACAGGTCTGACATTTTGTATTTAAAAATGGCAGATTTTTTCATGGAAGCAAGAGAGATAAGTCAGTTTGTCATACAGAATTTGTCGCAAAGAACTATTCCACATTAAAACATACGATGAAACTCTATAATTTGATAAATTTAATTTTTACTTATACTTACTGGATTATTTTTCATAAATTTTGGAATTTATACTAATTTCAACATGACACAAGTGTTTTGTGTTTTTTAACTGAAATGGATTTGTTTCAAATTACGCCATTCTGCAGAAGCACCAAATGTTTTTACATGTACTTGTTCAAACAAAAATATGTTTATTATGATGTAGACCAGGGTCCACCAAACGTTGCACCAAGATGCAACATTTTACTTATGGAGATGCCAATTAAAAACAAATTCTTTATTAATGAGATCCAAAATATAGTGATAACTATTTTTAAAGCTGTAATTCTGTCTGTGTGTCCATGTTAAAGTCAGAAACTGCACAAGATACACTTAAAAACATTACATCATCAGATTCAGTGTAACCTCAACTGGTCATGGTAAAAAAAAAACGATTGTAATATTAATTTCCTTGTGGTCATTAGTAACTAAATTATTGCAGGGATAAGAGAGTAAAAATCTTTTCATTCTATTAGTCATTAAAAAAAAAACAAAATAAAACTAAGTCGAACAGTTGATAAATTTTTTCTTTATATCATATTGAACCAGTTGCAGAGAGAGATGGATAATCAAAGTGATAGCTAGAGAAAGAGAGAAGCTAAGTCAGATAGAATGGGAATTAAAAAATAAAAAAGGTCTTACACACTTTTCACTGGTTCTATTTTGCTAGTAGTAGTCTAATCAGAAAGCAATAATTTTTTACGATTAAAATATGCTATAAGTATTGACGAAAAATTCAAAGTTTTATTACATCTTAAGAGTAGCATAGATACCATAACCCCACTCAAACAAACAATTGTCTTAATTATTTTATCTCTCCTCTTGCTAAACTCTATACAAAAGCTATCCTCCCATTTCCTCATTTATAATGATTATCTGATGCCATAATCATTTGGTTTTGTATAGTTTTTCAAAATATATGGAAACTTTTGTTCATATTTTCATATCTTTCAATGAAAAATAAAAGCAATTGTGAAAACATTTTTTAAATAAATATACTATGTTTATTCAATTCCTTTACAAAATCGCAAAGACTGACATTTATAAAGTTTGGAAAGAATTACAAAATAAAATGAATTATTCTTTATTTATTATTGAATAATATTGCACAGTAAATTTGTTCCCTTGCAGTTTCTATTAAAGTTCATAGTTTAATTACAGCACCATTTGCTCATCAAATTATTGATTGAAACAAATTTGAAGTATTTTATTATTTAGACAACTGTTCTCTACTTGGATACTATTCAGCCTCTAAAAGACTGACACTTAGAACTGATTATACTTGGCACTTATATCCGTTGTGCCGTGAGAACTTAATGTTAGATTATATGTGCGTTTGATGGATTGGTTTAATTGGTCTGCATCCGTTTTTATAGTTACTTGTTTATTATTAATTATTGTCTATTTATTTATTATCTTATTTTTAATTCTATTTACTCTTGAAATGTTATATAGTTGTGCATATTAAACTAAAGATGTACATCCTAATTCATGTCAACAATTATTTTCTTTTATTTATTATTTTGTTATGCAGTTCTGTTTAATTTTAATTTAATCTTAATAAACTTATATATATATATTTACAAAATAACCTATGATTATCTAGTGCATTATCGTATGCGAATCAAGTAAATCACGTAAACAGCTAAAACATTAACACAGAGAGATTACAGCGGTTGCTAGTGGTAGCCACTGTGGGCTCTGGAAAATTGTAGGCATTGGCAACAATAGTCAAACTGAAATTATCTGGTTTCCACTGTCATGCATTGTCTGGCAGTGGCAGCTAGCAGAACCTACTGGATGCCACAAGTGGTTTTGGTGGTTATTGATATTACTGGTCTATAAATAATAATGTTATTATTATAGCACGGTTCATATTCTACATAAGTACCCAGTTATTAACTAATAAGAGCATAAGCGCGATCTGTCATTTAAATTGATTCTAATCTGCAATAACTTAAAGCAGAAAGGAAGCAGACGATGATAGAGTAATTCTTGTTCCAGTTTGTAACAGTTCCAACTTGTATCTTTTCAGTGTTGACTTTAATTATATTCGCGTATATATTAGCATATATGAATGTAATTCATTGACTACACATAAATACCTTCAGATAATTTTTTTGTTTTTTTGCAAATAATATAATCGATAAATGTATCGTATTTGATTCTTGATTTTTTAAATAAATATATTTATTTACACACAATTTGTAAAACTATATGTATTTCCATTTGTCTTTTCAAAATATTTTTTTAATATGAACAATTATTTTCCTTTAACGAATATGAAAACCTGTGCAACCTGAAACCTGTGTCTAAATTACGTGTTTGATATTTACAAAAATCCATTAATGTAATCTGTTTTGACCATTTATGTTTTTATGTAATGTAATTCTATGAAAAATTGAAATGAATTTTGAAGCATTTACTTGGATATGTTTGTAAATAATAAACATGCTCTACGTGCTAAGGGTACTTGTATAGTTTAATCAAGACATTAAAAAATGAAAAAGAAAATTATATTGTACATATTCGTTATAGAATAAAGTTTTCATACAAAAAGAATCTCTTAATTTGATCAAGTATTTTTTTTTTTTTTTTTTTTTTTTTTTTTTTTACAGAGGAAAATCAAACTTTAATGAGATGGTTCGTGTTACGACCATCTTGTTTTTCGCGGACGAGGAGGGGAGTGCCAGGGGAGATAACTCCAATCATCGCTTAAAGTTTGTCAAAATTTGGCGAGATTATTTTGAAACATGGGTAGAAAAAATACCTAGATAAATATTTTAGTTTTTTTTTTTTTTTACTTATTTTACATTGTTTCTCTGTCCTTTTGAATCGCTTTTTCATTTTGTCCTTTGTTAATTACCTATTCGTTTAAAAGCGCCCCTACTCGTCCCCGGAAATAGGCAAATGGCGATGACGATCGATATCATTAAAATGTGATTTTCCTCTGTAAAAAAAAACAACAAAAAAAAACATAGTTGGTCAAATTAAGTGAATTTTTTGTATGAAAACTTTATTGCCCAACGAGTATGTACTATATAACTTTTTTCAATATTTTCATTTTTTTAATGTCTTGATTAAACTGTACAAGTACCGCGCTAATAAATAAATTTGAAATTTTACATTTAAATCATTTATTAAAAAAAAAATTTAAATAAAAATAAATGGGACTCTATTCTGAAAAATTGTCTGAAAATATTGTACAATAGTTTTAAAGTCACTTGATTCCGACCAATTTAAATTTTTCGTTCGTTTTTATTTTTACTTACCTTCAAAATCAGGAATTTTAAACATCATAAGCGTTTATTTTTCGTTGTATTCAATAATAATAATAGTAATAATAGTAATAATAATAATAATGATAATAATAAAAGGCATTCGATATTCAAACGAATGATACAAAAACGAAACAAATGAAAAGGTCCATAATCACCGGCCGGTGTATAACTTTATATAGTTCCTATGTAAAAAAAAAAATGTCTTTCAATTTCTTTGTTTTTTTTTGTTTTTGTCTTTTAGACACAATTAAAATATATCGCGAGCTAGTTTAGCGGCGTAAATTATTTGACAGACAAAAAATTATAAAAACTATTTATTTTTATATAAAACACATTATTAGACCTGTAGGGGAAAAGAAGTTTAAGTGAAATTTCTCTGACTCAAACAAAATTATAAAAAAAGAAATAAAACAAAATGGCACCTTCTTCTCGTTTAAAATGCACTGCATTTATTTTTCAACAAAAATAACAAGATGAACAAGCAAAAGTCCGATCGGTAAGAGTTATCAAGATTAAAAGATCATGTTAGATGAAAGTCCTTCATTGAATTAATAAGATTAGAAGGTGAAAGTTTTGTGTGAAGATAATGTCCTTATTTCAAGGTTTGTGTTTTAACCGGAAAAGTTCGCCTTATTCAAAAGTCTCATGAGAAAAGTAATTCGTTGTTATTAATTCTTAAAGAAAACGTACGGAATGGGTGCGTGTGTGCATAAGTGTGATTTTTGAGTGCCCGCGTGGCGTGTGTAATTATGGTTTCGAAAGATTTGAAAGCGACGATGAGAGGAAAACGAGAGGCATGTTCTTGTGTCATGTCGGAGCGAGAAAGAAAGGAAAAAGAAGGAAGGGAAAAAGGAGGGAAGAAAAAATGTTTGTTGCATTTAAATACTTTTTTTTTTTAGATTACTACTGCTGATATTTGGTTTTTGGAAAAGCGTTAAAAAGACAATCTTCTAAATTTCTCATTAGTCGCTTGTGTCACATGATACTGTCTTCAACTACGTCCGCCAGAAATATGTCCATTTTACTTTTGTTGTGAGAAAAGTGTGTGGGCGTATTTAAAATTATGTCGTTGCTAGAAGAATTTATTTTTGTGCAAAATGCACGGGGAAATTGAAATGAATAAACGTTCGTTTATTTGCGCGCAAGCGTGTGTGTGTATGTATGTGAGTGAGTGACCGCACAAATACTCCCCCCAGATTGAAAAAAAATATAAAACTGTTTTTCTCTATGTAACATATTCCTAAAAACGTTTCGGCCAGTGGACTTTCCTGCCGTTTCCGTTTTGGTAGTTGCGTCGGCATCCTGTACAAAAGTAGGTTCTGTAAGAGGAGGAATGATTTGAAAATTCTATGTATGCTGGTTTAAGTCGGTCCAACGCGATAGTGTCTCTTTTCCCGTTTTTTGAAACAGTGAAATAATTATCCTGCCTGTCTAGGACTGGGTATGGACCCGAATAATTTGGACAAAATGGCTTTTTCACTGAGTCGTTCCTGACAAATACGTGTTTGGTGGTATGAAGATCTTTTGGGATATAGGATTGTCTGTCTGTTCTCCTGGTGGGTGTGAAATTTAGGCGAGACATTTTGTCTTTCAACTTTGTCACGAACATGGTTGTAGGTGAGATCTCCGTGTGTTGATCAAAATATTGACCCAGTAGTCAAAGTGGAACCGAAAACTACCTCCGCCGGTGTGTTTTGTAAGTCTTCTTTTTCAGAGTTCCGTATCATTAATAGTGTCAAAGGTATATTGTCTGCCCAGTCTGTGCTGTTCAGGCTCATTGCCAGAGAGGTTTTTAAGTGCCCGTGAAAGCGTTCAACCAAGCCATTCGAGGATGGGTGATATGCCATAGTCTTGATGTGTTACTTCCCAGTAATTGATTAAATTCCGCAAAGAGTGTCGATTGGAACTGCGAACCTCTGTCTGTGGGTACTCCGAAAATGGCTATCCAGTCCTGAAGTATGGCTCTGGCTTTGTTGCAGCTGAAGTATCCTTAACGGTTATGGTAGTAGGCCATCTGCTGAATCCATCAATGATAGTCAGGATGTGGGTGTGTCCCTTGGAAGTGGGTAACGATCCTACCAAATCGATGTAGATGTTGGTGAATCTAGCATCAGGTGTGCTAAAAGAACCCAGTAGTGATTTCATGTGTCTGTGATCTTTGTGCTTTTGACAAGGTATGCATGTCTTAGTCCAATTTCAAATATCTGTGTTCATATTTGGCCACACAAAACGTTGTGTTATTAGCTTTAAAGTAGCTCTTTTTCCAGGGTGAGAAAAATTGTGAAGATGATCGAAAACTTGTTGTTTGAGGTTAGGTGGTATGTACGGTTGTGGTTGTTTCTTTGCCGTGTCGCAATAAACAATCACTGTACTGAAGAGTATGGGCACTTTTTCGAGTTGTAAGGATGTGTTTTCCTGAACATCTTTAAGTGTTGTGTCTGATTCCTGTTCTCGTGCTATCAATTCCATGCTTAGCTGGAATTTAGAGAAGTGATCATGGCTCTGGGTAAGATGTCTACTACAATGTTTACCTGGCCGTTCACGTATCTTATATCCATGGAGAACTGTGCAATGTAATCAAAATGTCTGATTTCTCATGGGCCACATTTGTCTACATGTGTGTGTAGTGCATAAGTTAACGGTTTGTGATCTGTGTAGATTGTGAAATTTTTGCCTTCCAAGATGTGTTTGAAATGTTTACTCGCCAGGTAAATTGCCTTTAATTCCCTCGAAAATGTGCTGTATTTTCTTTTCGTTTTGTTTAGCTTGGCCGAAAAAAATGATATAGGGGTCATCCCATCATCGGTCAGCCGGTGGATGACCACCCCTACGGCTACATCTGACACGTCCGTTGTAAGTGTGAGTCTGGTATCTTACATGTCGTTTATGTAAGTCAGCTTTGTGAAATTTGCTAGGGCTTCCTTCGCTTGAGTAAAAGCTGCTAAGGCTGGTCCATCTAATGTTAACTGTTGGTTCTTGGTCTTGCTCTGCAACAGCGATGTTAGTGGCCCGAGAATTTCAGAGCAGTTGCATAAAAATCGCCTGTAGTAGTTGATTATCCCGGACTTGTCAAACAAATGTGGGCTGTGGAAAATTAGCGATGGCATTCACTTTTTCGGCAGTGGTGATATTCCACCCTTGTCGATCATGTGTCTGAGGAAGTTGACTTTTGATTGGCCGAAGACGCATTTTTCAACGTTTATTTTTAGGCCATAGTGAGATAATCTCTGGAAAGATCCAGGTGCTGTTTATGTTCGTCAAGGTTTTTACTAGCAATCAGGACGTCATCCACATATGCAAATATGAATGGCAATCCTTTGAAAACCTCGTCTATTAAATGTTGGAAAGTTTGACTGGCGTTTTGAAGTCCGAAGGGCATGCAAGTGAATTCTACGGGAACTTGGTAATATGCCTGCACTAGATCCAACTTCAAAAACATTGTAGCGTTCTATAATCCTATCACAAAATCATGGATATGAGGAATTGGGTATCTGTCTAGTGCAGTTTGTGCATTCAGTCTTCTGAAATTGCTGCATGGGCGCCAGGATGTACCATCCGATTTTTGCATCATATATAAAGAAGAAGACCATGTGCTTTTTGAGGGTCGGATAATTCCCTGTTGTAGCATGTGCTGAAATTTTTCCTTCACTATTTGGTATTTATCCGGTTTTAAACGTTTGGGAGTGGCGTGGACTGGTTGTCTAGTCGTTTTAACATAGTGTTTAGCACTATGCTTGACCGTGTTCATGTCCCTGAATGGCTGAGACAGCTGCGGATATTTTTGGAGTAATTGACGGATAGATGGGTCCTCAGGTAGGGCTGAGCTGATACCTGTTGATTGGTATCGAGTGGAGACTCCCCTGACCATTAATTTCGTTTGGTTGTCTGTTAATGTGTGGTTGGTCATGTTCATAGACAAGTTGAATTTTGCCAGGAAATCTGCTCCTATTATGGGCGTTGTTACGTTGGCTATGGATAAAAATCCATGTGAAAGTTCGCCTCAAGCTGATGGTGATAGTCAGTGATTTATCCCCGAATGTGGATATCTCGGTACCGTTTGATGCTTGCAAGTGATACGATTGGGTCATAATCTTCTGACTGGTCAGAGGTGGGATTACGCTTACTTTGGCGCCAGTGTCTATTAGAAAAATATATACATGGGTGCTGCCACGGATATAGAATAGACAACCTTTTACAGAGGGTCTAGTGACAGTCGTCGTCTTTACTGGCTGGCATCCTCGTTTCCCTGTTTCGTTCTGTTACTGAAGGAACAAGGGTGGGTACAGCGTTGCGCGTTACTGCCAAATTTACTGTGGTAGAAACAGTGTCCACCCACACTGTTGCATTCCACGTTTCTACTTCTGCTGGTACTCCTTCGTCTATAGGGTGACCTGTTGTGATGTGAGCACTGGCGATCTGCCTTCAGTAAATCCTGTATTTGTTTGGACAGCTTCTCGACCGTTGATTTTAGCTCGGCTAGCTCCTCATCTCTTCGTTGCATAGGCTGTTGTTGTAGTGAGTTTACTGAGTGTGCCCAGAGGTTCTCATGCATCCGGTCTGCTATTTCCGCCAGTTTGTCAGGCTCTGTTCCTTCTGCCATTGAGGCAAAGATTTGCACTGTTGATGCTGGTAGTTTATCTAGCGACAAACTCCTCATTAAGTTCTCCAACATCTCGTTATCTCCTAAAAGGTTGCGCATGTGACATAACAACTGTGACGGAGTGTGGTCTCCAAGTTCAACCTGCGTAAAGAGGTTGCGTAGCATCGACTCGTTCGATAAGCCAGTTCGTTTTAGAATTGCTTCCTTCAGCTGGTCGTAAAGGTTTTCTTCTAGTATAGTTTGGAGTAAATCTATTACCTCCTCCACGATGTCGGTAGGTAATTTCTCGACCAGGTAAGTGTATCATGTCCTTTGCAATGTTATCTGCTTTGCATCAATTAAAGCTTGGATTAGGATGAACCAGGATTTGATGTTGGCTGGATTAAATACCGGGATGTTTAACGATAGGGTGGCTGGAGATATTTCTGAAAGTGACGAATCCATGCTCTTGTTTTGCTTGCTTTAATCCCTAAAATCGTTTGGAAGCCTTTAAATTACTGGTCTGTGTTCTTTGCGTAGGCAAGGAGTCGGTGTAGATGAATGTTTGTGGTCTGGTTTAAATGGGAGAATAACGTGATGTGGAACTCTTTAAACTGCAGTGAAGTGTGAGGTACACTCACTTGTCTGCTGCTTCATGTTTGTAGGTTTTAGAAGGATGTACTTTCATAGCCTTGGACGAAAAAAAGGAGAGATGGGTAAATTGTCCTCGGTAAGGGCAGACATGTTTTCTCTCTTACAGCCATGCATGATAACCGTCGATTTGTTACAGAAGGAAGTGCATGTTTCATTTCACAGTCGGGTGTCACCAATTTGTAGGGGAAAAGAAGTTTAAGTGAAATTTCTCTGACTCAAACAAAATTATAAAAAAAGGAATAAAACAAAATGACACCTCCTTCTCGTTTAAAATGCACTGCATTTATTTTTCAACAAAAATAACAAGATGAACAAGCAAAAGTCCGATCGGTAAGAGTTATCAAGATTAAAAGATCATGTTAGATGAAAGTCCTTTGTTGAATTAATAAGATTAGAAGGTGAAAGTTTTGTGTGAAAATAATGTCCTTATTTCAAGGTTTGTGTTTTAACCGGAAAAGTTTGCCTTATTCAAAAGTCCCACAAGGAAAGTAGTCCATTGTTATTAATTCTTATAGAAAATGTACGGAATGGGTGCGTGTGTGCATAAGTGTAATTTTTGAGTGCCCGCGTGGCGTGTGTAATTATGGTTTCGAAAGATTTGAAAGCGACGATGAGAGGAAAACGAGAGGCATGTTCTTGTGTCATGTCGGAGCGAGAAAGAAAGGAAAAAGAAGGAAGGGAAAAAGGAAGGAAGAAAAAATGTTTGTTGCGTTTAAATACTTTTTAGATGAGCTCCAACACAAGGTTGCTACTGCTGATATTTGGTTTTTGGAAAAGCGTTGAAAAGATAATCTTCTAAATTTTCTCATTGGTCGCTTGTGTCACATGATACTGTCTTCAACTACGTCCGCCAGAAATATGTCCATTTTACTTTTGTTGTTGTGAGAAAAGTGTGTGGGCGTATTTGAAATTATGCTGTTGCTAGAACTTATTTTTGTGCAAAATGCGGGGGGGGGGATTGAAATGGATAAACGTTCGTTTATTTGCGTGCATGTGTGTGAGTGAGTGACAACGCAGACCCCAAGGCTGAAATAAAACCAGAAATAATTTCAGTCTTATTTTTTCATCATTTTTTATTGATACTAAATATACAACATTCGAAGCCGCCGTATTGCTTTTAAAATTTGACTTTTCTAAGGTTTGACAGATTGGCCTTTTAAAGACCAAATTTGGCCTTTTTTATGCTCATTCATGGAATGATGTTTTTTGGCCGTCATATTCTTTTCATTGTTTTCACCTTTGAGTATATATCTGTTAATATCTTATATGTTTTTATATAAGCCGATGTGGTTCTCGGTTGATTAAGTGTGTCTAATTGTGTCAGATCTGTACCCGAGAGTCAAAAAAATGAAAAAAAATTCTGTGTCATAGCCCTAATAATGACAGAGCATAAAAAAGGCAAAATTTGGCCCTTTTTAAGCTCTGTCAAACCTTAGAAAGGCCAAATTTTAAAAGCAATATGGCAGCCTCGAATGTTGTACATTTAGTCTAATGAAAAATGATGAAAAAATAATAAAAATGAAATTTTTTCTGGTTTTATTTCAGTCTTTGGGTCTAATGCGTTTTATATAAAAAAATAAATAGTTTTTATGATTTTTTTGTCTGTCCAATAATTTGTGCCGCTAAACTACACATTTACCATATTTTGTAATTAAACTATAATCTTATAAAATATTTTTTTTGTGTCTAAAGAAGGATTCTATTCCCAACATAAATGTTTTGTAAGATAAACTTTGAACAACAGTGAGTATTTAAAAGTACAGTTCTAAATTCAAATTAATTTTTTTAAAAATACGTAAAAATTTTTATATTGTACACACTCGTCACAGAATGAAAATGTAATGAACTTTGTTCACTTTTCTCAGACATCCATGATTCTTGCAGAGACTCGTTAATCTCTGTGTAAATCTAAGTAGAATAAAACTTTTTTAAGCATACTCAAGATGTTTTATACTTGTGGTAGATTAGAAATTGATGTGCAAGACGAAGGAACATAATTAGCCAATCGTTTTTGGTTGTTGTTCATTCAGAATCTTTTTTCTTCTTTCCTTTTAATTTCTTTCTTGCCTGCAAGCATCAGATTTTTATATTGAAAACGAATTTGAACGAATGCTAAAAAACAAATGGCTTTAAGCACTACCCTTTTCTTTATTCATTGAGATTCACTTTCTTCATCACTTCAAGAGCAAGTGTGAACTCCAAATATTTTCCAACCAATAAAAATCGTTTCAAACTTCAAAAGTAACAATCCGATATGAAATTAAACAAACCTATAAGACAGTGGTTTGGTCAACTGTAATGTAGACTTCTCTGGGAGACACCCCCATTACGACGCAGGATGTCTCAACTCTCAACACCAACATCACCCATCCTAGAAGACTGGAATGCTCCTTGCTGAAATTCCTTTAATCCCGCTGCTATATCTCCAGTAAGAACGGCAACACACAAACACACACAATGGATCTTTGAAATAAATTTTCTGATGCTTTTGTCTACTTCTTATTCAAGAACTTTAAAACTTCAACAAACTTTAGTTTTTCAAAATATATCTTACATTTTTGTAAAATTGTTGATATATAAAAATATTTTGTTCTTAATTTATGTTTTACTTTCCTTACAAAATCCCTGTTAGTGAGTTAGCTCTTGCTAACTGGTGACCCATTCATGTTTTCATTTGCCAATTTAACTACCAGTATAATAATTGTTAGCATTGTTCTAAGCAGTTTTCAAAGATGATGCTATCACCAAAAGTACACTAGCTGAAGCCAGGAGCAGCATTACATACTCATTCATTCAACTTAGTTATTATATTACTATTTCACCTTGCACAAGTTTTTGACAGATTTATCCAGAGATGTCCTATGTGTCAAACATACTTTTTTCTTTATGAAACAAAGCATCACCCATAGAGGCAATGCCAAGAAAAATGGGTGAACAAGCTATCATGAGTATAAAGACCCCAGCTGACGAGGGTCACAAGAAGAACAACTTTTGGTCAAAACCAGTTTTACCTTGACCTTCATGCACAGCATTCTGTAAACAAACATAGATCGAGTTCTTTCTTTTTTCACCAGAAAGATTTATTTTTTAACTAACGGAGTTAGAAGAGAGGGTGCCAGGCATTGCCTGACTGTAAAATATGGCTTAAATATATTTTAATTCATGCAGATTTCACATTTATAATTACTGAGTCAATTCTCGATTGAATATTATATTGTACCTAATATATTGTACTAATTTCAGAAGATTTTTTTTTTAAATGTGACTTTGGTGCCAGCAGCTAGAATCGAAATCATAACATTTAGTGCTCCAGCTGCATTCCCTACTGTTTGAGCTATCACATGATAAATAAGAAAGATTTCAAATTAAACAAATTCAAGCTATGAATGAACTTGCGCATGCACAAAAGTAATAGAAATATGTTGGCAAGTTGAAATGAACATTTTACATTTCAACTTGCCAACATATTTTTGTATGTGATATTCATCCATGCAAACAAAGATTTTATTCGTTATAAACCATCCTTGGTGTATGATTACTATTTCCTATTAATTTCAGTGTTTTGTGATCAGTAGTTTAAGAGTTTATTGGTTAAATATTTTCACACACAGACATACTCATATACACACATCTATTGTTTTATCTATATAGATGCAAGGTACATTTTCACAAGTTTATTTTTTATACAAAAGTGCATGAAATAACAAACTTTTTAATAAACTTATGTTATAAGGGGCATCGGATAAGATGGTTACAATAATGAATAGATAAGATGAGAGCTGATTAATCAATCACATGCTTTATTTATGGAATGCTATTACAGAAAAAATATCAATAAAAACTAAGGACAATAACCCTTTTCTACTTATGAGTTATACAAAAGACATAACTACCACAACATCTCCCTTCTTCAACTAAGAGTGAACTCATCTAATTACTTAACAAAATTTTATTTTATGTTTTATTGATTTTATTTTAGTGGTAGAATATAATGTCTATTTGTCTAAGGGTATGAGGACCTTTATAAATCTAGTCTGTGAGAGCTTTATATATCTTTGTGATCTTATTAACTCGGAGGTCAAGCACCTCAACAGAAACAACCTTCTTAGTGACACACAATATGGTTTCCGTTCTGCAAGATCTACCGCAAATGTGCTGAGTTATATCTCACAGGATTAGTGAATCTCTTGACAAAGGCTTCCTTTCTAGGGCAATTGCTCTTGACATATCAAAAGCCTTTGACAAGGTATGGCATAAGGGTCTACTTCACAAGATTTCCAGCTACGGTATAACTGGAAATGTTTTCTCAATCATTAAATCATTTCTCTCCGATAGGCTCATAAGAATAGTGGTCGATGGACAAAAATCAGAGGCCTGCAGTATTAATGCTGGAGTCTCTCAGGGGTCAATCCTGGGCCCAACTCTCTTCCTGATCTAAATCAATGACCTCCCTAAACACATACTTAAATCATTCGTTGACATCTATGCTGATGACACGACCATCTACGGAAACACATCAAAGGCTGTAAATGACAAAGTTCTCTCTGATTCTCTCTCCTCTGATCTCGAGCGCGTGGTTCAGTGGGGGAAGACGTGGCTGGTTACCTTTAATGCATCTAAAACCAAGCTCCTATCTTTACATCATCAACGCTCTGATCCCCATCTGGCATCAATTGAAATGGATGGCTCTCATCTGAGAGAAGCCCCATGTTTTGACAAGCTTCTGGGTTTGACCTTTACTCCTGATTTGAAATGGAACACGTACATCAAGTCTGTTGCCAAGGTCGCTGGAAAAATGGTAGGATCCTTCTACCGCTCCAGAAGATATCTCACTACTGATGCAATTCTCTACCTATATAAAAGCCAAGTACGTCCAAGGATGGAGTACTGTTGCCATATCTGGGCAGGAGCTGCTAAAAACAGCCTATCCTGCCTTGACAGAGTACAAAATAGACTTCGTGGCTTAGTGGGGGATGCCCTTTTCTCTACCCTGCAACCTCTCTCCCACAGAAGAGACGTTGCGAGCCTATCCTTGTTTTATCGTTATTTCCACGGCAGGTACTCGTCTGAACTCCAATCTCTGGTCCCCCCTCGCCAATCTTTCACGAAAAACACCCGTCTAGCCGAATCTACTGTGAAAAATTTCCCTCACTCTTTATCTGTGCCTAAATCAAAACGTGGATTCCATGAACAAAGCTTCTTTCTTAGAACTGCACGCCTGTGGAACTCTGTTCCGTCTGCCTGCTTCCCACCTGACTACAACTTGGATGTGTTCAAGTCCAACGTTAACAAATTCCTAATGAACCGCCCCTTTAAGTAAACACTTCATCAAATCTCCACACTAACGTAATGTACTTGCAATAACCCTTATCAAGGCCCGGAAGCCACTCAGGGATAAGTGGTGACCACTGCGGTAAAAAAAAAAAAAAAAAAAAAAAAAAAAAGGTAGATTTACAGGATTCACTGGTGTGTGATTTAGTGATCAGCTGCTTTATTTGTGTAGATGATGCCTTGCCTTAGACCTTCTCCTCTGGCTAAGGTCTGATGTTCTGAAGTGTGTGGTGTTGGAACATTGCTGACGTGCAGTTTCCTTTGTGACACCATTTCTTCAAATGTGTGTGGTTGGTCAGATCTACCTTCAAGTATAGAGTTTATTTTAACTGGTCTGATAGATTGATTATTCCTTTGGCAGACTCAACTTTGTATGATGTTGGTGCCACAGCAGAATGATTCCAAGCTGCCATGACTTTCTACCCTGTATGTAGAGTTGTAGGTGCTGTCTGTTATGCAGCTTGTCATAAGAGTTATTTGATCTCTCTTGTAATGCTGTTTCCATCTGCGCATTGCCAAGTTGCTGCTTGGATACTAACCGACACACGAACAAAAAAATAGGATTAGAATAAATCAAAATCGATATGCTTCAGCTATATTCTCAATAGACAAAGAAAGGAAACTCATTAAGGAAAAATTATGAATTGAGTTAAGATGAATAAAGAGAGTTAAAGAGATTGACCAGTTAAATGATGTGGGTATTCACCCAGACTCGAGCATATGTATCGTTTGATGTGTGTAGAATGAGTAATACTGGAAAATCTCCAAAAGTGAAGTTGCTTTTTAAAACAAACAAGTCATTTAATAAAGTTAATACCAAGGGCGCATTCCATATCTTTTCCCCAACTAGGGAAACCTTCGCATCTGAATATTATTTGTTATTCAGATGCCACCGATGCTAACTTGGAGGATGAATCTTCAGAGTAGTTTTATTATCTTTGCTTGTGGCATCATGCTGGTCACCATAAAAACTTGACCTTGTAACAAAAAGTCCATTAGCCTCAGAAACTGTTGCACTTGGTGAAGTAGCTGATGCTGGTATATTGATAGCCACTATGTTTCAGAGGATATTCAGCCTACTGATTGATTGACGTTTTTTGTAAAACAAGCAATGCATCTCTGGTATAAGCTTTAAATTCCTCAAATCTTGCGAGTGACTGACCTCTGAGAGTTGATGTGGTCAGGCTGAAGGAAATGGTGACAAAGGAAATTCAAACTCAATGGATCAGGGTCCGAGAACAGGTCGCAGATTGTTTGACAAAGATGGGAGCCTCTTCTGAAATTGAGAGATTTTTTTTTTTTTTTTGTTATTTTATTTTTGTCAGGAACTCAAGTATTCACAAGAAGACATGAAGTTGTTTGCACTGCAACCGAGAAGGCTAATCTGCTTGCCTGTCAGTTTGCCCCAAACTCTACTTTGGATCCTACAAACCACTCCCCCCCAGATTTTCCTCTGCAGGCAGAAACCACACTAGATGATCTGAAAATTACCCCTTCTCAAGTACATGATATAACCCCCCCCCCCCCCCAAAAAAAAAAAAAAAAAAACTAAACACTTCCAAAGCATATGGACAGGATCTCATTCCAGCTGTACTTTTAAAAAATATTCCAGTTCTCTTCAAACTTTACAACAAATACTTTAATGAATCTTGTTTTCCTAACTACTGGAAAACTGCTTTTGTGGTACCAGTTTACAAGAATTCTGGTGAAAGAACTGACCCATTAAATTATTGCTCCATTAGCCTCCTTCTTTTCCACAACTTCACAGCTGCTAAACTTCTGTCCAATAAACAGTATGGGTTTAGGCAAGCCAATGCTACAGTAGATATCCTAACTAATCTCCGAATGTATATACCATGCACTAGATAAAGCAGGAAGCGGCTAGGGCAGTAGCCTTAAATATATCTATGGCCTTGGACAGGGTATGGCATGATGGTCTTCTCAGGAAAATCATACGGTATCACTGGATGAATGCTTAACATAATTAAATTTTTAAATAAGAAAAAAAAAATCCAAGTTGCTCTCGATGGTCGTATGTCTAAACAATATGATATAAATGCATGTATATCTCAGAGGTCGATCCTTAGACCTTTATTACTTGATATTCAGAAATTACCTCCCTGATAAAAATATTTGCTGATGATACCACGCTCTATTAACAAACACGAGCAAAAAACAAACGAACACGTATCAAAGGCAATAGCGGAAACCCTAGAGGAAGATCTCCAGCCTGTAGTGGAATGGGGGACAAAAATAGTTGATCACATTCAATGTTGCCAAGACTAAGCTCCTTTCCTTTAATAACTAAAAGAAACCTTCTCACCAGTAATAGCCATGGCTAATGATTAGGGCTATGACAACAGCATATTCTTTTTCTTGTTTTAATTCTCAGATATATATAACCATTGACATCTTATGTTTTTATGTAGGTTCTTGCTTGATTAACTGTGTCGGATATATACTCAAGAGTCAAAACAATGAAAAGAATATGCTGTTGTCATAGCCTTACGAATGATAGATAACCGGAAAGTTCAGCTTAACGTTCACAGGGAACATGAGTTGGAACAGATACATTGAGAGCATTGCCAAGGCTGCTGCAAAGAAGGTGGGCTTTCTCTACTGTGCTGGAAAGTTACTCATGTCTGAAAGTATCCTGTACCTCTACCAGGCCACCATTCGCCCATGTATGGAGTATTGTTGCAACATTTGGGCTGGTGCATCTGCTACTAGTCTCTTACTCTTAGAGTTCAAAAGAGAGTCGCCAACCTAACAGGTCCTGCACTATTAGCTAGGCTTCAACTGCTATCCCATCGACAATGTTGCATCCCTCTGCCTGTTTTATAAGTACTTTAATGTTAGATGCTCTAATGAACTAAAAACTCTTCGATGTAAATACCTCAGGACAAACCCAACAAGCAGCAAAATCCCACCCCTACACAGCAGAAATTCCTTGATGTAAGAAAGCCTTCTACTCTAATGATTTCTTCCCTAGGACTGCTAGACTTTGGAATTCCCTTCCAGGTTACTGCTTCTCTGACATGCAAGTTCAAGTGTAATGTGAAAAGATATCTTGCTGCTCAACTTCCTACAGAGTACCCCTGCAAATTGTCCCAGATGATAGCCCCTACATCAAAATGGCACTGCTTTATTTGGGGTGAAAATGCTATAAAAAAATAAATAAAAAACAAACACACACACACACACACACACAACAGAAATATTAAGCCAAGTTAAGACTTAAGTTGTCTCCTTTCGTCTACAGATAAGAGTAATCTCCCTTTTGCTTGTAGTTTACTTGTTGAGACTGGGTGTCTATGATAGAAGTAAATTAATAACCCGGATATCAACATAAAATATAATAGACCATGCAGAAACTTGTCTGATTGACGAAAGGTTTGTGTTGGGTTGTGTAACACAAAAGTACATTTTTAAAACTTTGTAGAAATCAAAGAACATGTGACTACTGTCTTGGGAAGGTCCTCCAGGAAAATTGGGACTTAATATCTTTGTTAGATTGAACTTGCTAAAATATGTACAAGACAAAAATCGTCGCTATGGGGGCTGGGATACAACTTGCTACATTTTTGTGAGACTCTACCTGTCTTTTCAGAACTTACCTACTACACTTTCAGTCGGTCCAGCATTCATTCAACATTGATACGACAGACATGTGAGCAAGATCTATTGACCAGGTCTACCAAGCTTTTCCTTCAACTCTTGTGTTTGTCATTATAATGTTATGAACTTGGCTTGTGAGGTTGAAATAAAAGACAGAGATAGACATGTAGTTTCAATCAATGCCAAACTAAAACTGCTTTAGTTTTCACTGGACGCTCTTTATTTTTGGAATTTTAATGCACATGCCTGGTAGTCTCTTCTCTTTCAATATGCAAGGGAGACAAATAACACTAAAATTTACATATTTTGTCTTATTTCTCCAACACGTTATAAGCGTCATCACCATCACCGGCCTTTATAATAACAAAAATTAGATTAAAACTGTTTTGTTTTTTTAATACTTTTATATAAACAATTATTTGTTTTGATTAAATTAACTTTGAACTGAAACTGCATATTCTTCAAGAATTAATTAAAATGATTTCATACTGGAAAAATTATTTGAGATCAGACATTTATTTGCTGTTTCAGACACTCCAACTGAACGATCCTTTTAGGATTCTAACCATCACTTAAGCACAATTATTTGGATCTCTCTTGCACTTTGTTCACCAGGTATATTTGTCAGATAGGTTCATGAAAAAGAATAACAAAAACTGGTAGTTCCTATGATTACTCAACTGATGGAAATCTTCCGATTCCAGTTCCGTTTCATGTTGTACAGGGTTAGTTATCTTCTCCCTTTCAACAGTTTAAGCCAGCATCATTGAAAACGATAACTTTTCAAGCTGCTTCTTTCTTGTCCCATAATACTTTTTTTTTTTTTTTTTACATGGAGCCCGGAAGCCACTCGGGGATAAGGGTTATTGCGTGTACAGTAATCAATGGGATAGTATTGCAGTAATCATTAGTATTGGAGATTTGATAGAGTGTCTTAAGGGGGCGATTTGTCAGGAATTTGTTTATGTTGGAGTTGAAGACATCCAAGTTGTAGACAGATGGGAAACAGGCAAACGGAAGAGAGTTCCACAGTCGTACACTTCTAAGAAAGAAGCTCTGCTCATGGAATCTACGTTTGGATGTAGGCACAGATTAAGAGTGTGGAAAATTAATGATAGTTTCAGCTAGACGGGTGTTTTTCGTGAAAGATTGGCAAGGAGGGAACCAGAGATTGGAGCTCAGATGAGCACTTGCCATGGAAATAACAATAAAACAAAGACAGGCTCACAACGTCTCTTCTGTGGGAGAGAGGTTGCAGGGAAGAGAAAAGGGCATCCCCGAAAGTCTATTTTGTGCTCTATCAAGGCAAGATAAGCTGCTTTTTAGCAGCTCCTGCCCAGATGTGACAGCAGTACTCCATCCTTGGACGTACTTGGCTTTTATACAGATATAGAATTGCATCAGTATTGAGATATCTTCTGGAGCAGTAGAAGGATCCCACCATTTTCCCAGCATCCTTACGTGTTCCATTTCAGATCAGGAGTAAAGGTCAAACCAAGAAGCTTGTCAAAACATGGAACCTCCCCAAGACGAGAGCCATCCATTTCAATTGATGCCAGATGAGGGATCAGAGCGTTGATGATGTAAGGATAGAAGCTTGGTTTTGGATGCATTAAAAGTAACCAGGCACCTCTTCCCCCACTGTACCACGCGCTCAAGAGAGAACTTTGTCATTTATGGCCTTTGATGTGTTTCCGTAGATGGTCGTGTCATCAGCATAGATGTCAATGAATGATTTAAGTATGTATTTTGGGAGATCATTGATGTAGATCAGGAAGAGAGTTGGGCCCAGGATAGACCCCTGAACGACCCCAGCATTAATACTGTGGGCCTCTGATTTCTGCCCATCATTATAGGAGGAAATACTGGGAGTTGATGGCCTTCATCACATAGGGTAGAATTAGCTGCAAAGTTCATGGCAAATAGTTTGGCCTTGTCTGATGCTGACAAGATGACCTCAGGTCCATTGATGATGGTTGGGATAGAATGCACGCTTCTATTCAGGATCCTGTCTGCTATTTGCCAAAACTGGTGGGAACCAAGCCACTGCTCAGTTACTTTGGATTTAACGGACTGAGCATATAGCTCTCTTGCATTTTCTATTACTCTTTTACAGTGGTTGCTGGCAGTCCTGAAAGCAGCTTTAGTCTCAGTACATCTATTACGTTGGTAGCTATGGAAAAAGTGATTTCTGTGCGCGATGGTAGCAGCACATTCTGGGGAGAACCATGGCTGGCTGTTAGTTTTTTGTTGGAATGTTTTGGATGATATGAATTGGTCTATGCCTACAATTAACCATTCGGCCAGGTCTGATACTATAGAGGACACATCCTTTTTAAACATGGAATGCAGTGGTAGATCAGATATGAATGTACGGAAGCTATCCCAGTCAGTATAGAGTTAGGTTTAATAGCTTTGTTTTTAGGTATAGAGCTCCAGGTATCGTGTAGTTATAGTGCAGGATATCTTCTAACAGTTCTTATTAGTATATGTTTCCAGGAATTGTGTTGTGTGTCAATAGTGCAGTCAACATGGTACTAGCTTGAACCAACTTGTGTTCAAGTGCAGAGAAGTTACCCGTGACATAAACTCGTTGACTTGGGTCAGCAAACGTGCTACACCGAGGGATTGACAAGAGGGTACAAGTCAGGTCAGTGCGTTTTAAGTGCGAGTTGCGTTAAAGGGATGTTAATGCTCCCCACACACCTTAATATAAATAGAGGACACACGTGAGTTTCAAGTTAGTTCCAAGTCCAGTCGGCCGAGTTTGAGAGTGAGGAAAAAGAAAAGACACAGGTGTTTAACATGAAGAAAACAGCTGATCACATGCAAAGAAGTTTTCTCCATTTAGAAGAATCAAATTAAAACGGTTGCCGAAAATATAAGCCCCATTGCTTCTGTTGTCTTGTGTATCAGTTTGATTCCAAGTCTAGATCCTCGACAGGAGAAATTACAATATAAAGTGTTTATGGTAACAAATATATTTCTGTGAATTTTTCATTTATTGTAAAACTAGACTAGGTGTCCAGGTGTTTGGAGATGTGTGTTGAGCAAAAAAAAAATTGGTAGTAGGCAGGTAGACTCGAACCCATGACGCGAAGGCAGAAAAGAAAGTGAAAGAAAACGTGACGTCTTATCACTACTCCATGACGCAACCGGAAGTTTGGAACATTAAAATTAGGCAAAGTCAATTCAACCAATACAATGATTTGCAAAAATGGCTCGCAAAAAAAAAGAAAATCGACCCCTCCTTGTAGAAAACTGCCTAGTTGAGGGTGAAGGAATTGATGTTTTTGGCCAATTTTTCCATGTTTGTCATCCGAAACGTCAGGCTTCAAATGATACAGATGCCGTGAAAATACGATGCCTCTGTCAAAAGTTTTAGGCAGACATACAAACATACACACATTTAAACAGACAGGTGAGATTTATATTATAGACTAGCGGGGGGGGGGGTATCCGGCATTGCCCGGGTGTTTGGAGGTGTGTGTGTGGTTTTGGATAAATCAAAAAAAGAATAATAAAAAAATCGTTGCCTTGAGGCGCAGTTGGAAAATAATAAAGTGTGAAAAAAAAAAAAAAAAAAATGTGCGACGTTAACCATTCGCTGATCAAGAAATAGTAACGGAAAGATGTTTAAATTGACAGGTGCCTGCATGCAATAAAGTTAACTCCGTTACTTCTATTTGACCTCATTAATGAGGTCAAATAGAAGTAACGGAGTTAACATTTACTGCAGGGCAGGTTTTTTTTTTTCGGTTTGTTTACTCAACTTTGGCTGGTTTTGTTTCCCCAAGATGTTGGGGAGAAATCAGCTCCCCATAAAAAGGGGATTGTCCAAATTGAATACCAATCGTCTGGTATAAGGAATTTTCCTCGCATTAAAGCTGGATGTTCCCAGCGATTGCTTGCCGAGAAAAATGTCTTAGCTTTGAATTAGTTTCGCTTTTTACACGCAAAAGCTGAATCAACACGTGAGAAGCCAAAATAGCAATAATTTTGTAAAAGTCGCCTTTTTTGGACATACAAAAATGTGCGCGCCACATTTGCCTTTATATATACAGATAAGTAATTTATACCATATATATGAAATAATGTTTCCTTTGCAGGGATGGGTAATATACAACACATATTTAAAATAATTTTACCTACCCTCGGACGGGTAATTAAAATACATGCATGTAACAATTTCACATACTATCGGCAGGTATTGTACAACATGTTAAATAATTTCTCTTACCACCAAGGCTACCATAATTTTAAAAAAACAAACAATTTTTAGAAAGTAACTTGGGACTGTATAAACAATGAGAAAATTGAATTTGATTTTATATATTTGTAATTCTTAGGAGTATGAAATTTTTAATGTCTTTGTATCATTTGCTATTTCGAGCAAAAGAATATTTTACCTAGCTAGGACGGGTATTAGACGTATGAAATAATTGTATCTTACCTAGGGTAGATAATTTACAGCATGTATATGAAATAATTTTACCTTTGCAAGGACGGTGAATATACAACACATTTAAATAATTTTACCTACACTAAGACGGGTAATTTAAATAGATATATTAAACAATTTCACAAACTTTTTTTACCTCAAAACGGACATTACTTTCTCCAACTTAACCCCCAAAAGAAAACTCAAGAGCACGTTTAAAATTAACATAATCATGCTTCTTTCTACCCACTACTCCAACCATCACATCATTCCCGTATGAATACATAAAACATTTTAACAAATATAGATCACCCCCTATAGAAACTGGCCTAGGAAACTTTCATAGAAAACCTACAATATATATGTATTAATCTAATTGTGAGATCATTAACTGTTTAAGCCATATCTGGAATCGACATCACAAATGAAGTAATTTTGAGATAGAAAATTGTTTAAGCCATTTCCGGTACAAACTTTATATTTCACCACCCTTATTTAATCCAGGGCGACACTGATTATTCTGCTAATATATATTTTCCCCTATCTCATTCAATCCCGGGCAACGCCAGGAATTTTGCTAATATATACTTCCATCAATCTCCTTCAATCCCAGGCGACGCTGGGGATATTGCAAATAAATTATCCCACGTATCTCATGCAAGTTTGAGTAATGCCGGATATCAAAACAAAAAAAAAACAAAAAAAAAAAACTAACGTGAGGCAAACGAACGATGTTAAATGTAAAAAATCGAAAAAACAAAAAAGAAAACAGAAAAACAAACGTTAAAACTTCTGGGAAAAAAAAAAAAAAAAAAAAAAAAAACGTGAAAAATGGCTTTAAATAAGCCTGTTTCGATATTAACATTTAAAAAAATCGGTGGGTACCCGGGTGTTTTTGGGTGTGTGTGGTCGGTCGGAGGTGCGGGGTGTTAATGAAAAACCTAAGAATAAGCGAAGTAAATAAAAAAAACAAAAAAACAAAAAAAAACGAACATTACGTGAAAAATGGCTTAAATAACACTGCTTCAATATTTAAATTTAAAAAATCGAAAATCTCACACCACGATTCGAACCCAAAACATTTAAATAAGAAACCAACACCTAACCAACTGAGCTAACACGATGTACATGAAATTTAGTCAGTTCTCCAACTATTTAAACTAAATCAGGTCATGACGTCATCTGACACATGCGTAGAACCGGTCGTCATCATGAGAGGAACAATTTTTCGGGCGAAGGATGGAGCTTCAATATGATACCAAGTTTGTGAATTTTTGTTCTGTCTGTCGAAAGTTTTTAGCGAACAAACAAACAAACACACATACATTTTCGCTTTTATATTTATAGATATAGACTAACCTGAGTGCCCGGCGTTGCCCAGGTGTTTGGAGGTGGGTGTTGAGTAAAAAAAAAAAAAAAAAAACAGTAGTAAGCAAGCAGGCTTGAACCCCTACCGCAAAGGAGGAAAATGTGTGTGATTGGGTGAAAAAAGAAAAAGGAAAAGGTGTTTGCTGTTGCATCCATCGCCAAACCAGAAGTGACAGATTTAAATTAAGGCTAGACAATCGAAAAGAGAGGATGATTTTTTAAAATATCGGCAAAAAAAAGCAACACCTCCCTGTAGAAAAGTGCCTGGTTGGGGGTAATCAAAACATAAGAATAAGCGAAGTAAATATTTTTAAATATTAAATATTAAAATGTAATGTAAAAACTTTAAAAAAATAGACCCCCCCCCCAAAAAAAAAAAAACGCAAGGCAACGTAAAAAAATCGGAAAAACAAAAAAAGAAAACGTGAATGTGATGGAAAAAGAAAACAGAAAAATGAATGTTAAACACGTGAAAAATGGCTTCCGGGTGTTTAGAGGTGCGTGTGCTCTGGCGGGGAGGGGGGTAATCAAAACATAAGAATAAGCAAAGTAATTATTAAATTTATATAAAAAAATTAAAAAAAAACCCACAGAAACTAACGTATGGCAAACAAACGATGTTAATGTAAAAATCCGAAAAACAAAAAACGTGAATGTGAACCCCCCCCCTCCAGAAAAACGAACGTTAAAACTTCTTTAAAAAAAAAAAAAAATGAAAAATAAAAACAAAAACAAAAAAAAAATGTGAAAAATTGCTTAAATAACCGTGCTTCAATATTTAAATTGAAAAAAAAAAAAAAAGAAAAGAAAAAAGACATGATTCAAACCCAAAACGTTTAGATCATGATTCAAACCCAAAACGTTTAGATCATGATCCAATGCTCTAACCAACTGAGCTAACACGACGTACATGAAATTGTGTCAGTTCTTCAAACTAAATCAGGTCATGACATCATCTGACGCATGCGTAGAACCGATCTCGTCATTAGAGGACAGTTTTTGCTGAGTTTTTTTGGAGTTCAATACTAAAGGCCAATTCATGGTTCAACCGGAGATCAATTTTAATCTGTTAATACCAGAGCCATATTTTTTTCTAGTACTACTACTACTACTACTACTACTACTACTACATTAGAATACTGAAGGTTTTAATAAGACTGAATATAGAAATATATAAAACTTATATTCTTACATATTAAGCAAAAGTAGGCATCTACACGAAAAAAATCGGGGAAAATTATTGGAATTTTAATTAATATAAATCCATTTTATCTTATTTGCAACTAATGAAGGTGCGTAAAACAAGAGCCATAAGTCAGTGTCATTTTGCCAAGTCATAATCAATGGCAAATCAAAAAAATATAAAACTTGTATATTTTTAATTTAAAAAAATTAACTCAATTTTCCCTAATTTTGGTGTAGATATCTACTTTTGTCCGATATGCAAATAATCGGAAGGTTTTCCTGTGAATTTATTTGGAACCGCCATATTTCAACTGTGTACTTTTATGGACAAGCATTAAATATTGCAGTCAGTTCTAGACACCAACTGACATGAAAATTAAAATTGGAAGTTGTATAAAGAAAAGTGGCTACATAAAAAAAATAACGGATCTCAAGTATAAGGATAGGTTGAAATCAAAGTTTAACTACTTTTCTAGACAGAAGAATAGGTTAAGGTATTTAATAAACACCTTCAAAATAATTAAAGGCATTTCTAAATATGGAGTATTTCTTTTACATCACACTGAAAATTGATCAGTAATAAAATTTAAAAAATCTGTTACACAATTAGATTCTTTTAAATATATTTTTTGGACAAATTGCCTAATCAGGTCAGATAGATCTAATGTAAATCATTAGAATAAATTATATGAATTAAAAAATAATGGTAAACAATGAATTCAGAAAAGCATTTTTGGGATCTATTTTAAACCTTAAAATAATTATAGCATTGGCCTAACAGATTTAATTTACATCATGATTCAAAATATTAATTCAAACATAAGTGATTATAAAAAAATTACATGAATGGGTAAACATTTTCAGAAATGTTTGGAAATTATTTCGTCTCAATTAAAAAATATAAAACTTGTACATCTTTAATTAAAAAAAATCTACTCAATTTTTCCTAATTTTGGTGTAAATATCTACTTTTATCCGATATGCCAATATATCCAAAGGTTTTCCTGTGACTTGGAACTGCCATATTTCAACTATTTTTATGGACAAGCACCAAAACTAACTACATATTGGCATTAAAAACAATACTAGAACTTGGGCACGTAGGGCCGAAAATTCTATTAATATTAAAATTAAAAAGGTGTGCAAAGAAATGTGATTAAACTAATGGAAGAGAAAAGGAATTTCAAGAATAAATCAAATTTGGAAAAAACAAAATTATTTCAAAGTATCAGATTATTTTATTAAGTTATAAGTTTTTGAAATGGCACAACTGATACTCTGAAGCGAAGATTTTTGAATAGACCTTTAGTATTGAACAGCATTCATTTCATTCAATGAAACAATCAAACCAATGAGCATATTTCACATTTTATTTTGTATATAAAGCTTTCGCAATGGAGTACACATATACTGAAATCTTCAATTATAAAAAAATCTAGGAATGACAGATCCAGCCTTAATCAATGGCACAACCAAATTTGCTGAATACACAACAAAAATCAGGAGACGACTTTAATTGGAGCGTGGTTTGCAGTTTCGTTTTTCCCTTCATAAATCTTTCTGAACGATGTTGCAACAAAAACAGAAGTCATTATTTTTATACGAAATATTTCATTAGGGGAAAAAAGCACTTTTTAATTTTAGAAATACAAAAATAATCCTACCAAAGGAATGAAACCGTTATTTCTTTTCTCTCCAAAAAATTAAGAGAGGAAAAAAAAAATTTCTTCCCTTTCATCCTTATTTACAGATAACAAAAAGGTTTCGGTTGAAACTAACATGTAGAAATAAAATATATATATATATATATATATATATTGATAAAATAAATTGAATTGGAATTTTAGCCAAATTAATGAAGATTAGTCGGTTAATACAAAAAGTTATAGAATTGGATGCAGATATAGAAAAAGCTTCTTTTTTTTTTTTAAAATGGCCAACTATAAATTTAAACATTTTGAAAAAAAATTGAAAAAATAGGGGAAAAAAATAAGAAAAATAGTAAAATATTACTATGGCAGGTGGTTGTTATGCTTAATCTAGAGATTCGGTTGGTTGTACCAATTGAACAATGGTCAGCCTGAATTTAAAAATCAGGTAAGGTTAAAAAAAAAAAAAAAAAAAAGACAGAAAGCTTCAGAGCAGGCGTGTGTCGTCGTTGTCATCAACGCAAATTTTCTGGTCAATAAAAAAAAAAAAAAAGAAAAAAAAAGCGCCACTGTTTCACTTTTCGGCTGCTGGTTCTAACTCCTCATCTGACTCGTCTTTGTCACCACTCGCATCACTATTAGATCGCACAGTAGCGATGATTGTCCTTGGAGTTCGTGCTTGAGCCCTATAATAATAGAAAAAGATTCAAGATAATGATCTAAGCAAGTAAATTTTTAAATTGAAAGAGGGAGGTATAGATTTGGAGGAGGAGGAAGAAGAGAAAGAAAAACCTTTAATTTATTTTTATACATGAAATCATGTTGGAGTTTCCTAATTAAAACATTTTAATAATCTTTTAAGGATCATTTCTGGAAGAATTTTAAAATCAGGTTATTTTTTGTAATTAAAATTGACAATCATGTTCAACATACTAAACGCATGGGAAAGTGATAAAATTAAATATTACTATAATAGTTTTCACTCTGTAGTCACTACAGAGTTAAATTGGTTGGTTGATTGTTTTTACGGCATATCAACCTTAGTGTTCATTTAATGCCAAAGTCTTTTTTCAATTTTGGTTCTACAACTATATACATCATAAATTATAAGTTTTATGTATCCAGGTATCTGGTGTTCAGTGTCTATGTTTATATAGTTAAATAAGATAGGTTTTTTTAATTTTGTTGAGTAACCCTGTTATCTTCAGATATTTGAGGAAGGTAGTTGGGTTTAAAGTTTTTTCATTATATAGATTTAGACGGCTTATTTTTAGGTCTTCACATTTTTTTTTCTTTACATTTTGACCCAAAACAAGGCACATTGCCATTTTGATGTAAGGGGCTACTATTAGGGACACAGGTTACAGTGGTACTAGGTGGGGAGTTGGGCAGCAAGATGTCGGTTCATGTTACACTTGAACTTCTACATGTCAGTACAGTTGGGGAAGCAGGGACCTGGAATGGAATTCCAGAGTCTAGCGGTTCTGGGGGTAGAAACTACTGGAGTAGAAGGCTCTTACATCTAGGGATCTCAACTGTGAAGGGGTGGGATTTTGCTGCTTGTCGGGTTTGTCGGGAGGGGGGTATTTATGTAGAGGGGGCACAAGTGCTTGCAGTTCGTCGGAACATTCACTGTTAAAGTACTTGTAGAACAGGCAGAGGGATGCTACATTACGTCGATGGGACAGAGGCTGAAGCTTGGATGACAGTTCAGGTTGGTTGGTTGTTTTACGGCATATCAACCCTTTTCGGTTATTTAATGCCGACTCCTTTGGGGGGGGGGGAATAACACCTTCAGGTTCTTACAGATTTCTTCAGATGTTTATTTATGTTGCTTGATTTGGTCCTAGTCTTCAGAATTATTTCATATTGAGGGGATTATTTTGTAGATAGATGTTTGCTATACTTGGTTTGTATAGTTTTATTATATATTCATAATTTGTTTGTTGTGTGTTTAGATGTTTTTTATATTTTCTCATTTGTTGTTTAAATTTTGTCGTATATTCCAATTTTTTTAAGGAAATCCATAATTTTTTTTTGGTTCGACTTCTTGGAGTATTTTTCCTAATTTTCTTTTGTTGAAATATTTTCCTCTTATAATTTTGGTATTTTTACAATCCTCAAATATGTTTTATAGTCAGTAAGTATCCACATTGGCACTTTGGTTGTTGTTCTTGTTTTAATAATTGTGGGTTAGATGTGTATGTCCTATGTGGAGTCGATTTAGTATGACTTCTCTTCTGTTTATTATTTTTTTTTCTGTGTCCATTTTTTTTTAAAGATTGGGTGTTATTTTGAAGAGTTTGTTTTCTTTGTTCAGATTCCATGAGTTTTGCCATTTCTCTTAAATGTTTATTGTTGATTTCATGTCTGTATAGGGAATTTTGAGATTTTTATCTATGGTCATTTTTAGGGATGACTTTGCTGCTAGGTCAGCTTTGTCCCTCCTTTTATACCTATGTGGCTTGGTATCCAGCAGAGTATGATTTCTTTGCTTTTTTCTAAATTGTTTATTTTAATCATTATATTTATTATTAGGGTTTTTTTTCTAGTTTTTCCCCTTTTAGGGCTATTAATACAGATAATGAGTCAGAGAAGATGATAAATATTTGGTTGTTGTCTTCTGTTATGATGTCAAGTGCCATATCTATGGCAGTTGCTTCGGCACTAAAGATAGATGCTTCGTTTGGTAATTTTTTTCTTTTGGTAGTTTTTCCTGTTATTGCAGCGCTGCCGGTGCTTTTTGTGTCCTTGGAGCCGTCAGTGTAAATGTTTTGGTGGTTTGGAAATTTTTCTTTAATTTCTGATAATTTTTCCAGGTAGGTGTCGAGGTGTGTTTTTGTTTTAGGGAGTTTGTTGAGATCTAGTATTATGTTGGATTTTTCATGGAGGGATATCTATTAATTTAGCTTTGTGAATTTTGTTTAGTGGAATATTTGTTTCTTTAATGATTTGATTCATTCGGAACCCGAAAGTCTTTGTTTTGTTTTCATTTTTGCTGAATAATGTTCTGTATGATGGGTTTAGTGTGCAGTTGTGGGCTGGGTTTAAGTTGCAGGATTTTAATTTGATGAGGTATTGTATAGCTAGCTTTTCTCGTCTTAGTTTTAATGATGGTTCATTTGCTTTTACATAAAGACTTTCTATTGGGGAGGTGGGGAAAGCACCAATTGCAAGTCTCAGTCCCTGATGATGTATCGTGTTTAATGTTTGTAGGTATGATTTCCTGGCTGAACTGTAGATAGTCCATAGTCCAATTTAGATTGAATTATTGTTTTGTAGAGTTTAAGAAGAGTATCCTGATCTGCTCCCCATTTTGTGTGAGCCACCACACGTAGTAGTTGTAGAGCCTGGTTGCATTTTGTCCGGAGCTTTTGGATATGAGGTATGAAAGTAAGTTTCTTGTCAAACGTTATGCCAAGAAATTTATATTCATCTATGACTGGTATTTCATCATTGTGTAGTTTCAAATCTGGGTTTACGTGTAGCTTTCGTTGCTGACAAATGTATGCATTTAGTTTTTGATATTGTGAAGCCGTTTGTTGTAGTCCATTTGTATTTTGTTAATTGTTGGAGTTGTCGCTCTATAGTGTTCATGTATTTTGATTGGTAAGAGATCATAAAATCATCGACATACATGGCGCCATTTACCCGAGGATTGAGGCAATAGATTATGTCATTTATTTTGATATTGAATAAAGTAACTGAAAGTATGCTACCTTGTGGGATACCTTCGATTTGTTTTTCTCGTTTTGAGAGCGTTGGTCCTATTTTTGTCCTAAAGATTCTGTCTGACAGGAAGTTTTGAATGAATATTGGGAGTCTGCCTCTTAGCTCAAGTTTGTGTAGATCTTTTAATATCCCATATTTCCAAGTGGTGTCATATGATTTTTCTAAGTCAAAAAAGACGGCGACGAGGTGTTCTTTTTTTATGTTAGCTTCTCTGATGTAGGTTTCCAATCTAATTAAGTTGTCATTTGTGCTCATTTTTTTCCTGAAACCGCATTGATATTTGGTTATTTTATTATTCTTTTCCAAATACCAGACTAGTCTGTTATTTATCATGCGTTCAACTGTTTTACATAAGCAGCTAGTTAAGGCTATTGGTCTATAGTTTTGTGGGTTGCTATGGTCCTTGTTTGGCTTAGGGATTGGTATAATTGTTGTTGTCTTCCAGGTTTTTTGGTAGCTTTCCCGATGTCCAAATGTTATTTTACATGTGTAGTAAATATTCAAGGGATTCCTGGGGGAGTTGTTTGATGAATTTGTATCGGATTTCGTCAGGTCCCTCTGCTGTGTTGCGTGACATTTCTATTGAGTTTTTTAACTGTTATAGTGAACAGCTTGTTGTAGTGTTCCATGTTATTAGATGAAAAATTTAATTTTATTTTTCCTCTTTTGTATTGATTTTCTGGAATTGTTGATTATTATTTGTTTTGGCGTCTTCTGCCTAGGTTTTGGCCAGTAAATTTGCTATTTCTGTTTTAGTGGTGGTTTTATTTTGTCCTGTTACAAGATGTCTTATAGTGGAGGTTTGAGGTTTTCCAGAAATTTTTCTTACCATTTCCCAAATTTGTTTGGGTTTTGCATTTGTGTTGAGTTTACTTACATAGTCTTTCCAGCTTTCTTTTTTGGCTTCTTTTATTGTTCTGTGTGATTTTGCTCTGAGTTTTTTAAATTCAATTAAATTTTTGGGTAGTTGGTGTAGACTTGAATTTTCGTAGAGCTGCACGTCGGAGTGTTATTGCTTTTCAGCAATCTTCATTGAACCATGGTTTATTTCTCGCTGCTTTTGTTTGTCCTTTAGGTATACATTCCTTTGCTATTGTGGTAAGAGTTTCTGTAAAGTGATTATCTTCTAGATCTGGATTTTCGTTTCTTATTAATCTTTTTTTTCATTCTCTTTGGAATTTCTCCCAGTTTGCTCTTTTTAGTTTCCAGTGTATGGGAGTTTCCTCATTCAGGGTGGATGTTTCCAGTACGATTAGGAAGTAATCACTTCCATATGTATCATATATTTCCCATGTAAAGTCCATAAAAGTTTTTGAATCACATAAGCTTAAGTCTATCAATGATCCTGATCCAGTGGCGGGTTTAGATAGGTTGATGTTTTGTTGTTTAATAAGCATAAATTTGTGCTGTTTATGAGTGTTTCCAATGTTTTGCCTTTGGGGTGTAGCTTTTTGCTACCCCATATTGGGTTATGGCTGTTGAAGTCTCTCAGCAAAAGGTAGGGTTTGGGGAGTTGTTCTATAAGGTCGCTTATTTCTTTGGTATCTATAGTTTCGTTTGGGGGTATGTATTATATGGAACAGATAGTGATGGTTTTATGTAATGTAATTTGAGCTGCTATTGCTTGTAGTTTTGTTTTTATATTTATTTTGCTATGAGGTATGTTTTTCCTGATGAGTATTGTTGTACCTCCATTAGTTCTGTGTCCTGTGTTGTTGATAAAATTGTATGCTTTGTAGTGTTTCATTTGCAGTTCGTTTTTTTCTTGTAGGCAGATGGCAGCAGGGTCTAACTGTGATATGAGTACCAGTAGCTCGTAATTTGCTTTTATACCCTACAATTCCATTGTATGATTCTGTGTGTAATGTTTTGTATTTTGGCTGGTGGTTTGGTTTGGCTGTCTATTATTATTATTATTCATCTGTATGTTTTGTTGCTTTTATCAGCTTTCTTGCTTCTGGGAAGGTTTTGTAGATACTTGCAGAAACTCCTACACTTCAATTTTTTGTATTGTTTTAGTTTGATATCTCATTTGGTGGTATTTCTGTTTTAGATCTAGATTGGGAACGTTGTCAAGGTTTTTCGGTTTCTAGGGTTTTTGGCTTTTTTTTTTGGGGACTTTTTGATTTTTTTTTGTCTTGAGTGCCTTTCTTGGTTCTTGATTTCAAAGAGCTCAAATTTGTTTTCGTCCTCAACCAGCACCATTTCTGTTTTTTGTTATGTTGGTTTTCTTAGTAGGTTTTGTTTTGGTAGGTGAAAAATCTTTGGGTTTAGTAGTAGTAGTATCCGATAAGTTTGGAGTTTCAGCCTCGTCTCTCTGGGACTGGGGATTCTCCTTTAGGTCCCATTTAATTAGTTTAGTTATGTTTTCCTTTAATGTCCCCACTAATAACTTTAATTCTTTCATCAGTTCAATTAGGTTGTTTTGTACTGTCTCCTGTTTTGAGGTCGGGCTATTTGTGGTTTTTACAATACTTGAGTATGTTGGGGAATCTGGTGTGCCCTCAACTAGTCTTCTTGCCTCCGGATATGGTAGATTTCTGGTGTGTTTGATTTTTGTTATAAGTTTTTCCTTTTTCCAAACTTTGTATTCCTTTGAATCAGCTGCATGGTTTTGCTTGCAGTTTTCACATTTTGCTGGCATTTCGCAGTTTATGTGTTCCCCAATTCCACCACAGTTTATGCATGTTGGTGGTCTGGTGCATCTATCTTTGTGGTGGCCGAATTTATGGCAATTGTGGCATTGTAATGGGTTTGGAATATAGATTTCTACCTTTTCTATAATATAGCCAATTTTTATTTCTGTGGGAGGTTTGGGGGTATTAAAATTTAAGATATAGGTGTTTGTTGGGATAGTTTGGTTATTTTTTTTTAATGCTTATTCTTTTGATTTCTGTGACTCCTTGCTCCTTTAAGGTATTTTTAATTTCTTCTGGCGAGCAGAGTGCTAGTTCTGGGCTTTTTATCACACCCTTTGAAGAATTCAAGGTGATGTGAGGGTAGGCTTTTATTTTGAGGTTGTGGATGTGGTTTTGATTTAGGAGTATATTTGCTGAGAGTTTGTTTGGTACTTCTATTAGGAGGGTGTTGTTTTTTAGTTTTTTGATTTGTGTAGTTTTGGTTATCAATCTAATTTCTTTTTCGATAATGAATGGGGACAATTTGGTGATTGGAATACTGCCCTCCATAGATTCCAAAACAATGAACCTTGGGAATATTCTCCGATTGTCTAGTTCTATGTCCGAGTCTGAGTCATCTTCACTTTCTGGATGGGGTCGTTTTATTTTTTTAGAAGCCATAAATTATATTTTTTTTCCTTCATCATCCTTGCTCCCCACCCTCCTCTGAGCCCTAAATTGGGAGATGGTTGGGAGGAAACCCATTTGCCTAAACACCTCAGGGATACAAGGATGGTATACTCAAACAGTGAATGTATCTGCTTATGACGGTTTCTTCATTTACTTGGACCCAGCAAGTTATAATAAAGGGGTGTTGTCAGGTTTCACTATTTGATTGGCCCTTGCCATCGCCTTCTAGTATCAGTATATTTTTGTTCTTTAAAGGTGTTTGTGTGTGGTGTATTTGTATTTCTTTTCGTGAGGGTTTGCTGTTATTAGGGCTTGGCATGACTTGCCGATTGATCCGGTCGGGCCTTCCCGACCGCCCGTCTAACCAAAGTAAGGGCCAAAGTGGAGTGTTGTAGACTCATGGCCACTTGGGTCCGAGTCATGAGATACTCAGCCACCAGGATCCCATTCTAATGCATTACGGGTCGACACCCACGGCCAAAAGGTGGCCCCATTGAGGGACTTTTACTCACTGCAGGGGGGCAGTCGGTGTATTCTAATGCCCCACCAACGGGGTTGGGAAATAGGAAAGGAAAAAGGAGAAGGGAAGGGGAAGGGCGAGAGTTCAGTACCTATTAGGTTGGCGACTCTTTTGAACCTTGTCTAGGAGTGAGAGACTAGTAGCAGATGCACCAGCCCAAATATGACAACAATACTCCATATATGGGCAAATGGTAGCTTTATAGAGGTACAGGATACTTTCGGGTGTTAGCTTTCTAGCATGGTAGAGAGAACCTACCTTTTTCGCAGTGGTCCCAGCAATGCTCTCAATGTAATTGTTCCAATTCATGTTTCCTGTGAACATTAGGCCGAGGAGTTTTAAAGATGTGCTTTCAGATAAAGAGTCTTTGGCCATTGATTGCTATTGGTGGTAGAGAAGGTTTCTTGTAATTATCGAAGGAAACAAGTTTAGTCTTAGCAACATTGAATGTGACCATCCATTTTGTCCCCATTCCACTACAGATTGGAGGTCATCCTCTAGTGTTTCTGCCATCTCTTTAGAT
Source organism: Euprymna scolopes (assembly GCF_053919585.1). Classification (NCBI taxonomy): domain Eukaryota; kingdom Metazoa; phylum Mollusca; class Cephalopoda; order Sepiida; family Sepiolidae; genus Euprymna; species Euprymna scolopes. The sequence continues at coordinate 52,035,965 of NC_136509.1, forward strand.
ATGTGTTCATTTGTTTTCCTGTCATGTCTGTTATAGAGCGTAGTGTCATTAGCATATATACCCATCTAACAGAATTTTGTCAGGGAGGTCATTTAGGTCCAAGGATAGACCCCTGAGGCACTCCCGCATTTATATCATTGTTTAGATGTACGGCCACCCAGGACAACCTGGATTTTTCTCTTATCTAGGAAGGATTTAATTATGTTAAGTATTCTTCCAGTGATACCGTATGATCTGATTTTCCTGAGAAGACCTTCATGCCATATCCTGTCAAAAGCCTTAGATATATCTAGAGCTACCACTCTACCCTCCCCTGCTTTGTCAAGTGAATGGTATATATGCTCAGAGATTACCGTTAGAATGTCTGCTGTGGAACGGGCTCTCCTAAATCCATATTTTTGGTCAGTCAAAAGTTTAGCATCTGTAAGGTGATGGACTAGAGCTTGATTAATTATGGACTCAAATCTTTTGGTAAAAAGTGGGAGGAGGCTAATGGGACGGTAATTAACAGAGTCAGTTCTTTCGCCAGAATTCTTGAAAACTGGTACCACAGAAGCAGTTTTCCAGCAGGCAAGAAAGCAAGATTCATTAAGGCACTTGTTGTAAAGTTTGGAGAGGATTGAAACTACTTCGGCGGAGCACTTTTTAAATAGCACAGCTGGGATGAGATCAGGTCCACATGCTTTTGAAGTGTCAAGATTTTTTTATGATAGCATGCACCTGAGAAGGAGTGATTTTCAGATCGTCTAGTATGGCGTCTGTCCGCAAAGGAAAGTTCGGGAAAGGATGGTTAGCAGGGTCCAGTGTGGAGTTGGAGGCAAACCGACTGGCAAGCATGTTAGCCTTCTTAGTTGCTGAGCAAACAACCTCATAATTGTTGGATAGTGGGGGAATTGTTGATTGCCCATTATTTACTACACTGTTGTAGATTTTCCAGAAGTCACGGGTTCCTAATTTCTGTGCTTCGATACGTGTTTTGGTGGTTTCAGTAAATTATCTCTTAGCTGCCACTATTTCTTTCGTACAGTTACTTCTGGCTTCTATATACTTCTGTCTATTTGAACTGGATTTATGTCGGTTAAATCTGTGGTACGCGTGCTGCCTTTGCGCGACGGCAGCTGCACATGTGGAAGTAAACCATTGGGGAGAGTGGGGCTTTCGCATGGGAACATGTGCTTCAATTGCTGTTTTGAACCATTCAGTGATCTCATTTGCGCACTGTTCATCAGGAAGTGAAAAGATATTTCGCCATGGGACGTCTCTGATGAGATCCCTGATAGCTTCCCAGTCAGCCTTTTTATAATATCTCGTTTTGAGCAATGACTCTTCCATTTTGGCTCTAGAGTTTAGGGTGATTTCAACTCCTGACAGGGTATGCAAAGTGGGGCTTCATCTTTTTTGAGTAGGTAAGAGTGTGTGATAGAGGTATGACCTATTTGGAGTCTTGTTATAATTTCATTCTTTTGTTTGGTTTCTGTTTTCCTGTTTTCCTTAATTTGGTACAGTTTGTTTTTAGTAGAGGAGCTTCACAACTTACAATGTATTTTTAATATATTTATACTTCTATAATAAATTGACTATAATAATACATACAAAATCTGTATAAATTAAAATATATTTAAGCATATTTTATGACCAGGCTATGCCAGGCATCTCTGCTAGTTTATATATATATATATATATATCATTAAAACACTGAATATATGGTTAAGTGGCATTTTTAGTCATTTAGAACTGCTTTAAAGCTTCACTGCTCACTCATTTTTTGACCAAATTTGAAACAATTATTAGTTTACAAATCACCTTATCTAATTATGAAAAAAAAAAAAAAAATGCAATTTTCATTCACTAAACAAAAGTTATGAATTTACTGATGTTCAAAATCGTAAAAAAAAAAAATGTAAGGAGGTGAGCAACATTTTTTATGACTGGTTTCCATAGCAACTACTGTTACTACTAATTAATTTTTTTTTTTTTAAAATTCAATTTATAAATTTATATAATCAATTCTTAATGCTGCAATATTTGAAGTTATAAATTTACATTTTTTTTAATAGAATATCTTGTCCTTTTCTTTTCCAGTTTTAACAGCTAGCCCATTACTTTTCCATGTTTAAGCTTAACCATATTACTTTTCATGCTCGCACTTTTCTATTATAATATATACTGTCTATTCCACTATTAAGGTGCAGCGAATTAAGTATTGTGGTATCCATTGGATGCACAGAATAAAAGGGATGAATAGGAATTAGCACTTAAATGTAAAAGTTAGCCAAATTTAACCATATTAAACAATCAATTTGGCATAACATACTCGTCAAAAGGCTATAACTTTTGCCCATTTTTTGCAGGCAAAATGTCTAGTGTATATAATATATGAAAGCAGTTTCTGTGCTGGTGCATTGTATTAGTACTTAATTTCTGTCCTGTAAAACTTAAGATTACATGATATTACATTAGATGGTGTAAACTAAAGAAATGTGACCTTGTCTGAAATTACTGTACACTTCACATCCGGTATATATAAAACGGAAGTATACGTCACAAATTCCTACAATAGTTTTAGAGATAAATGCCATAAAAGGGCAGCAATATACAAAGAGATGAAGGATTCTAGTGCGTATTATTACTTGTATAGAAAATTAAAGAATTAAAAATGCATTAGCTTATTGTGCTTGTTCTTCCAGAACCTTAGGTTTTCAGAAATCTCAGGTTGAGAAACTATTGTCTAGAATTTAAGGTAGTTTTCTTGACTTTATTAAACCTCAATATCAAAAGTAGATAGACAGGCATCAGGCATCCCCACCTTAAAAAAAAAAAACTTTTGGCAGAAACAATACGGTAACTGATAGACTTTGGACTGTAGGAAAAGTTAAAATGCTAAGAAAGATGGATTTCTGAGTGATGAGCTGAGAATGTCGTAAGAGAATTAACACTTTGCTTAATCCTGTCTGTGGCATTTTAATGAGCCCGAAACCTTTAAAATTAGCAGAATCTGAAGTGAACATAAAAAATTGTTGCCGTACCTGAACGGTCTTCTGTTGCCTATGTCACGTGCAACAATTTGATTCTGTTCCATTTGCTCATCTAAGTCTCTTTGAAGTTTGCGCCGTTGAGTATTTAATCTCGTCACCTCTTCTTCAGCCTCGTCAAGTTGTCGTTTCAAGGCTTTCACCCTCGCACTTGATTTATCCATCTATAAAAAATACAAAAATTGGTTAAGAATGGTTTCCAAAATTTCATTTCTAAGTAAGTCGATTAGAATTCAATATCTATTATACTAAATGTCAGGTCGTTTAGTTCTTCCATTTTAAATAGCTAAATTTACAATGTTATAACATCTGTGTTCTCGTGGGCCCATCGATAATGTATTAGTTTACTAACTTAAGTAGGCTTGCACCCAGCACACAATGTTTTTTTTTTTTTTTTTTGCTTACAAAATTTTGCTTTTGGTTTCACTTTTGGCTTATTTTCTTTTAAATGATTGAGCAACAGATCATATATATAATACACATGTACATAATCAAATAAATAACACTGTAAGATCGTAAGATAGGGAAAATACTGCAACTAGGGACTGGAAAAACAGATTTCACATCGTTGTTAAAAAAAAAAAAAAAAATACTCGCTTGTTCTTTATACTGATCTGCATGTCGGCGTTCTTCTTCAACTTGTAATAGCAATTCTTTGTTTTTCTTGTCTAGTTTGCGATTTGCACGCATAGCTGTATTCTTTTCCCTAAAAACAAGCGAAAACAAGTCAGCACAAAATAAAAAAAACTTTCAAAATTTTGATAATTACAAGTGTAATGATCTTTATATAAAAAAATGTTAATCCTAGTGTACTCATGCTATCAAAAACCATGTCCCTTTTTAGTGCGTTCTAAAAACATTGTTTACAATGTAAATAATATTGTTGAATTAACTGCTGCTGTTAATTTGAATATATATATATACACAATAAATTACCCCTCTAAGTGTTGCACTATATATAATAATTTTCCTTGGTTGACTATGTTATAGAGTGACCTAGCAGAAGCAGTAAGTTATCTGTTTATCTAATTATCTGTATCTATGTATTTGTTTATCTACCGACCTATCTGTCTATATAATTATTTATCCAGCTAGAGTTGTGTGGACAAGAGATGTGAAGCCATGTTTTGACAGGTTATCAAAGCATGTCAAACTGTGACCTGGTCAAGTTTGCATCGGAAAGGTGACTTGAAGTTGATGTGTCGCATGTTCCGTTTTGCTGAAGCATCGTGGAGTTGGATTTGGAGGTGTCGGATGATCTAATATGGGTCTTCCCATTTGGGGGGTCTCGGAATGGAGACCTAGAAGACCTCCCAACCAAGCCAAGATTGTCAATCACTCCTTTGCTATGCTGAATACCTGGGAGGAATTATATATATATATACAAAAAAACAAACATAGCGTCTTGGTCGGTCTTGAAGCATCTTTGTTTAACCAGAATCCATTCTCCAAGATGACTGAAGAAACTCCCAGAAGAAACAGTAACAGAATAAGTATGTTGTTACGTATAGGTGTTATATGTAATTATGTCAACACTCATGCATAACACCACTAGATGAGACAAATCAAGGGCCATAAAATAGACAGTAAAGATCTAAAGACAACAGTCCGTTATACAACATACATACATAAGTTTATAACAACATGCATTAGAAGTGCCATGTATATACATTCAACACGCCACGATTTAATTATATACACACATATATAGAACTCCTCACAAATGCAAACACATATACACACACACATACATTTAATTAGTAAAGTATATACATCATATAAACACCTTCACTCCTATATGTAACATTTTAATTTGGTGTTGTTAGAGATAAAACAACTATACTGAATGAATTTGTTAAGAAAAAGGTCACATAAGATGAGGTGATGGGTTGGTTGTTTTTGTTTTACAGCATATCAACCCTTTTCAAGTTATTTAATGCCGAATCCAAAGATTTTGAAGAAAAAATTTTTAATAAAATATATTTGTTGTTTTCAAGTCGGTTTCTATTTAACCCATAGTTGGGACCCTAAGAGGTACTACCACTTCGGGTAGAGTGGACCTGGGAGCAATGGCAATTAAAGAGTGGCTCCACACTCCCCAAAGCCCGCAAGGTGGGTCCTCACCATCGGATATAGTTTAAGGTCATATCCAGGACCGAGGTGATGGGAGAAAGAAAATAGAAAAAACAAACATTGAAATGCGATAACAATATTATTAGGAGATAAAAATTGAACGCAGGGAGTTCAATCCCTGTATAGGGCAGTGCATTTTCAATCATATTCAAAAATAAATTTAGTATTGCATAGATCGAGTAGTGAGCAAGACGTTAGTTTTTGTTAATAATGGGAAATATAAAAATGTTCTGTAAACCGTTATGCAATTCTTTTTTAAATTTGCTACATGTTTCATAAACTGCATGTGAATATACTTTTATGTCTATTTGCCATCACAATCATGTAAAAGCACTAATTGTATATATTTATGTAAAACATTGATCCAAATGGATTGCCTAGTGTGTGCGTGTGTGTATGTATATATATATATATATTAAATCATCGTATATTTTCTAGTATTTCAATAGTGCTCAATATATAGAGCTTTATACTAATTATGACATGGCAGTATGTTGAGTGGATGCAACAATTGCAATGTTACATTAATTTATATTTAATATATTTTTTATTAATGTATGTTGTAAGCAGGTTTGTTTTTAAATATTCATTGTTAATCCCTTCAGTAAACTTGAAGTCATCTACAACCGTTAAAACAGATGTCTTTAATAGAATTCAGAATATTGATGACTTTGCGTTTTAAGTTTTTTTTTTTTTTATTATATATTTTATTTTTAAATTAAACAATTTTTTTTTTTGATTGGTATGAACTAGCATTTTTGAATGACAATTTTAAAATGTATCCAATGTGGCCCAGCGTTCTTACTTGTAGCTCTTAACATACACACGACTAAAGAATGAATGTGAGCTGTGATAATATTATTAGGAGATAAAAATGATACAGACTTGTTATCTTGGTCAAGTTGGTCCTCCAAATTAGCAATTTTGCTCTCCAATGCGGCAATCATCGACTTTTGTTTGATCTTAGCCTGGTTTTCCAGTTCCTGAATCTTGGCTTTAAGGTCTTTGTTCTGGCGTTCCAAAGAAAGTCGTTGGTTTTCAAGTTGTTGAGATGCTGACTTTTCTGTGTTCAATTCAACGAGCAACCCTTCATACTGGGGAGGGGGAGAAAGAAGTTGTTGAAGTGAAAATAAAGGTTTAATATAAAAGAAAATGGGATAATATTTATTCATTTTTAAATTTACATGCCAAAAATATTGTTTTTCAAGTTCTCGTTGGTCAAAAGAACAGAATTCTGTCATAAACGACAGATGTTCTGCAAAGTTTCTAAAATCAGTTTGGCATAATTTCTCCAGGGGTTTCATAGCTTTCAACTTTGAAACAATTTTTAATTACAAATCTTAATAAATGGCTTTCACACAAGCCACATTTATTGAACTTTATTCTTTTTCATACAAGTTAAAATAAAAATTATCACTTTAACTTTATAAAGAATTCTTGGAATTTATATAGAATACGTAAAATTTCAGAATTTAATCACATTGTTTCTTATATGGAAGAAAAAAAAAAAAAAAGACACAGAAAAGAGAAAAATATTTTACATAAATTTTTGTAGGATACTAACTGTACTTCCCCAGCATTGTACAGAATCCAGTGAAATCAGTTTGGTTTTTAATTTAGGTTTTTCTTGTTTTTAAACTTATTGTACACAACTATCATAAAAATTAAGTGTTTCATATCAGTCATCTGGACCGAAATAAAAAATAAAAAATTTTTTTTTGGGGGGGGGGGGGGGGGAAATGCTAAAATGCATTTCACAGGTAATACACCATATAGTAAAAGATTACCAAATTTCATTAAAATATGTTGAAAAGCAGAAGTTATTTCACTTTGAATGTGAATGTTCAACCAGCATATCCACCTTCTTTAGGTCATTTAATGCTGTATATAAAATTAAAATTTTTAGATGCTTTCAGAGTGATTTTTTGCTGGGTATATTAGAGTAATGTTTTTATATATAGTTTGTTATTTGATGGCATTTATATTTTATGGTAAAGATTTTCTACTTTGAATGTAAAAATGTCCTTGAAAACAATGCCTTGTCACCATAAGACATACAGCACATGCTACAGGACTGGCAAATCCATGGTTTATATATAGAAGAGTAAGTTGATTAGAATGTTATTTATCCTGTACTAAACTTTATTTCATAAGTGGAAATGGTTCAATTTTCAGCAAATTCATGTAATAAAATATTTGACCATTGATTTTTCTTGAAAATAACTTTGTTATTTTATAGTATATCAATCCACTTGGTGTTATTTACGGTCTAATTTAACTATTTTTAGTAGAAATATATTTCAAGTACTTAATAATATTAAAAAAATTATAAATTCATTTTGCATGAACATATATTCTAAACGATACATTTTATTTAACTTATAGATTGTTATCTTTAGTGCCAGTTCAACTGGGAATTAAGGGGGGACTCAAAACTCCAACAGGGGCTCACCAACTATTTACTAGTATATAAAATACTATCTACCAGATTTTAAAAGTCAAGCCTAGATAGCATTTAAGCTGACAAAAACGGATTCCGCTCTGCTACAATTTAAAAAAATGGTTCAACAGCTTGTTCAAGGTTTGTACAGATTTTCAATGTTCATTTTTAAGAACTTAAAGCATTTTCAAAGATTTTTCCAGACAATATTTAATGATATAAAACCAAAAACCTTGATTAAAACAGAAAGTCATTTTATTTATTTTGTGAAGTAGTTTTAAAGGTAACACAGTTACATGAAGTTCTCTAACATGCAATACAACTGATCAACTATTTACAGCTTAAGCTCATCACTACACATTCATCCATTGATTCTGAATCATTTTCAGTTCTTGTTTAGTTTGAAGCCTTCCTTTGAGTTAGTCCATTTTTTTTTCAAAGGCCAATTTTCTGAAAGCATTTGACTTTGTCAACAGATTCAAATTCCCAGAATTTTCTGCTTTCAGAGCAAGGACATCTGCTGATGAAGTCAATGATATGTCATTTTCTACTCTCACCTTTTTTTTTTAATTTAGTTTTTCTATCTGTCCAAGGGCTGCCTTTCTCTGAAGTTTGTCTTTTTGTCTCTTTTTGTTTTTACAGGTACATGTCATACCTATGTCTAGTCATGGAGCATGAAACAATCAGGGGATTGGTTATTGGGATTTGACACACCCCTCCTGTTGCTTTAACTTGGTCGCAGATGATCCTCTGTGCCACTACAGTCTCATCCTTCATATTCTCAACCTCTATTTCCTTGTTCACAGAGAATCCTTTCTATATACTGGCCTGGCCAATAGAAAGCACCAGAACAGTCTTCACAACCTGAAACAGTTTGCTGTAACAAATATCAGTCATGTAGGTTGCAAACGGTCTAGCCTGTCATCTTCAATCCTGTGGTTAAACCCAACAAATTTTTCAGATCCAATGACAGGTCTTTGCTCAAGAAAAGTATCATATTCTTTCAGGACATTATCACTCATCTTCCTGTTGTGCAGAAGAATGTTGAATGCACTTTTAAATTGCCTTCTACACGATACCTGCTTGGTGGTCATTAGTCTTGGGTTTAGAGAAGACAACTGTCTGACAAAGGAATAGGACAGTGGGCATTGATTTTTAAACTTCCGGTATAAGAGTTACGTCCCTTTACTCTTATATGGAAAAGAAGGGGACGCAACTCTTGTATTCACGATAATATACAATTTTTATTTTTGATTTTATTTTCAATATTTACAAATAAATTTAATCGTATTTATCTGATTTTATTTTTAATATTTTGATAAATTTTTACTGGACATAAAAAAAAAAATACACTTTTCAATGCCTTCCAAGACATTTTCCATATTTTCAAGGACAATTCAAGGCAAAATTAAACATTAAAGGACTTTTCAAGTTTGTGAGAACCTTGTTGCTAATGTGGAGACATTCTTAAACACATAAAACAATCAGTTTTGAGAAGAAAATTACTTATTCTTTTAATAATTAACATTCCTAATTGATTTTTTAGTTTAGATAGAAAACCTAAGTTATGGAAGAAATATTTACAAAATAAATTTGAACATAATAGATAACTAGGCAACACTGGGTCAGTACTGTTCAATATAAGAAAAATGAGATCTTGAAAAAAACCCAAAAAAAACCCCCAAAACATTAAAGTTGAAAAATTACCTGAGCATTAATTTTTTTATTCTTTTCAACAAGAATTTCATTGTTATTTTGCTCCTCATCCAAAAGATCCTCCAATTCAGATATTCTTAACTCGTGGCGTCTCTTCTCTTCGCTTAATGTAGACCTACACAAGAAGCATAAGGAAACACTATGTCAATCACTTTACATTACATACATTAAGTAATTAGAATAGACCACTTCACTACACTGCATAACATTATACATGCAGAATATATGAGAACACAAAATATCACACCGGAGGAGCACCAATCAAAATTGAAGACATGAGTTCACAACAAAGACATATTATTTAAAAATAAAAATTATATATATACACATTTATATATATATATATATAAGAAAGAAAAGGGAAACTACAAGTCAGACTCTTACCTCTTCTCAGACCTTTAAAAGAAAAAGAAGTTTTCTTTTTAACTAATTTTGTATAGTCATACAATCCCCAAATGTAAAATAGTTTGTAACAAATTACAAAAACTTTAAATATACAAACTTGAAAAATGAAAAAAGTGAAATATATTTACAGACTTTATCAAATTCAATTCTTAAGGATTTTACAAGTATAATTTATAAAGGACATTTTGAAATGATACAAATTCCAGTTTTAAGAAGCTTACAAACCCAAATAATGGCATTTAAAGAAAATGGAACAAGAAAATCTGATTTAATAATCTTGAAGAGAATGTTTTTTTTAAATTAAGAGACACACACAGCTAAAATAAGGAAAAAAAAAGAAGGCAGACAGCTAAAGGAAAGAGAAAGAAAGTGTTTTAATGAGAGAAATCATCCACCGATGCTCTCAATTAGAACTAAAAGTATGAAAAGAAAGACTTACTTGCTGTAAGAACCACTTGCAATTTCTTCTTGCAGCTCATCTCGTTCGGTCTCAGCATTCTTGCGAGCCCTTTCAGCCGCAACAAGATCCTCTTGCATCACAGCCAACTCATCCTCTAAGGATTTTACTTTCTTCTTCATATCCTTAAAGGCTGTGTTTGCGTCATGCTGTGCGGCACGGGCCTCTTCGGTTTCCCGTTGATACTCCTTCATTTGAGAATTGGCCTTGCGAGCTTGTTTCACCGCATCCTCTTTTTGCTTTGTCACCGCAATCATTTGCTCAGACAACTGGTTCAAATCATTCTCCAGTTTCTTTTTACTGTGAACTGCTGCTGCTTTTTGAGTTCTTGCATCCTCAACTTCAGCTTCCAGTTCTTTCAACTTCACAAAAAAAAAAAAAAAAAAAAAAAAAAAAACACTAGTAAAAGTATTGGCTAAGACAAATCAACAAGTATGTCAAGTTTTAGTGAAAAATTAAAACCCCTTACATAGCCAATCCAAGCTCACTCACTGTAATGGAGGAAAATCCTTTATTTCACTTATTTTTATACAAAATGAAACAAACTTTTCCAAACAAACTATAATTGTTCTATGGTGTTAAGTCCCTTTGATGGATAAAGTGGAGCTTATCAAGGGAAATCTACCCACATATGCTCATGTGTAATATTTGGATGGAAAGAAGGTTTCTAGGATCTCCAATTGGAGTCATGCACAAAGGTGCCCTAATTGACTTGAGGCGACATTCACTCAGAATGAGTGGAGCTGCCTTGTCCTTTGGAACACATAGCATGTCGGATGAACGCAGACTAAGAACGAGTCCACAGCGGCCAAGATAATGGTGGATAGCCAATCTGGAGACCAGTAGCAGACACCACAAACCAGAGGTAGGTTCAACGTGCACTTAGATGCTATTGCTTCATAGATGAACTCTCCTGGGTTGCGGCATATAGCATGGATAAACCAATGAAGTTTCCTCTTTAAAAGCATTTAAGAGGGACGATCATGCATCACATTCTGATTTAGGTATTGGAAGTGCATTACATTCCTAAAATAACATCAATTCAAGATGGCCGACTGATAAATTCAGTGTTTTCTTTGAGAAATTAGATTCTATGCAAGATGCATGTGAAAGTTTTTTGTACATTTTTTGTATGAGGATTTCTTCAGATGAACTGAATTCCTGACAAATCCTCAGAATTACATGCTTATTTCTGGTTGTTAAGTTACACGGAACTGTTTGGAATTTCCGTAAGAAAACAATGAAAATGTCATCAGAATATGACATACAATTATTTACTTATATATAAAACTTTTGTGCTGTGTTTGTAGATGTTAGATATTACAGTGGACCAGATATGAAAGATTCATATGAATTGTGTCAAATTCGATTAAATAATTATGGTCATAGTGCCTAGCTAACTCTTAAAATAAAAAAAGTTTAAAATTTAATTGATAGAACATTGTATGCAGTTTAATTTTTTTTTTTTTTCACGAGATGATTACATGTTCAGTTTCAAAAGAAAAATGTTCTCATTCCTTCTAATACAATTGTAAGAAAAAAGCTCCCATTAAAACATCTGTAAATGTACAGGCAAATATTTTTATTTATATATATATATATATATATATATATATATATATATATATATATATATACTAGCAAAAGTACCCGTCGTTGACTGCGTTCAAAAACAGCCTACAGAAAATGGACTGATTTATGAAAGTATGATAGGTTATCAAAAGGAAGGGTTGTAAAGAGATAGCTTCAATTTAGGGGGTATCAAAACCAAAGCAAAATATGATGAAAGTAAAAATAAAATAGATAAACCCCATAATTTATTATACCATACCTGTTCACACTGAAACACTTATCACAATATTCTGTGGATCTATATTAAAAAATCTTCTTAAACTTTGTGACATATTTTCATTCTATGGAGGTCAGGTGCGAACGAACACCTCATAATTTTATCATACCATATTTCTTCAAACTGAAACCTAATTATCAAAGTATACTTACGCAGATAGATATGAAAAGTCTTTAAAGTTTGTGCCTATTTTCATTCTATGGAGGCCAGACGCGAACGCAAACCCCACAATTTTATTATACCATCCCTATTTAAGTTAAAACATACTTAAAATATTATGTACATCTATATCAAAAACATTTGTAAACTTTTTTTTTTTTTTTTTTTAATTTTAAATTTTTTTATTTCCATACTTTGTGGACCAGGCACGAACGCAGACCCCACAATTTTAATGAACCACCGTTCTGCAGGATCAAACATACCCATTCCTGTGTCTCAATACATCTATCATTATATGTGATCAGTTTTTTAAAATAGTCAACCATATAGGAGCCTATTCGTGACCAGACAGACACACAGACATCCAGCTTTATATTTTTATATATATATATATATATATATATTAGTGTTGGGACGATTAATCATAATTGGAAAAATCAGAACTTTTTGGGGTATCGAATTCAGAAAAATTTGTGCATATTTTTCGATGCCAAAACAATTATTTTATATATTTTAAAAAATTTTTGATTCTGTTTAAAACAAAACTTTCCACTGCTGGTACTAATAATAAAATAAATGTTTATTGATATTAAACTACTAGTAACACTAAAATCTATAAATTACCCCCACCACCTATACACACACAAGTGTATTTTTACATTTGAGAAAATATATGCACATTTAACATGTTTTTATGGTTAATTGGGAAAAATAATTTTATAGTTAAATATTTAGAGATTTATGAAGAATCAGAATCAATAATTATATCGGAATCAGGAAAAATATTGGAATCGTCCCATCACTAATATATAAACAAATATATTTCCTCCCTTACATGAGAGCATAAGTAAAATATGGTATGTACTTCTGTTAGTGGGATTAAATTCTTTATTGAAAGTCAAACTTCTACATTATATCAACTGGCAAGCTGGACAAGACTGACTTTTCAGTAAGTGGTAACTGATGGTTTGAAGTTTTAGTCTTAAAGTTGATGCATTGGTTGGATAAAGCCACACTACCTTGAAAGTTAATATTTATATAGTTTCTACCTAAGAGAAGGGCACTTAAATGTAAGAAAGTTAATGAGGTTTTTCCCCAAATGGAATTGAAATAACTCACCTGTCTCTGGAGTCCTCTCTTAAATTCATCTGCATTCTCATCACGACCAGATACTTCCTTTTGCAGTTTAGAAATCTCTGCTTGCATAGTTACTTCCATTCTTAGTTTGCTGTCTTCCATAGTTTGGAGTTCATCTTCTAATTCTTCTATTTGAGTCATTTGTTCTTGAACCTGACTTTCGAGTTGTTTCTTTTGTCGTTCCAAATCAAGCACCTACAATAACAAAAAATGTTTAGCTTTCATAACAAAAAAATCATGGAGAAAAGGTATGTCAAGTTTTAGTGAAAAATTAAAACCCCTTATATAGACAATCCAATCTCACTCACTGTAATTGAGTAAAAGCCTTTATTTCACTTAGGTCTCACTTCTGACCTGTTACTTTAATGAGACCCACGTTGATAATTTACAAGTGAGTGATAAATTTATACACAAAAGTGACTCGCTCAAGTCAAAATTAGGTTATTCTGTTTATTTTTTTAATTACTGTAGAGCAGATATTTTTCCAGGTTGTTTACATATACTTGTAAAAAAATAAAGTATTTCATTTTTATTTTACTTTGAAAAGGACTAATTTACCAAAAATTAATTAAACTTTAATAAAAAAAAAAATTAAAATGAAGTTTTTATCAATTTTTTTCTGTAAAGCACCCCCCCCAAAAGAAAAAGAAAAAAAACAAAAAAACACTAACGCTGCGTTTGTCTGAATCAACTGATGAAACAAGTCCATCTAATTCATTTTGAGATTTTTTCCATTTCTTTTCCATGTCCTCGGACTTTTCACGTTCTTCTTCAAGTTCTTTCATAAGATTCATGATTTTAGTAGATTTTTCGTTAGCTTCTCGCTGTGATTTTTCATTTTCAGCACTTAACCTACAAAGCAAAAAAAAAAAAAAAAAACTTATTTAAAAGAATCCAATGGATGGAACCAATATTTAGCCATCATAAAATCACAAATCTGAAATTGAAGTAAAAAAATTTTTAATGTAATTTTCAAGTTTTCTTTAAAATACTTCAAGGCATCTGAGCAATTTGGTTAAATATTTAATATGGTACAGCATTTTAACCAGACAAAACAGACTTTTTGTTCAGCTTCTGACTTAACGTAAACAGATGGAAGATGCTGAAGAGCTTATCCAATGTGAAAGCAACAAAAACAGACAAGTTAATTTATAAATTAGCAATTGTCAAGAATTTGCAGAGAAAGGGGGGGGGACAAAGAAAAAATGTCAAGTAAATGATCAACGGCAATAAAAGGTTAGTTTAGAGTAAAAAAAAATAAAAATAAATAAAATAAAAAACAGTTCAGTTTTTGTTTAGTTCAAAAGCTGAACGTAAACTTTCTGAAAAATATTCTAACAGTTATTTTTTTTTTTTTTTTAATTTCTTGTCAAGAAAAAAAAAAAAAAAAACAATTTTTTTTTTGGTTAAAATATTTCATTCCTATTGGAACGTTGTTCACTGTTTATATAATTCTGTTGGCAAAAGTCGATTCTGTCTAGTTTAATGCTGTACCACAACCAAATATTTTAATGAACATAATACATAACTAGTAGGACCCGTGGAATTTCCAGCAGGGGACTCATATGTAATATATGACACTCTGATATTGTAGCTTTTGTTAAAACTGAAAAAGTATTTATCTAAGTTAGCAGGGACGCCCAGTGTAGCCCAGTCATAAAGTACGCTTAAATATGATATTCTATTTCTTGCAGACTGTATATATTATTATAGAGTTAATGTTCTATCGATTTTTATGTTATAAAGCTGTGATTTAAAAAAAAACATGACTTGGGTTCATCAGCTTGAAGTGAAACCGAATATATATATATATATAAAAACTTTAGTTCCTTCAGCTATAATAGAAACCAAAATTTATGAAGAATTCTTGATAAAATTATTTATACAAAATAATATAGGACTTAAGTGCCGTCAGCTGAAATCAAAACCAAGACTTCTGAAGAATTCTTGATAGAATAATTAAATAGATTATTGGAGTGCCATTAGCTATAATCAAAACCAAAACCAATATTATGAAGAATTCTCAGTAAAATTATTTATAGAAAAAATTAAATGGCTTGAGTGCCATCAGCTATCATCGAAACCAAAACTTCTGAAGAATTTATGGTAAAATTATTTATTACAAGAAATGGAAGAACATAAACGACCCGAATGTAAGCGTGACACAGAAAATAACACATGCTATCGTATTAATATATAGATGGTTTTCTTAAAAAATTTAACCAATAATTGCAACTATGAGACTTGGACAAAAAATAAAAACAAAAGTTTTTTTACACGAAGAACAGAAACTTAACTACACGCACGATTGCCTTGGAGTCTTACTTTCACTGCACTTTTTAATTTTATCATTTGTTTTAAATAATTTTTCCAGTTTAATTATTACTGCATTTTTCAATCATTTAAATTATATATTAAACCAAATTGTAATAATTGGGATTGCTAAGAATTTTAAAACCTTTTATGCCATAAAGGTAAAGGAGTTTGACAGAAGATTATCCTTTCCTTCTTTTCTATTAGTATAAAATTTCTATTCTTTAGGATTAAATAAATACCTTCCATAAATATAAAAAACATTTACCGTTCTGAAATGGTTTTTTCTTCAGCAAGTTTCTGATCGAATTTTGCCTGTTTTCTTGTTAACTCATTAACTTGCGCAATTTGCTGATCAAGTTCAACACGGAAATCTTCATTCTGAAAAATAAAACATCTCAAATAGAATGTCAAATCAAAATTAGTCCGAACATGGTACCCCCATAATAATAATAATAATAATGGGTTGGGTTCGAGACTCCTAACAAACGGTTCCCCAGTTCGATACAAAACACCTGATGAAGGACGGAGGGCAAAACGGCCGAAACGTTGTGACGTTAACAAACAAGATGAGGAAGTCAGTCCGACAATCTCAATCAATAAAAACACCTCATCTCAAAAATACAGACAATTACTATCAAAATTAGATGTTTTTTTCATGAAGATATAATTTTTCTAAGGTTTTGTCCAGAATTCTCCCTATATTAAAAAAAAATTCAGAAAAATCTGAATGATAAAATGAAAATATATTCCAAAATTTATGTATATTAAGTAATTTTATTTTTATAAAGAAAATTATTTTTAAAAGCAATTAATGAGAATTTATAGACATTACAAAATAAATCTTGTTAGTTTGCATTATTAAGTTATTTTCATTTCTTGAAATTTGTTATACAGCTCCTTGATTACTCATAAAATTTGATTTTCTTTTTTTGTTTTTAAAATGGCAGACAAGGCAGACACTTTTCTGTTACACATAAAATTTGATTCTTATTTAAAAATAAAACTACTGAATTTATGTGAATTTTGGAATGTTATTTTCGTTTCATAATAGATAGGTACAGATTTTTCTTTATTTTTGTTTTTCAATATAGAGGGAATTGTGAAAAAACCCCAAAAGTAATTCAATTTTGAAGTAAAAATTAAAGTAATTTAAATTTCATTCTTGGAATCATAAGACATTTCAACATCATTTGGAAATAAAAACATACAAGAAATGTTTTCATAAATTCAAATGTATTATTTTATCTTAACATTCTAATGTAATATATTTAAAAAAAAAACTATATATATATATTCATATCTAAGTTTTTTTCTGTTGTAATTAAATTTTCATTTTTATAAATATTAGGTTTTCTTTTTTTACTAATATTTATGAAAAAAAATTAATTCCAAAAAGAAACTTAGATATGAACATTTTTTTTATACAATTTTTTTCTTCATTTTCTAATGGGGGGGGGGATAAATATACAAATTAAATGTATTCACTGCTTATTTTAACCTTTTAATAATGATTACATTGATAAATTGCTAGCCAACTGGGACGTAAGAAAAAAAGCATTTTTTAATGGATTTTTGTTCTCATATTTTAGCTGATGCAGTAGGGCAGGTCGATTTGCAACTTTTTTCAGAAAATCAACATGGCACTGGTGATGATAGTTGGGATTTGATGTGATAACAGATACCAAAAATTAGATTCCTATCTTAAACAGAAAATTGAGCATTTAATTTTAAAAATCGTATAGAAAAATGCTGAGAAATTCTACATTTCCATAGTATTTTTCACAACACTGACTTTGAAATTTCACTATTTTTATAAAAAAATCCAATTAAAATTGATATATTTATATGAAATACATTGAAAGAAAAATAAATACATGAATTATAATTTTAATTATGAATCACAACTAGCAAAATATCTCAACTTTTACTGCATTGATTAAACAAAAATTGTAAAAAAAGCTAATTAGCAACTAAGTCTTAAATTTCACAATATTGTAATTCTGTAACATGATACAAGTTACAGAACCATGTATTTTTTTTTTTATTAAACAATAATATAAACTGTCATAATAGAACTAAATTGTTCTGTATATTTTCCTTTCGAGGAAAATGAAGGTCTAATTTGCTGGCACGATAACTTTATAATAATGTATCTATGTCTTGCTTCCTGCCCATATACAACTTTTAAAAAAAAATCAATCAAATTTTACCAGTGTTTGACTGCAAAATTGATAGCAGTAAGCTTTTTCAGTGTTTTTTTTTTTTTTTTTTGAGTTGTTCACTATTTCCGGAAAAAAACCCCCCAAAAAATTATTTGAAAACACTTATTTTTTATATTTTTGTGATGAAATATGAATAAAACTGACTATTGTTTGGGTAAATTGAGAAAACTAATAAAATTTAATGGAAGTTTATCATTGATATATTTTCCGGAAGTAGTGCAAAAGCACTATATTTGGAACTGTTTTGTTCTATGAAGCATATTAAAATATACTGTTGGTTAAAAAAATTGTCGGTTTTGATCTCAAACCAAATAACTGCATACACTTGGATGATAAATTTGACCAGAATGTTTAATTTATCATAGTGCTTGATGATAGACACTTCTGGTTCATAAACACATTAACCTTGTGGCTTATATTAGCCATCTTGCTTGATTCAAGGGCCCAATTTTCTAAGCTGCATATCTTAGTTTAACTTTGAGAAATGCCAACAGCATACTCTCGAAAAGTAGACTAGTCTTCACACTTATTTGTTTCTACTGCTGTCAGATAATTATGATCGGGAGGAACACTATTTTTTAGAATTCTACTTGAGGCAAATCTTGATAATTATTGATACAAATTTTCCCCAAAGGACCAATAAATGTTGTTAGACTTTTTCTTGTTCCATCAATTAATTTAAAAATTGCTCTAAATGGCAGTTCTTCTAGTGGAACCTGAAAATTGCAACATTTGCATGTTTAATAATAGAGCCAGAATACATAAATACCAATATATTATTGTATTTTCCACAAAAAAGGAACATAATTGCAGGTGAATGTATAGAATTTTACCTCCTTGTTAGAAGGACAAGTGCAGATTATGTACCTTGTTTGACAATTTTCTGCCTTGCACTTTACTGCAAATTCATCACATCTCAAGTCAGGAAGTTTACAGCTACAAGAAAATATATCAAACAATCTGTCTTGCAGTTCCTTCATTTTTTTCACTTTGGTTGCTGCAAGATATTTCCTGTCAATCTGTTTGGCCCTCTTATAGCAAAATATATTGACCTTCTGTCCTTTATAATGTTCCCCCAACGGAAATTGTGGATTAACTTACTTGCCAAATACTAATTAATTCCTTAGCAATTAACATAGAAATCCCACTATATTTAAGTGGGGATAACCATTTTTGAGGAAATAACTAAACTGGATAACTTGTGAAGTTGAAGATGCTGTTTCATCCAAACGACAAGGTGGACCAGCAAATTTTGTGAACCACGGGTTAAACTGAACGTTGTGCTTTTACTGACATTCTAATCTGAAAAGTAAAATAAATAAATGGATTATAACTGAAGGAAACTGTTTTAGGCTATCTTCCAGTTTCATATGTAAAAAAAAATAAGCGCTAGTTATAAGAAATAATGAAAAACTTTGTAGAGTTGGATTAGATGTATTGAAGAGAGAGGACCAAACCAAATCAGAGGCATAGTAGTGTTTAGTTTAGACATTTTTAGACTTTAGCTCCTCCTTCGATAACATGAATTTACTCAAAGAGATTCATTCTTGTTATAGCTGTGCCATTTTAAACGAGTATTTAGAGTTTGAAAAACCAGTGCTTGTGCATCTATGTTACCATGCTATTTTTAATAGTATTTTCAAGTTAAATTTAATTTTTATGAAATTTGTTTAAATTTTTAGGCGAAAGTACAGAATAGTTACAACACAACCTACCTTCTCCATGTTAAGAATGGTTTTCTAAATAATAAATTATTTTAGCACAATAACATAGATGCACAAATAAGGAAAACCTTTAAAGCAGTTTCCTTATTTACTCGTATTAATCTTTGTATGCTATCTGATTTTAAAACTATAATTTTAGAAGAAAAATACTGCTTAAAAATAATTACGCCCTGAAAATAGAAATAAAAATTTGACACTAATTTTTTGCAAAGTATATTTTTATTAAGTAGAAAAACTTAAAAATTTACGTGGTTATGTTTCGTAAAGAATGTGTAGAATTAAATTGTATAGATTTTTTTAAAATATAAAACTGGAGTATTACCATATTTTAATAAAAATTTCAAATAGAATTTGATGTGAAATATTAGGTTGGTGGAAACATAATGTTTTGATGTTCATTTGAACGTCAAAAAATGCCATTATTTTTGCACCAACCTAATTTTGCACCAACCTAATAGAAAAACAAATTAAAAAAGATAAAACGAATATGTTTAAATTCACTGCAGACACTTGAAATATAATATATATTTTGAACAAGTCTTTTTCGTTTTTCCTTGCGAAATAATTAAGCCTAAATCGTAATGTTTTCAAATTAAATAATAAACAAACAATTTTCAATATCAATAACAAGCATTTTGTGATGGTGAAATCTAAAATGTTTCTACCCCCAAAAAAGTTCCTGAAATGAAAAAGCAAACTTTGGTCGTTATTATTTAAAAAACATAATTTTGCCTTTACAGTTAATATTTATTTTATTAATTCATTATCCTCACTCATTTTATTTAAAAATGTAGTTTAAAACATTCTAAATAATGATTCCATTTTCTTAACAGTACGGTTTGTTTTGATGACAGGATGTTCTTGGCAATTCAGCGAAAAAATTTTAATAACTTCAATTTTTCTACTTTTTAAGTCAATTTCCTCAAGCAAAGTTAATGATTTTGAAAAAAATATTTTTGTAGATCTTTTCTCTGTCAAACCCCAACTATCATCACCATTGCCTCACCAAGGTTCCAAAATCGACCTGCCCTACTGATGCAGCCTCCAACCCTTTTCAGGTAGATGTTTGCAAGCTATAGGATCTTTGTTTAATTCTTGAATCTGTATGGAATTTCAAACTTATCCCTTTAAGTAACTGACAGGAGTAGATTATTCTCATTCCATCAGCCAGGAATATGTAGAATCTTAATTCTTAATTAGATTCTTAGTATCACCTACACTGATGATTGAACTGTTACCCCCACCAGAAAACCGTCAGAACTGATTTATCCGTTGGATCACAGATCTAGTTATAAATCAGAATATTATATCAACCGAAATGCGAGAATAATATCCAAGATAAGAATCGTCATCATAATCCAAAGTTAAAATTTTTTTTATACATTTCAGATTTTTTCAAATTAATTTTGCAAAAAATTAAGAATCTAATAATTTCATTTTCTGTATAATTTTGAAATTTAAAAAATCTTTTACATTTGTTAACATAGCAAGTTTTCAAATTACAGAAAACTAAAAAATTATGATCACCTCCTCTGAAAGTTTTTTCTTTGCTTTCTCCAAACGAAGAATTTGTTCCTGCAAATCAGCATTCTGTTGTCGCAATTGTTCAATCAATCTCAAAGCTTTCTTTAATTCTTCTTCGGCACTATCGCGACTGCTTTCAGCCGTTTCAGCTTTTTTCTTTAGTTCAGCCATCTGAAAAAAAAAAATGTTTCATCAGCATAAATTTTGGAATACAATTTATAGTGCGTAAAGGTGGATAATGTGAGCTATATTTAATTTAGCTTGATGCAAAAGAGCAACTGAAAGCCTAATTTTCACATACCTCATTTTTTTAATGAAATGTTTAACAAGTATTAGATAATATAATCAAATATTTCCCACATTTCAGTGTTATTATAGTATTTTAAAAGAGTCTTAGGAGACATAAGTGCACATACCGTTTGGAAAAATTTTAGATTTGCATCAGTAGATACTAAGCAAGTTTCCAAATTTCATTTTCTAAAGGCTCCTTAAATTTGAGATATGGTATTAATTTCTGTTGCACTGCGAGAAATATGACACTAAGTTCGGAAAGTGGGAAACCAAACTATTTCTGGTGATCAGCAGTAATTATTTCATATAAATAATCATTAAATCACAAGTATTGGTAAAATTTCCACCATTTTTTAAAGTATTTTATCCAACTGGAAAACAAGCTAAAGTTTTCATTGAAAATCTTAATTTGTTTATGCTTATCTAACTATGCAAAAATGGTGAAAACTAATCGATTGGATGACATATTTTCGAAAGTAAAAGAAAAATGTTATCTTACCAAAGATTGGTTCTTTTCAAGTTGTTTTTGCAATTGTTTCTTGTTTTCTTCCTCTTCTTCTAACTTGTCATGTAGAGCTTCCCTTTCGACAGTAGAATTACGCAAATCTGAAAGTGCTGTCATCTTGAGACGAGTTTCTTCTTCAAGTCCTTCCTTCAATGAGAAAATGTTTTGTCCGCCATTAAAAACAGTTTCAAATTGAAAACAACATTTTTTTTTAGTTGCCATAGACTTTTCAGTAAAAAAAAAAAAAAGAAAAAAGTTAAATGCCAAAATAATTTTTCTATTAAAAAAAAAAAAAAAAAAAAAAATACATACTTTGGCAGTGGCAAGATCTGTTTGCAGATTGCTAACTTTACGATTCAATTCCAAGACGGAGGAATCAGAATCTTCAAGAGATGCAACAGCTTGTTCATATTCGGTCTGTTTAAAATAAAAAAAATAAAAATCAAATAGAAATTTTAAAGAGAAAAGTATTAGTAATTTGAGTTTGAAGGAAAATGAAAAAAAAAAAATCATTTTTGCAATATCTTAATTTATAAACAAAGTATATGTACAACCTGTTTTTAAGGTCATATTTACAGTGCAGACAATATTTGTAATTTTCAACTGTTAATTTCATGCAGTTTTCCTTACTTTCCTTGTAAAGTTAAAATAAAAACGTTACCTGCATCTTCGTTAACTTTTCTCCCAAATCATTTTTTGTTCTTTCAATATCAGCCAGTTTCATATTTTGCTCTTGAAACTGTGATTCGAGCTGCTTTCGTTTACGTTCAGATTCTTGTTTCGCCTGTTGCATCTGCTTCAGATCATTGGCTAAATCAGCATTCTCTACTTGCAATGATTCCTTTGCCTTCTCTAAACTGGCTTTCGTCTGACAAAACAAAACAAAAAAAATCATTAAAAGAAACAGCAGAACGTATGTAGAGATTTGCATTAAAGTTAAAATGTATTTTTTTCCTTTTATTCTTGCAGAAGTATGGTAAATCTTTTCAAATTCTATTTATAACAAGTACAACATTCTATACTAGGTGCACTTGGCATTGCTTGCATGTCAAAGTTTTGTTTGGATTTTGGCATTATTATGGTGGTATTTTATTAAATTATTAATTCAACCAAATTGTTATAAAACTATAATTTTGTCATGTTAATGCTTTAATCCATATACTATTACAAAATTATGGTATTTGTTCATACACAAATAGAAACTTGTGACCGATCGACAAAAACAAATAGGCAGAGAACAAATTACTAGGGCAGTAGTTTTAAGATGTCAAAGTTTGAATCATATATAAATCTAGATTGTTTTGACTGATGCAAGTTTTATAAATTTCAAGAAATTAACATAAAAACTCATTTCTAAATATTGATACTTATACTTCTATCTTTTTTATTGATTATAAATCTTAATATTTTTATTAAGTATTATCAAAATTTTATAATAAATAAAAATATCACATCTTTATTAATTATATTGTAGATAAAACCGAGTAAGTTTCATTTTATTTAATTATCAATCATTATTAAGAAAAGATACTCAAAATTTTCATAAAAGAAAAGATTTACATTGTAAAAAACAAAAGCAAAGCATGAAAATATTTACAAAAAAATTGAAATGTATAAATTTTTTTTTTTTTTTTTTTTACCTTTTTAAACATATCAAGGTCTTCATTGACAGCCTCCAGTTGTTTGGTGTATTTCTGGCGCAATTCCAGTGCCGTTTGCTCATTTTGTTTTTGACTCTCTTCAATGGCTTTCTTAAGATTATCCACTTCAAGTTCTCGTTTATTTCTTAATTCTTGTACGGCAGCAGTTGTGTCTAAGGAGTCCTCAAGTTCAGATTTTAAAGCCTCCAATTCCTGAAAGAATAAAATAGAATACTTAAGTTGTTTTTAACGTTCACAGAAAACAAGTTGGAAAAATTACATTGAGAGCATTGCCAGGACCGCTGCGAAAAAGGTAGGTTCTCTCTTCCGTGCTAGAAAGCTACTAACACCCAAAAGTATCCTGTACCTCTATAAGGCCACCATTCACTCATGTATGGAGTATTTGGGCTGGTGCATCTGCTACTAGTCTCACTCCTAGACAAGGTTCAAAAGAGAGTCACCAACCTGATAGGTCCTGAACTGTCATCTAAGCTTCAGCCTCTGTCCCATCGACGAAATGTAGAATCCCTCTGCTTGTTCTATAAGTACTTTAACGGTGAATGCTCCAACGGACTGCAGGCACTTGTACCTCCTCGACATAAATACCCCCAACAAGCAAAATCCCACCCCTTCACAGTTGAGATCGCTAGATGTAAGAGCCTTCAACTCCAGTAGTTTCTTCCCCAGAACCGTTAGACTTTGGTATTCCCTTCCGGGTTCCTGCTTCCAACTGTACTGACATGCAGAAGTTCAAGTGTAACATGAACCGACATCTTGCTGCCCAACTCCCCACATAGTACCCCTGTAGCTTATGTCCTTGATAGTAGCCCCCTACATCAAAATGGCAATGTGCCTTGTTTGGGATGAAAACGCATTCAACATGGCCTTATGAAAAAAAAAAAAAAAAAAAATGCTTTCTTTATTAGCCTTTCGACATATCCCAAAGTAAAAAATTCTTTCACAAATTTGTTTTCTAAAATAAAAACCATTTATCAGAGAAAAATATAATATCTTGGTATTGCTTTCCATATTAGATATCAACTAGCAAGATCTGTGGAAATTCCACAGCTATATATCTTTGTAGGCGTTTGTGAGGTATTTCAATTCTAGAGACTAAAAGGATTTTGGAGATAGACCACCATAACCAAAATATATTCTGAAACTACATTAGCCAAAATAATTAGATAAACATGTTTCAGATTTAATAAAGGTGCTATATTATGGGGTTTACGTTAGCGCTAGACATCTATAAAATGTATGATAGCAATATACAGCAGATAATGGATATTGTAATATTAATATAACTGGAATTTTTACAGGTTGTATTAATATTCAATGTTATGCAAGAAAAAAAAACATGCTCAATTAAGGAAGGTTAATTTAACTATATTTCATTCACAAAAAAGGCTAGACACAACGAATAAGAATTTAAACACTAAAAC
Organism: Euprymna scolopes; assembly: GCF_053919585.1. Classification (NCBI taxonomy): domain Eukaryota; kingdom Metazoa; phylum Mollusca; class Cephalopoda; order Sepiida; family Sepiolidae; genus Euprymna; species Euprymna scolopes. The sequence goes on from NC_136509.1 coordinate 52,060,957, forward strand.
TCAAGTTGACATAAATCCTCCACAGAAAGTAATAGGTTATCAACAATGGAGAGCAAACATTGTAACTTAGACAGAACCTATGCTGTGGCACTTTTTCAACAGTTTCAGTATTTCTAAAAAAAATACTGAAACTGTTGAAGACGTGCCACAGCAATTCATGAAGGAGTTTACAGATTTCTTTTGTTGAGTTACCAACAGCAACATTTGCAGATGTGCATAAAATTATATAGTGGTTTGTGTTTTCTCATTCCTTACTAGTTGTGTAGACCCATCTGGTCCATCAGAACCTTTACTTTTATTTCTGCAATACTTGACAAGAAAAATTTATTTTAAAGTAACTATGCATCTCACCCCCAAATAGAAATTAAATGAGTTCTGTATAAGATTAATAACTATTTTAGAAATTGGTTATAATTTTCTATAAAGTACTCATATCTTATTTCTGTAAAATATTTTTAAAAATTGCCAATCTTGCATCTTTCTTCCATAAGAAATTGCAATGCAGAACGTCTGATGAGTATGGTTACATCACACTGGTACTTATCCAAAATGCTCCAAATTGTGTCCCACATTTATACCTATAGATCAAACCTATGTGGTAGGCTGTTTAAGACATGGCTAACATCAATTGATAGCGATCAGATTCTAGCAGGCGTCAGAAGTGAAATGGCAAGACAGGAAAAGTTGAAAGTTGTTCACAAAATGTCTCACATCAGCAGAAGACGAAAAAAAAAAAAAAAAAAAAGCAATGCATATAAGTCAACCAATTTAATTTTTGGATAAAAAAAAAAAAGTAAACCTGCATGGAGAGAATTATGCAAATTTGGCAAAAGTGAAATCTATCTTAATAGGCAAACTAGATTTTCACTAATCTTTTTTGGTTCCATCTTTTTTTTTTTTTTTTTATACAAGGGTGTCACCACTTATCAAGGCCCAGAGGCCACTCGAGGATAAGGGTTAATAGGTATACATTAGTCATTGTGATTTTAGCATAGTAAACAGTGGGAATTTTGAAACTTGGATTACTTAGGGGGACGATTCAATTAGAACTTGTTCACAATTGGACTTTTTCTTTTTTTTTTTTTTTTTTCATAGGTATCAACTCATTATCAAGGCCAAGAGGCCACTCAAGGATAAGTGTTAAAGAGTGTACAGTAGAAATTGGACAATATAATAATCATTAGTAATGAAAATTTGTTAAATTTGATAACTTATATGGAACGGCTCATCAAGAACTTATTTACGTTATACTTGAAGACAACCATATTGTAGTAAGCCGGAAAGCAGGAAAACGGAAGACAATTCCACAGGCGTGCAGTTCTAATAAAAAAGCTTTGTTCATGGAATCTACGTTTAGGTTTAGGCACAGATAAAGAGTGGGGGGAATTATTGATAGCGTTTACAGCTAGACGAGTGTTTCTTGTGAAAGTTTTGCGAGGGGGGGGACCATAGATTGAAGCTCAGTCGAACACTTTCCATGAAAATAACGATACATCAGAGACAAACTCGCAACATCTCTTCTGTGAGATAGAGGTTGCAAGGAAGAGAAAAGGCTCCTACGAGGCTACGAAGTCTATTTTGAACTCTATCAAGACAGGCCAAGTCCTTTCTAGCAGCTCCTGCCCAGATGTGGCAACAGTATTCCATCCTTGGACGTACCTGGCTCTTATATAGATAGAGAATTGCATCAGCAGTGAGATATCTACTGGATCGATAGAAAGATCCCACCATTTTTCCAGCGGCCTTGGCAACAGATTTGATGTACGTGTTCCATTTAAGATCAGGAATTGAATTACATTTATTCAATTTAGTCATTCAAATAAAAAACAGATGGAAATTTTACATTCAGATTCATCAATTTAAATGGTTTTAATTATAGATATAAATAAAAAAAATAGGTAAAAAGATATACCCACTTCATTCAAATCTCTCTTCTGTTTTTCAGCTTTTTCACGAGACTGTTTTTCAGCATCTAAATCTTCGCTTAATTCTTGTATTTGACTTTGAAGTTCTCGTAATTGTTTTATTGTTGTCGACTTTGCTATACTGTCATTTTCAGATCTAGAGGTGAAAAACAAAAGGAAACAAAATTGTAACTGAGGATATTTAATTGCTTAACACAAGAAAATTTTTAATTGACAATTAGTGGAAATGCACCAAAAAATATTGAATTATTACAAAAAATAAATAAAAAAATCACTTTTGTAATGCCGATTGTAATTCTTCCTCTCTCCGTGCTAATTGTGATTGAACTTCTTCCACTTGAGCGCGTTTTTCATTTAACTGGTCACGATGGTCAGCTAAATCAGCTTCTAATTTTCTTTTCACTTTTTCAAGTTCTTGTCGATTCTTGAAAAATAGAAAAAAGAAAAAAGAAATAAATGACAAGAAAAAAATTGAATTAAAAAAATTATTTCAACAACTATTTCTCATCTCAGCTGTTACATTCAGCCAATGTAAATTTCAACATTTTTAGGTGGATCTTTTCAAACGGATATCTTCTAATCAACCCCAAACAAAAACCATTACATAATACAAGAGAGCAAATTTTTCTTATGTCAACCTAGATTGGCTTGTGTTAATTCATATTCTTATTTATCCGTTATAATCCACTTAAAAAAATAAAAAAACTGGAACTAACACTCAACTATTGGTCCATGTGAACTATCCTAGTATGAATGTTGGAAGTTTTAAACAATCTTTGTCTTAATGTATAATAATACTATGAAATTACTTTTTTTCTACTGACAGATAAGTGACAGAATGAGCAATTTCAATCTACTCACATCAATTAAATAATGGATACAGTAGTAGTCAAAAATTCTGAACCGGTTCTTGAGTTTGAAAACATACTACTGAAGATTAGAGGGTACATCAGCTGAAACATTGTATGAAAACCAAAAAAGTAGTTCAAATTATCAGGCCTCATCTATATACCAAAACTTTTAAAGATGAAAAGTTTGTTATTGTTCCAGAAAAGTAATTTTTTAATTATTAATGAAAACAGAAAGAGAAGGATAAAAAAAATTAATATAAATTTTATACTTAGGCATTTCAAATTCTCATTTTTTGCAAAATACGTTTTTAATGGCTAGCTTTTGAAAGTTTGCTGGAAGCAAAATATAATTTAGTTATTTTTTCTGGTTAATTACTATTTAAATTTTTAAAATGGCTGTCCACCAGGTTTTATTCTGCAAAATCGTTTTAAATCTAATATTTTTTGCATTAAAATTTAAAATATTACATTTCCAAAAAACAAATTTAAATGTCTACATCATTTCAAAAATGTCCACTGTATGCATAAGTTACAAGAGAATTGTCATGTCAAAATGCATTTCCTTTTCTACATAATAGCAAGCCTGCATAACAATTATAATCTTATTTCCATGTATTTAGAAACGGTGGTCATTTACAATGTCTTTTCTTAATGGCAATTTGAAAATCTTCAATAAATTTAAAAAAAAAAAAAAAAAAATTGATAAAATAATTGTTCCCCCGCTGCTGTATATTTAAAATGAATGTTGATCTTAAAAATAAATAATGCAAACCTGAGTTTCTCGTTGGAATTGATTTTCTAAATCTGCTAGAGATGATTCTGCACGGGATTTCTGTTTACCAAGTTGTTTGAATTTGTCTTCTTCTCCAACCAATTTCGATGTTAATTCATGCATTCTTTCTTCTAAGTATTTCTTTTCTTTTCCAAGCTAATAAAAAAAAAAAAAGGCGACAAAAAATATAGAAACAAAAGGAAAAATTGATAAGGATTTAACAAGAAAAGACTACATAATTCCTCCAGCGATAAACAATACTTTAATCAAGTATACATTATTATAATTTTTACTTAACTCATTGACATCACTCAAAGTAAAACAAAACTTTCTCCAAATTACCTTGGTTACAAAATTTTTCTATGAAAAATTCTAAAACAATTTATATTTAAAAAAAAAAAAAAAAAAAAAAAAAAGAAAAAAAAAAAAATAGAAAAGAAAAAAAAAAGATTACTGTAAATAATGGTGACCCAAATAGCTTTCATTACTACATAGATGTAAGGGAGGGTGCTACTTTTTCTGCATTACTATAATACTCTTGATCCTCACCTAATAACACTAAGCATTTAGTATGGAGGCATCAAGTACTTTTTTTTTTTTTTTTTAAATCTTTGGTATGATTTAACTTAACTGAAAAGTTATTCATTTTTATATTCCCTACATTTGCTGATGTGAAAGTGGGAAATCATTGTAAGATAAATATAGGAAAGTGAAAACCCCATTTTAAAATGAAAATTAACCAACAAAAAACTTACTTTATTTGTTGATTCGATGTTGATTGCAAGTTCATCTTCAACTTTTTTAACTCTCTGGTCAACAGCCATTTTTTCCATCTGTAATTTCTGTCTTGCTTGTTCCTCCTCTTCAAGTCTAAAAATAAACAAAATTTGATTCTTGTTAATATTTTAACAAAATTATTCTCATCTGAGAGAAACTGCCAAAGGAAATAATTATAACTATCAGTCTGAGACAGTATTATCTTTCTAAGCAGTTTATCTTAAATGATGCATATCAAACTTGTTCAACTATAAAATTTTATAGAGAAAAAAAAAGTCATTTAAAATTGAAATATTACTTTTCTATAGAACTCCTGACTGACAAACAATATGGATTCAGGCAAGCCCGTTCAACAGCAGATATCTTAACTGTAGTTTCTGAACGTATATACCGTTCATTGGATAAAACAGGGGAGGGTAGAGCGGTGGCCCTTGATATATCTAAGGCTTTTGACAGGGTATGGCACGATGGTCTTCTAAGGAAAATTAGATCATATGGAATTACTGGAAGAATGTAATTAAATCCTTAAGTAATAGAAAAATCAAAGTTGTCCTCGACGGTCGTACATCTAAACAATATGATATAAATGTGGGAGTACCTCAGGGGTCTATCCTTGGACCTCTATTATTCCTGATATTCATAAATGACCTCCCTGATAAAATTGTTTCGGAGATGGGTATATTTGCCAATGACACCACTCTCTATAACAGATATGAGGGGAAAACAAATGAACACATATCCAAGGAAATGGCAGAAACACTAGAGGATGACCTCCAATCTGTAGTGGAATGGGGACAAAAATGGTTGGTCACATTCAATGCTGCTAAGACTAAGCTTGTTTCCTTCAATAACTACAAGAAACCTTCTCTACCACCAATAGCAATGGCCAAGAACACATTGCCTGAAAGTACTTCTTTTAAACTCCTCGGCCTAACGTTTACAGGGAATATGAACTGGAATAGATACATTGAGAGCATTGCCAAGGCTGCTGCAAGGAAGGTTGGCTCCCTCTACCGTGCTAGAAAACTACTTACGCCTGCCAGTATCCTATACCTCTATAAGCCCACCATTCGCCCATGGATAGAGTACTGTTGTCACATCTGGGCTGGTGCATCTGCTGCTTGTCTCTCGCTCCTGGACAGGGTTCAAAAGAGAGTCGCCAACCTGATAGGTCCTGAACTGTCATCTAGGCTTCAGCCTCTGTCCCATCGATGAGATGTTGCATCCCTCTGCCTGTTCTACAAATACTTTAATGGTGAATGCTCTGACGAACTGCTAACACTTGTACCTCCCCGACGTAACTACCCCCAACAAACCCGACAAGCTACTAAGTCGCATCCCTTTACAGTAGAGATCCCTAGGTGCAAGAAAGCCTTTTACTCCAATAGTTTCTTCCCCAGAACTGCGGGTCTTTGGAACTCCCTTCCGGGATTCTGCTTTCCCAACTGCACTGATATGCAGAAGTTCAAGTGTAATGTTAACAAACATCTTTGTACTCATCTCCCTTCATAATGACCCCGCTAATTAAGTCCCTAATAGTAGCCCCCTGCTTCAAAGTGGCACCGTGCAGTGTTTGGGGTGAAAAAAAAAAAAAAAAAACGCGTTTCGGGGTACCCAGCGATGCCTGGATGTTTTGAGGTAAATCAAAACTTAATAAAAAAAAAAGTTTTGGTAGGTGAGTATGAGGATTGAACCCGAACACTTGAGGCAAAGTTGGAAATGAAAGTGTGAAAAAAAAAAAACCCCCAAAAAAAACCAAAAAAAAACCGTACGACGTTAACCCGCCACCGCAACATACAACGGAGACGCGTTTTATTTATTTTTTTAACTATTAAAAACAGGTGTCTGCAATAAAAGTTAACTCTGCTGCTTCCATTTGACCTAATCAAGAAGGTCAAATAGAAGTCACGCAGTTAACTTTTGCTGCAAGGCAGCGTTTCGGTTTGTTTACCAAACTTTGACTGTTTTTTTCCCCCAACAGATGTTGGGGAGGAGGAAACCAGCTCCCAATTGTCCAGATTGAATATCAATTGTCTGATATACAACATTGATCAAAGCTGATTGCTTCTGGACGTTTCCCGGTGCGATTGCCGGGAACACTGCCTTAGCTTTGAATTAGTTTCGCTTTTTATATGGAAAAGCCTAATCAACACGCGAGAAGCCAAAATAGCAATAACTTTGTAAAGTCGACGTAAATAAAGCTATACGCTACACGCGTTCTCAAATCCTAGATATTATTATCTACGGCCTATAGAAACAGTTGTAAGTGATCGTACCCCCCCACCCCAGACCGTGTGCAAGAAAAGCCTTTGCGAGACATACACGAAATGGTCACACATATTTTGCGTTTTATATATATATATATATATATATAGACTAGCGGAAGGTACCTGGCGTTGCCTGGGTGTTTGGAGGTGTGTGTGGTTTTGAGTAAATCAAAACTCCTTGGGGGTTAAGATAAAAAAAAAAAAGTTTTGGTAGGTGAGTATGAGGACCGAACCCGAACCCTTGAGGCGAAGTTGGAAATTAAAGTGTGGAAAAAAAAAAAAAAAGAAAAAAAGTGTGCGACTTTAACCATTGACCCACCGCGAGATACTAACGGAAACACGTTTGAATTTATTTAATTACTTAGATTTGGCAGGTGCACATTTTAATGACTTAATGAGGTCAACTTTGACTGCGGGATAGTATTTCATTCACCACGGTGAGCTTTTTTTTTAATTTTTGTTTCCCCAAGATTTTTTGGGGGGGGGGGGGACGACCAGCTCCCCTTGTCCAATTTGAATAGTAATTGTTTGATATAAGGAAAATATTTTCACATTGACAAATCTGATTGCTTTTGGACATTTCTGCTGATAGACGGAAAATACCGCCAGAATTAGTGCTGCTTTTATTATAGGAAAAAGACTAATCCACATGCGGCGAGCAACAAATGTTGAATATTTATCTTCCTGAAGTCGAGCAAATTAAATAGATAGGCGAGCTCCATTGTTAACTCGGAGATATTACGATTTCTATGTGATATAAAAAGTTTTAAGAAGTTGCGAGCTAACCGACCGCTTCTCTGAAAAAAGCCTTTCTTGGACATAAAAAGGCGAACATACACACATTTTTGCTTTTATATATATACTAGCGAGGGGTACCCGGCGTTGCCCGAGTGTTTTTCGGGGTATGTGAAAAAAAACCCTGAAAATGTGAAAAAAAAAAAAAAAAAACCCAGGTGCCCGTGAAAAAAAAAAAAAAAAAATGAAGCCTTCACGACGTGCAGTTGGAAAATATACTATTTAAAAAAAAAAAAAAACAGGTGCGCGTTTTTGATTGACGTGACGGCGATAGGTATTCAGCAGTAAGCATTTTGTGTGGGACAGTTTTGAATGAGGTGAATAAATTGGTTTGTTTGTTTTTAAAAACCCGCTCCCTGTTTATTAGGAGGAGCGAAATGAAAGCTACAGTCTGATATGACGAAGTCGACATTGAACAAACGTTATTTAGCTCTCTTGAGACAACTGGCTTTCGGCCTGTGATTAGAGTCGAGTTTCGCTTTTTTTTATACCGAAAACCGAATGTAACACGTGCCAATGCGGGAAATGTAGAATAATTAACGTTTGAAAGTCAATAAAATTAAATAGACAGGCGAGCTCCGTGGTTAACTCTGAGATATTACAATTTATAGATGATATAAAAAGTTTTAAGTTGTGAACCGAGCAAGCGCTTCTATGAAAGAAGCCTTTTGTGGACATCGAGGAAAAGCGTACATACATACATACATTTTCGCTTTTATATATAGATAGATAACATGTTTGCATAACATCAGAATCGCATTTACTTAGGACTGTCATTTCAAAAACACTAATTTGTATCAAAGCTTTCCTTTGATTTAATGAGTAACAGGTTATTCATTGAAATCAAAAACTTCACAGCAGAAGAACCAACTTAAAATATTCTACTTACATATTTTACAATTAAATCCATCAGAATGCAGTTTTCATTTCAGCATAAACACATTAGTATTTCAATCATTTTGTTAAAAGCAATTCATTTTTTTTCAACTACTAACAAAACATTAAAATAAACTTGTTTATAGAAAGAACTGGAAATGTGTCTTGGTAGATTTAATTTCGTATTGTCATTTTTTTAAGTTTCATTTTAAGCTATTTCATTTTTAATTTCAATAAATATTCAATTACTAAAATAATGAAATGCGTAATTATTAGTTACAAGAAATACACATACAAATGAGAAGTGATCACAATTTTATTACTATAGGGATAATGAGAAAAATATTGAAAAGAGTGTAGAAAAAAGTTTTTAAATTAATACAATCAAAATTACTTACTGTTCTTCGAGGTCTTCAATCGTAAGTCGTAATTTGCTTTTTTCATCGTGCAAAAATTCAGAATTTTTTATCTCTTCTTCTAATCGAGCTTCTGTATCATTCAAAACTTCTTCCAACTCAAGTTTTCGGTTGTTCAATAAAATGCGAGTCTAAGGAAGAAAAGTTTAAAGAAAAAAAACCGGTATGGAAATTTATATTAAATTATATCAAAATCTTTAAAATGTGGAAAAATGGTTAATAATTATCTCAAATTTGTCAGCAAATCTCTTGCTCATCTTTCAATTTTTTTTTTTTAAATTAAATGTCAACTCAGGGTGCAAGTAAAGATCGTGACTTGAAGCCCATTTCCAAAGTTTTGCTTTCACTTTTTAAAATGAATATCAATCACATAAAGTCAATTAGATATATTTATATTATTTCAAACGAATATATTGATAAAATAGAAAAAAATTGAGTAATTTCTGTCTAAAAAAGGTATGCTAAAGAAAAACGTGATATTTTACAAAAAAACATTCCTTAATGTTAGTAGCAGAAATTGATATGTTTAGATATTTGAAATTCAAACGTCTTCAACATCTATCAGAAACAGTTTATGGGTTAAATAGCAGGTCTAGCTTGTAGCAGTACTTTTCCAAGAAATGACAGCTAAGAAATCAAACAACAGAACCTTATGTATTGGACAAACATGGTAGAGAGACCAGAATCAAATACAAGACATTTTCTGTGTGGTGAACTGTTTAATAATTCTCAAATCAAAACTGTTCCTTATATTGACTTAAAAATTAAGAAAATGCAAATCATTTTCAGAGACAGCATTATCAGCCATTGCCATCAGAAATTTAAAACTTGTTTCTGCAATTAGCAAGAGTATTCTAATTCTATAGAAAATTCCTGAAATATTGAGCATATTTTAATAGGTTTCAATTTCACATTCCTAAAAATTGAAAATTAGATTCTATAAATTTAATTATAATACTTTTTCTTTTTAGTACAGAATACTATTTCCTTTAGTAAAAATTATAGTTTCTATTTTGCATTTTACTTTTTGTAATGAGAAACATCAAAATTAAATTTTATTTTTAAATGTCTTTAAATTTGTAGTTATCTAATAAAAATATTCAATAACAGATTTGTTTAACTTGAATAGAAGTTTTAAAATGGGCTCTAATTATTTGCACAATGAGGTGTGTGTGTGAAAGTTGGACCCATTTCTCACAGTAATGGTAAAGTAAAAATTTCCTTTTAATTCAACTTTACACAACAGCCATGCCATCTTTTTTTCATATACTGCTTATGAATATGCAGTATCAGTTACAAGGTTAACAAATTTGTATATGGAGTTTAAAAATATATAAATATCTTTATATACGGTAAAATTATGCAAAAATTATCCTGACAAACACTCTAGAATTCTTGAATGAAGCCACAAAAATTTTACTATGGTCCAAAAATAAAAACGAGTATTCCTATATTATATATATAAATCACAATATCCAAAATTAAAGCTTCCTGGTAAAACAGGAAAAGTAATCTTGAGTGCTGATTAACTGAGTTTTACATAAGGACGAAAAGTGTTGAGCATGCATACCTCTTCAGCTTCAGAACAGAGTTCTGTTTCGGCCTGCAGTTGTTCTGCAAGAAGACTTTTTTCATCAACAAGGTTAGCAAATTTGCGTTCCAAATCTTCATAATCAAACTTGGTCCTCTCAAAGTTTTCCTTGATTTTCTTCAGTTCCTCTTCTTTAGCATTCAATTTTTCTTCTTGATTTGTTACTGATAAGAGAGGTTTAACCTTAAATAAAAAAAACAAAATGACTTAAAGGTTAAGACAAATGGCAGAATACAACTTTATATAAAATAGATTCATAAAAATGTGAGCTTTTCAAAGAAATGCCATATTATATCAAAATAAGATAATCATCAAGACAAAGGCAACTTTATGTATAGAATAATGCTGAAAATTTGGTCTGTCATTACCTTTGTGAAGAGACGCCACCATTGCCAATTCCGAAGCTTCAGGTAAGCCGAGCAGTTTCTTTGGATCACACGGATTGCACTCAGTTGTTGGAGACGTTTTTGATAGTTCCTGTGAAGAAATTAAGTTTCATTATTAAGGTTATCTGTTATAAACTCTTTCACCACATCTTCCTTTTTCATAATCTTCAATTCAGCACTTTTTAACTAACTTAAATAAGTAAAAAGTAGTTCCTTTTAAATAGGCAAAAAAGTAGTTCCTTTTAAAAAATACTTTAGTGTGGATTGGCTCAGTGGTAGAACATTAGATTCCAAACTGATCCGGGTTTCAAATCTCATTATATTCAGCCATTGTGGATAATATATAGTTCTGAGAAAAAGAGTTGTTCAGAGATCAAAACATTGTATTTATTTAACTTTTTTTTTGGGGGGGGGGGATACATTATCTATTCTTTTTTGTATCTTTATTTTTTTTAGAAGCAATATAGATGACAATTACGTTTTTAATGTCGAACTTGAAATGAATACACCTGTGTTGACAAGGGAAGAAAAACTGATCTAAAAGAATGCTTTCTAAAGTTTAGATTTGAGAGAGGAGGCGGGGTATTCTGACTCCCGTCTCCTCAGATGAATTGTTGTTCTAGAATATTTTAAAAATTTGATTGATCCTAAAAGAAATCTTCATTGTTTAGACAATTCAAGAAACAGCTGTTAAAAATGAATCACTGCTTGAAAATAAAGATATGGTCATTAGAATCTTTTTTTTCTGTTTTGATTTGTTTATGTCTTCAACATTTTCAGAAAGATGTTTAATCAGAAATTACTTATGAAAAAAGATTTTTCATTTTTGTTTTAAACATATCCCATTACATTGGAAAAGTATTGAGAAGTAAAACTCAGAATATCAAAATATTTCGTGATGATTTTTTTTTCTTTTTTTTTTCTATAATTGACAGATTGAGACATAACATTTTTAAACTTCCCATTTGTAAAACTAATCAAAAGAAAAACTATAAAAATAGTGAAATTTTTCAACAATGTGCTCTTAAGATAGTTTCACACAAATTATCTTTTAATACGAATTAAGAATTACCTTCTGGCTAACATTCCTCTCACGTAAGCCTGGAACTGAATGATGATGTCAGTAAGTTTTAGGTCTCGTTCTTCTTCTAAGTGGGCAAGTACACCGGCTCGGAAAAAGATCTTGCTTTGACCAATTCGGTACAGATTGGGATCAAGCTCTAAAGACTCAATCTACAATAAAAGGATTTGTAAAAGTTCTTATTTACATCATATTCATAAACGGTAAAATTAAAAATCTTAAAGTTTTTAATATAAATTAAGCCCCAATCAGTTTTCGGAATTCATAATCATAGAACATGCAAAATTTTCTGAAAAATCTCGATGAACCTAGAACACCATGCCTTGGTTATCAATGGATTCACAAAAAAACATCCTGTACAGGTTTTACTTTACTTATTGATTCTTAGTAATAATAAACAGATTATTTGCCAAATGTCTATTTTGTGATATATGATTACATTTGTGCATTTAAATCCAATTTAAATTAAAATAAAATCTAATTACAATAAATTAAATAATTAAAGTTATTTTTATTTGCATAAAAAAAATTAAAATACCATTTTGCCAACTGCTTTTTTGCCGTCCATAAAACCTTTGGGAATGGCACTGGGGGTGAGAATCTCGTATCTTTGTCGGAATTCTTGGAACAAGATCCTGTTAGGGAAACCTTGCCTACAGATACGGATACCTTCCAACACACCATTGCAGCGCAACTGATCAAGCACCAAAGGTGCATCAATTTTACCAGGCTGAAAACAAAATGTAATAAATATTGATTTATAAAGCAAAAAAAACAAAAAAAAATCAACATAAAAAAAACAAAGAAAAACAAAAGAAAAGAAAAAAAAACTCAACATAATATATTAGGAATGAAACAAACATTGATATATAAAGCAAAAAACAAAGAAATGCGACATAATAAAAAACAATAAAAAGGAAACAAAAAAAAAAAAACATATTAGGAATGAAAATTACTTGTCTGAATCCCAACTATACTATTACTCTATAGACTATTGTGTTATCTTTTATGAACTAAAACGTCACTTTATCAAGACCCAAAGGTTATTTGAGGATAAAGGTTAATGATGGATGGCAAGACAAAACAGAATCGAGCTTCGATTATTTAAGATGTCGGTCCAATAAGAATTTATTAACATTGAACTTGAAAACGACCATGAGGCACTCCATCTAAAGATGCATTTGACTTATAAACGTAAAAGGCTTGTACCAGGTGTGAGATACTTTCACGTAGTAGAAAAATTCAATCATTTCCCTCCAATCTTAGCAACAGATTGGATAAAAGTCTTCCATTTTAGGTTTGGAGTGAAGGTCAGTCCTAGGATTTATCAAAATGGGGTGGGTGGCAAAGTTTTTAAGGAGCAAGACATTTATTTCAATTGGAAAAAAATGAGAATTCGAGCATTGGTGATGAAAGAGAGGCTTGGTTTTAGACGTATTAAAAGTATAACCAGCCACCTTCATTGCATGATGTGCTCAAATTCAGAAGAGAGAATCAGAAATATCTTTATCACTAATTTTCTCTAAAAATATATCCATAAATGGTTGTGTCATCTGCATAAATGATTTGGGAGATTATTGATGAAGATCAGGAAGAGGGTTGGACACAATAGATCCTTGAATTACACCAGCATTGATACTATAATACTTAACACTTCTGCCCACATGCAACTACTTTTATGAACCTATCAGAACGGATTTGATATAGCATAGCTAACAAATTTGTGAGGTAAACCTTTGTGCCAAACCATATCAAAGGTCTTTGATATGTCAAAAGCTATTGCTCTAGAAATGAAGACTGTCAATAAATTCACTGATCCTGTGTAATATTACAGTTAGCACACCAGCTGTCGATCTTTCAGGAGAAAATTCATATTGCTTATTAGAGTAAATTGTTTTTTGCAGAAATAATTGACAACTTATCACAGATTTAAACAACTTACTCCTGACACACAAGACAGATTGGTCTGTATTGAGATGCAGTCATAGGGAAAATTTAGAAAGTAGATATGGCCCTGGTCAAAAAGGAGGGGATTTGATGCAAGTTCTTTGCAAAAAGTTTAGCTTCATTAGATGTTAAGGAAATCACTGCTAATCCATTGATGATGCTTTGAATAGGTCTTGCATTTCTTAAAGATCCAGTTTTTTGACAAGATTTCTGAGAACCAAACATATGCTCAGCAACTCGATTTATTTGAATAGGCGTAGGACTCATGCACTCTATAACTCTTGTGTAGTAGAGTATGGATTTTGTTTAAAGCAATCGAAATAGTGATTTCTATGAACAATGATAGCAGAATATTCAGGAGTTACAATGGATGGTTTAGTTTTTGTTGGAATTTCTTGGAGAGTATGAAGCTCAATACCAACGATCATCCAATCAGTTATATTAGATGTGATACAGGACATTCTTTTCAAAAATGGAGTGCAGAAGAGTTTCCGATATGAAAGTTCTAAGGTTGCCCCAATCAGCCATCAAGTATTGATACACTGTGATGGGAAAAAGTATCAGATCTTATTGCACATTTCTTTGATTTTAATTGAGAGAAACGAGTGATCAGAAGATTTTGGCAGAGACAAAACAGTGGATGAGGAAAAAATCAAGAAGACTTGCAAAATGTCCATCAACAATCTGTTATATCATAAAAAAAAAAAAAAAAAAAAAAAAAAATCATGACAAAACCTCCTTTCATCAGAAATCTTTGAGTGAACTAACTAGTCAACATTGTGAACATTAAAGTTATCACAGACATTAATGCTGGCAGAAATGTAAACCAGAAAGGATTTAGTCTAATTTTTTAGATACTCTCAATGATAGTAACTAGTCATTTTGGAGATAAGTAAAAATGAATGTGGTACTTATAAGTGTTACGCAAAAACACACAAGGCAATTTAGGGTCTTTTTTGGAAATATCCCTACCCACAAATTCTATACCCATGACGATCTTAAGGGTCGGGTTTTGAGGTTATGTTTGAGTAAGCATTAATTGAAACTATCAGAAGCTGATGGGGCTAATGCTGGAAGGTTGAAATGCAGATCCCTAATATTGGGAAAGGAGACTCAATAGAAGGGATCCATGTTAGAAGTTGAGAAACTGACCTAGTCAGCAGAGACATCTTGCGAGGATAACTTGTCAGAGCGGTAACTGAATCAATAGAAGGCCTGACTTGCGAGGTTAATTCACATTTTGATATCAGATCCAACAATTTAATATTGCTAAAATGGTAAAAATGAGCAGTTAACTCCTCAGAGATATCAAATCACCTTTGACAAGGTAATGGATTTCCAAGAATTAATCTACTGACATGAATATTTGACAAATATTTGACAAATCTTTCATTTTTGATAACAGTCAGAAATATTAGTTACAATATGACTTCTATAATAGTTTTAAATATTACTGCATTTACCCAGCTTTGCCTGAAATGCAGTGAAGTCATTTTAGTTTTGTTTGCACATGTTTTTAAACTTCTACAGAAAAAGAAATAAAATTTTTGTTGAAAGGGAGAATTTTTTTTAACATTCTTCAATTAAATCAATTATTCCCTTGCTACTGTAGTTCTTTTTTTGGCGAGTAGTAAAAAAAAAATGTTTCATAATATAGCTTGACCTAGACAAAGTAATTCTTTAAATTGTAGAAAAAAAAATTATCATACTGCTTATAATGTATAACAGAAAATTTTGGTCAGATTTTAGAAATTTAGACAAGGAGACTCAATAGAAGGGATCACACACCGATTTAAATGTATATAAAAAGCTTAAATCAAATTTTGGAAAATTCAAGTAATTTAATGATTAATATCTGGATAGATTTACTCTTTGACTACAATTGAATAAATTAAAAGCTGCAAATTTATTTACCCGTTTGTCATGGTTGGGAATGATACAGCGGACAAAATTTGGATTGGTATTTCTCAGAGTTGCCATCAGCTTGGCTAATTGTTCCTTGTACAGCTGGCTAACTGTACGGAACATTCCCTTCCGGGTGCGAGAACCAAAGGCAGTCTCAGCAGCAGCAGCTGCTCCAAGACCAACAATCTCAGCTGGAAAATAAGAAATACAAATTAACAAAAGGTAAAATAAAATCTATATAAAAAAAAATATTCAAAGTTTTACTGAAAAGGTTTTCTTTTTTTTTCTTACTTGCCAGTCTTCAATATAAATGAAGAGTTTGGTGGTGTTAATAACCTTTCAACCATGACACCAATTAGATACACAATGTTAAGTCAAATCAAACCTAGCACAAGGCTAAATATATCAAAGATTGATGAACTGACAATCAATCAGCTATATTGGTTTGCCCATGTTGAGGAACGAATCTTGAACAAGAAATGAAGAAATCTTGATGTCGAGGGTTGGAGGAAAGTAGGACAACCCAAGAAAACTTTGGTGCAAATTATCATTATCAATGGAATTTAAAGAATTCTAAAGAACAAACTTTGAGATGGATATTGCAAGCAGTCAGAAAAAGTCAGATCCCTTCGTAAGAGCAATAAGACAATAAAAAATCACAAGAGTAACAAAAAACTTAACACATATTAGACAATAGTTTAGTTTGACCTTAACTAGCCTCATTCAGGTCTAAGAAAGATACAATTTTACATTCTTTTATTACACACATTCTGAAGATTTTTAGATATATAATGCTGGATTTAACCTCTCATAATTTTCTGATCCTCTAACCAGAGATTCAACACAAAGATAAATACACCAAAAGTCAGGATGATAAAAGAAAAAAAAAAAAAGTGGAGAAACTCATAAGTAAAATGAAGGTTGATAAAATCATACGTACTAAGCGTTTGGTATCAACATTCATTTAATACCCATATACCAAAAAATGGAAACGTCAACACAAAAATGTATTGAAAGATTCAGGACTCCATGAGGCGACACCATAAAAAACACAATCACCATGTTATGCTGCCAAAATGATGCAATCAGCATTGAAAATGATATGTCACCCCACTTCTCAAGGGGATCAAGTCTGAACACTGATGACTATATTCACATTCTGAACGAGGTAGTGAAGGTCTGGTGGGTAAACCAGGTAGACTGTACATATGGCAGCAAGAATCATCATTTTACCAGACCAAATAAAAGGCTAAAAATCTGGTCCACATTGTTGACCGCACTTCACCCAATATGCCTACTAGAGAACTTTAATGCCTACAAGACACGGTTGTTGAATGTCTTTCTGCACAAAGGTTTATCAGGACAACCTAGCATGGGAATACTTCCTTCTACAAGGATACTCTGATTAAATGTTCAAAATAACAATTTTGAAGCCCAAATAGGCTACCATACACTGGCTTATTCAAGGATTGATGCTGTCTAATCAAGTGATGTTGCTTATAGTTATAACAGGTCCGATACTGCACCCGATATGACAGGTGTTCTTTTGATCGTACGTTGTTCTGTCACAAGTTGGCCTGTTGATAGTCTTCACCCGCTGTGTTTTCATGGTGGGGCGCTTTGCCTCTCGACCGAATTGTCTCCTATCCTGTGTAGTCTGGGTACATTGATCACTCCACTGGTCCTTGCGGCTTGCTGCAAAAACGAAGTGTCCTCACCACAAACAAAAAGAACTCTGGTTTATAACAATAACTATTAATTTTATTACTTCATAACAGCTACTGTTTAAATTGAGGCGACCGACTATAGCAGCGAACGATGTAAGACCAGACAAGTAAAGTCACAGATTTCCCATTATCACAGACTAGTTAACATCATAACATCAGGCCTCTAGGACCCCCAAATCAACTAGCCCAGCCGTTCAGTTTGCTGGTTACGACTCTTTAGAATTCCTTTTTTCTAAATCCAACCTCTTTTCCCCACCTCTCCTTTAGAGAGTGGTTAAAAATATTCTCTCTTCCTCTCCTTGTCTCGTCCACTCAACACCCATCTCTCTCTCTCTCTCTCTCTCTTTCTGGGGGGCTGGGGGGGAGGGGAAGTTGTTCACACTGATATCTATTGGCAGTCCCCTGGAGTTTGTTTTTGCCTAGCACTGTGTGTGGCCCTTATCCTCTAATGTCACTTCTAATACAACCATCTCCTTTGACATATCAGAGATAAGTCCAAATCTGTTTCCATTTTTGAGACAATATACCATCTGCTTTACCCAAAATGACATATCGGCGGTTGGTCCTATTTTCCTAGCTAAGTTTTCGCATTTCTCTGTACTTCTCCTCCCATTCTGGTCAAACACTCCCTCTTACCGCAATATGTACCTTGCTGCATGCATTCATGACACCATAGTGTCATATAGTAACAACATTAAGCTGGATACTCCACTAGATTAGACAAATTCTTGTCCTGGAATCCAGTAAAAATAAAAAATAAATAAGTACTGTAATGTAGTTAACTAGTTAGAGGAAAATTAATATTCTTAATATTTTTAATGACTCAACATTTGAAAAGAACTGTAATGGAATATTTGAATATCTATGCATATCATATAGAAGTGCTAGCCCCAAGTAGGAGCCCCTTGATTTCTGAGAACTTTGAAGTAAAAAAGAAAAAAGCTTACAGTCCGACTGATTGCAACCGAGACTTCTCTGTGGAAGGTACAGTGGAAGGAGACACTAATAAACAAAAGGGTCCAAGTTGAGATCTGTGTTTATAGCGGACATGTCGATAATTTCCTTGACTATTTTATCAGATAGTTTGACTTAAGAGTTACGTCTGAACGTTCATTGAATTTTTATCTAATAAGGATGAATTTTCTTATTTCTAATGAAAAGTGATTTTTAAGATAGAAACATTTATGAAACCAATTTTTGTTTTCTTACATTATTTACTGGTTCATTTAGTATAATGATTAGAATGTTTGCCGATAAGCCAGTAGAGTCATACCAAAGACTCCAAAAATGATACTTGATTGCTAAACACTCAGCATTATAAAAGGTGAAGATTAAGAGTCATCATTATAATTGGTTTAACGTATGTTTTACATGCTGGCATGTGTTGGACAGCTTTTAAAAATGGACTTCCAAGTTAACCTATCTCTGGTCAGATATTTATTTATCTCTCTTTCTCAAGTTCATCTTTATTACTTCCTCCCAAATTTTTCTTGGTTTTCCCATGTAAGCTGAATCAGCTACTTCAACTGTTCTATTAACCCAGAAACTCTCATTCTTTCGACATAGCCATACATACACATCTACTGTTCCATCCTGTATTCCAAAGATAACAAAATTGCTATTATTTCACAGTCCAGTACGAAGTCATCAGCATACAGAAGCTCTTCTGCACAACCTGTGTAGAACTCCCTAGATAATGCCTCGAAGATACAGATGTAAAGCAATAAACTCTGCACAAAGCCCTGATGCACTCTCAACATTAGTTTTTATTAAATGTGCTGTTTATTCTAACACAACTGAGCATTTCTGCACATTGCTTGAACAACCTTGTTTATTTAATGCGATCCAAACATCTCTTTACACTGTCAGCTTTCTTCAGATCCACAAAAGCAAAATACAGACTCTTCTCTTGTATTTGAGGATAAATAACACCAGTGATATTTCACCTAAAACCCAAACTGCATTTCATCTATGCTTATCTGATTTGCTGCTTAATTATTCTCTTAATCACTTTAACAACTTCATTCCAAATTTATGCCACATTAAAAGTAGATATGTAACAGATTGTAACGGGAAAAGTCAGGTATGTTGGCTAGTTTAGCTATGCAGTTTACATAGCTAGGTCAACTAGAGCAAGTCAGGGATAGAACTAGTTGGAGCTCTCCCCTACATCTCAAGCCAACAAAAAGGAATCTTTTTGTCATTTTTCACTATAGTTGATCCATTTTTTTTCTAGTTGTATTATATTCTGGCAAAGTATTCATGTTATAACTTACCATCTTTCCAAATAAGTTGGATGAAAGGATCCGATGAATTTTGTAGTAAGGCAACAACATTCTCATTGAGAGGATCCATGTTCTTCATCAGCCAAGCTTGGGCAGAATAGTCAACCTGTGATCAAAAGATGAAAATATTAAAATCAACTTTGAATGCAAAATGTATTTAAGATTTGTTTGCTATGCTTCTTTGAGGATCTTTTTCAACCAGCTTCTCAATTCGATCCGCTACATGTACAAAACACCTTTTACATTATTAATACGCTGATTAAATAGTCCATCTGATAGATCCAAAACTAATTTTTTTTACCATTATTTCTGAATTCATCTAATCCCATATTAAAGTGTTCTATGCTATTGCAGTTCTTGCATAAACTACAGCAAAAACATTCAATTGATTAATAGACTTAATTTTGAAAATTTTAGACTAAAAAATATATGATAGAAATGTCACTATTTTGAAAGTTGCAATTACATCAACTCTCATTCTTCTAATAATCTTTTTCTCAAATAAACTGGAAATCAATGTTGCATTACATTAATCTTTACCTACCAGCAGATAGATGCAAGTCATATTTGATTTGATAATTGCCGAAAATTGAATTGAGATGATTCAATTTTATATGCTTCATTTTTCAAACTAAATTGTAAAATATAGAGTTCAGTGGACATGAGAGCATGAGAAACGGGTTGGAAAATTCATTTTTTTTTTTTTTTAATGAGCTTAATAATTGGAATTATTTTTTTAACACAGAAAAGTTAAATTCTTTAAAGTTTCAAAAGTGCAATAATGTACTTGCCTTGCCAGCATAATGAATAAGACTGAAGTCAGCATCAGCACGGAAATCAGGTTTTTCAAATTTGGGATGACCGACATGGTGTCCAAGCAGTTTATCCACATAACTTTTATCAGTGGCTTTGGGAAACCAACATTCCTCATCAAGAAGGGCTAAAATACCCATCGGCTGGAAAAAAAAAAAAAAAAAAAAAAAAAATTACCAAAACCTAGTTTTTTTTGTTTTTAACTTTTTTTATTAAACAAGTCAAATATCAAGCTCCACACTAAATATAAATTTACATGGATTTATATTACATTAAAATATAACTAAATGATACCGATTCCCAGTCTATATGTAAAACTGTGTGTGTGTGTGTGTGTGTGTGTATGTCTGTGCATGGGGGGAGGGCTCAAGGTTTTCAAGTAAATAAAGCGAGATAATTCTTTAAAAGTTACAGAAATAAATTATTTTTAAATAATTAGGGATTCACAGAGGTGAAAAAAAATTTAGTCTGAAGCCCGATCTTGAATTTAATGAAGATAATGTTTTCATTCTTATTATAAAGTATATCTTACCCCACCCCCCATATATTTTGGGGTTACGGTCCCATTTTTTGTTCAAACAAAATAGGTTTTATTCTATTCTCTTTAGAATATGGAAAGAAATACAAAAATTTATCTAAACAATGTTTCTATTGATTACTTGAGATAAAAATGTATGAATTGATTTGACCATGATGTAGTGCAGATTTATTGTAGATAGCTTGTTAAATAAAAATATTAACATGTGTATAATACCAAAGTTAATGTTCTGTGGTATTTGAAAATAGTGGGTTTTGCAAAAGTGAAAGACAAGATTAAATGCTCGTTGCTTTTGATGAGAACCAGAGAGACAACATTTGAGGTTTTGCATATGCTATAGCAAAAGGCAGACACAAACAGAATTGTTTGGTAATAAGTGGAAGACAATAGAGTTTAGAAAGTAATTTATGTAAATTATTCGTTTGAGATTTTTTGTTGCCATTTAAATTTTGATCCTTTGAAAGAAAGCATTTTATTTTAATTTGTCTGCCAATTTGACAGTTTGAACACTCCTTTGGAACAGGGTTTTGTTAATGTATCTTTTGTGATATGCATGGGTTTTCTTAAACATAACTATTTTATAGAGTTTTATGTTGATTTAATTTTAACAAACCAGCTAGTTGTACCAACCCAGCATTGTCTGGGAATCGTTTATCCCACCCACCCATTTTTTTCTTTTTTTAAATAAAAAAATTTAATTATTAATGTATCAATTGACCATTTAATCTATACTATTAATAAAATTCTAAATGTTTATTTGTGTGTGTGTGTGTGTGTACATATAATAAAACTGTCAAACGGATGCACCGAATTGACAAATTCTTTTTTCCCTGAAAGGTGCGAGTCCCTAGATTGTCCTTATCTATATGGTTCGTAACGGACAATGCCAAGTCACACAAAAAGCCCAAAATAAGGGTTTTGAGGCCGTTTCGGGCAAATGTTGAAAAGTTACCTGTATGTCAATGGAATTTAGCACTGTCTGTATACAGTCGCAGTAACATCTTTCGCATACGGACAGGACTTGTGGCACAATGGATAACGCGTCTGACTACAGATCAGAAGATTCCAGATTCAAATCCTGGCAAGTTTCTAATAATTTTAACCATTTTATCCAACGTTTACTCATTATCCTTAGTTAGGGTATTTGTTTTTTTCAGTGATTTTGTTTTGTCCAAAAAAAAAAAAAAAAAAAAAAAAAAAAAAAAAAACGGACCCCAACTCTAATTAGGGCCCCCATTTCTTAGTGTTTTTTCTGAATGAAATGAAACTTTGGTCATAACTAGTTTATTATATTCAAAACATCACATCAAAACACTAGGGTCTTTGGCCTTTTTTTCTGTTCTACAGCATATGTTCTAGATGGCCTCCATTTAGCCTTTGTTTTGTTTTTTTTTGGTCACCCTGTATAAGTCAATGTAGATATGAGAAATACACAGCCTAAAAAATCTTTTATAATTTTATTAATACAAGGAATGAAAGCATTTGGTGGAAGATTGTCTTTCTGAGTAAGATAACACTTTCTTACAGTATAAAACCTATATTTTTCTCTTGAAAATCATTCTTTATGGCTTTCTAATTTGGGCTACTAAGCTGTCATCGTGCTATCCCCTTCCCCCATTAATACAAAAAACAAAAAAGGTTTACCTTTTCAATGAGGTCAATTGTTGGTTGCAAATCGAGTCCGAAGTCTATGAACTTCCACTCTATGCCCTCCCTCTGGTATTCCTCCTGTTCGAGGATGAACATGGTGTGGTTAAAGAGCTGCTGTAACTTTTCATTCGTGTAGTTGATGCACAACTGCTCAAAGGAATTCATCTACAAAAGAATGGACAGAAGTTTCAAAATTTGACATCATGACTGATAATTTGTACGATTACAACTATTTAAATTTTGGTTGTTATATTAGAGTTTAGATAGATGTAATCAGGTGCAATTTTTTGAATTTGGGAGCCTACACAGAATTTCAAATGATCGCACCATTCATACAATGTAAAAGAATCGTCAATTGCTTACAATATCAAACAAAGGCAAAACGTATTAACACTAATAGATCATGAGATAAGACAACCTTGGAAATCCTTTACTGAAATAACTACGCAGATTATGAAATCAGAGAAATCTTGATCTAATGGTTACTAGTGTTAGTTAATCAGTACTACATGACAATCTTGAGGTTTATGGTTCAATCCTTATAGGTGATAATTAAAAATATAAAAATTCTACCCACTTATGACTGGTGAAATGAGATTAAAGGGTTCAGTTCAAAATACTGTACAAATTTTACTAGAAAGGTAAAATTAAAAAAAAAAGTTTATGGTTACATTGATTGGAATGTTATGAATATAATAACCAACTTTAGAATAGTGGTCAGAATAATTCAAATACAAAAACATGTACACATCAACATGACATTTCTAAAGTTATCTGAAAATAAAACTTTTTCCTCCAAATAATCAAAAACTATTTTCAAGTAAAATATAAATTTTCCCATAACTGATAAAATAAGTATATTGTGTGTGTGTGTGTATATATATATATATATATATATATATATATATATATATATATATATATATATCTCACTGACTTGAAACATACTCTTTGAAACGTTTTTTGTTCTAATTCTTGCTAATTAACAGAATAAATTTGATAGGCGTATATATTGAAAATGTGTTATTTCAGAAAATGTTGCTTGACTTCATTACAATGAAACTAGTTTGTTTTGCTGAAGAGTCAATTCTCTTGAAATATCAGTCTGACAAATTTATAACATTAAAAAATACTGTAAAATTTTAAAATTGCATTGGTCAATTTAACTGTAAATACTTTTTCTTCACGATTGAGGCTATTCTTTGACAATTACTGCTTTACAACAGAAAAAAAAATGTAAATAGCATTTTTAGCAATCAGTTTGAGGAAGGATATTTTATTTTAAAACTACCTTCGCAATTTTTTTATTGTCAATAAAAATGTAGCTAATTATAGTCAAAGGCAACTCAAAGGTTTCCTTTTCATTAGCTGCTACACCGAGGTGTAGGGAAAGACACCATTCCATTTCCAAGATTACTCCACTTGCCCTTGATTCTCCCCTTACAATGCTGTTTAAGGAGGGAGCATCTCAAGTACTATTCTTTAGTACTAGTTCTTGCTTTGACTTGGCTGAGGATTGAACCCTAGTCTTCCAGCAATTGAACACTTACCCTTATGCCAAACAGATCATAAATGTAAATAAATACTATTTACAATAATTGAATAACCCAGAATAATTTGCTAGTTTATATTTGAGGGAAAATAGTCCCTTGACAAAACAATTTTCAACGTAATGCAGTTAAAAGGGTTTACCAGCAAGCAACACATGCTATCATGATTTTCTACTGTTGAAAATACTTTGTAGAAATTTCAGTTTTATATTAAAATATTTTATACTGTTTATTAATACTTTTAATACATACAATCCATACAACGATCTGTGATTATATGGAATTGTTTCTAGACAAAAACAGAAAATTGAATTAATAATTACAATTCAAAAAAAAAAATTTACCTAACATTAAAAAAAAAAAAAATCATACAAGATGCAGTTGTCATTTGTTAAAAATAATTTACACATAGCAATTTTTGTTTCACACACACAAAGTGGGTGAGGTAGGGATACATAAGGAAGTTCCTTTGCAATAAACTTGAAAATATATTGCATTTGAATTTCTTTAAAAAAGCTATTGCAATGGGCAGAGAGGTATCAAATAGCTTGGATTTTGAAAAGAAAATCTAAAGTTCTCCTTTGTTAATGTAACTAATGTTTGTAAGTAGCGGAGAAGGGGTGTTATTGACTTCCTGCATTCTCAAAACAAAAACAACTTTTCCAGGTTGCAGTGACAGCAAACAGTTTCTAAATAAGTTGGTGTTTCTTTTTTTTTTTTTTTTTTTTTTACTGTGTGGGGTACCAATACAAAAAAAAAAAAAAAATCCGCTGGCTGAAACTTTTTTTTTTTTTTTTTAATAAACTACAATCATAAAGATTGCAGTTTATCAAACTTATTTTACTCATAATTAAAGTAAACAAATAGAATTCATTGCCAACATTTCAAGAATTCAAAAATTTTTTTATTTGTTTTAACTGAGTGCTGCCGTCGCGATTGTAGGACAAGCTGTCTATCTTTTCTGAGTACCCATTTCTCCAGCATTCAAGTATATTAGTCAAATATAATAGTGCCAAAAATACCGAGTGATTTTGTTTTTACTCCTTTTTGATTTGCTATTTGGCAAATTTTACATGCTTAGTAATTGAAGAATATACAGTTTATTTCAGAATAGAATTAATATAGAACACCTTAAACTTTATACTTTTCTTGCACATGCTCAAATTCTGTCATAATGCTTTCCTAAACAGCCATAGATATTATACAGCCTAGAGATAAGGGTCCAGAATTCTATAATAGTAAATAATGTAATGTGAGCCTTGAAACTGAAAAAGAGAGAATGTTCATGCACTCTTTACAATGAACATTTGAAAACAGAAATGTCTAGCACTTGATGTCAGTATTTCAATGATCTATGATCATAAAAACTTTTTTTTTTAACATTTATGAACAATCCTCCTCCTCGCAACATTGAATCCATATTATTTTATGCCTATACCCTCATTTTTCATATACAACTGTATTTCATGATGGGTGGCACTGGCACTTTTGAATCATTAAATGGCATCACAAATTGCTCAATTCCAGTCTAAATAATTTCCTTGTCCAGTTTCATTCCATATATTGTTGGTCCAGAGATCCATTCTAAGTCAGACCTAACAGTGACTATCTGGTTATCCTTGGCCACCAATTTTCTTTTTTTTTTTAAAACTAGAAATGAAGTGATAAACGGTCAATGCTGTCCAGATTTTAGGCAGTTTCTCTTCAATCGATAAAATCAGAGCTAGTAAAACAATCCTTGTATTTAGTGGGATAGTCAATCCATTTTATTCTCATGATCCTGCAAAGACATTGTTAGTGAAATACATCTATGTACATTATTCAACCGCAATTGTCCAGGTTTCAAAACTATGGAGTTAGATTAATAATTGCATCATTTTGGTTTAGAGTAAAATTTCTGCTGCTACTGCTGGTTTAGTATTAAAGTGTTAGTGTTCATGAGAGCTGGAAGTGAATTATGTTATTTGGTTCATCCGTAACTATAAAATATGATTCTTATGTTTGTTGGGTTATTAGTATCTGATTTGTGTACATATCAACCTTGTTAGTTGAAAAACTTCAATCCTCACACATTTGGGGACAGTTTTATTGGGGTCATCTGCAAAATGTAGATGCTGATACAAATGAATTCAAATTCTCACAAAGTAATGCTGCTTTTTGAGACAATTCTCAGAAACTATAGTAAATAGCATTCAAATTTTATGTTATGCAGAAGTGACATTGTGTAGAAAACATTTCAAGATTTTCCCATTTTCCTTAGATTGCTAATTGTCAGATGGTCATTTGTAACACTTATTTCAATTTAGTATGATAGACATATTCTCTTGCTTCTATGATTTCTGTAAATGGTAAAATTTATGACTATTTTATAATCTGGAAATTATAAGCTATGTTTTTCACTTCACTGAAACATTTCAGCACAAATTTGCATAACAAACTTAAAATTGCATTATTTACTCTAGTTCCTGAGGATTATTATCTAAGAAGCAACAAATTGAATATGCAGGCAAGCACACACAAGGAACAGGAAATATACAGTTGGAAATTTTTACACAATGTCAGAAACTGATTTCTAGCTACATAATTGCTAACAAATCCAAAACATTTTACCTGACAAACGATAAGGAGGAAAAAAAAAAAAAAAAAGTCATTTTCTTTTTGAATTATTGAGATGGTTAAAAAAAAAAAAAAAAAAAAAAAAAAAAAAAAAAAAAAAAAATATATATATATATATATATATATATATATATATAGGTCATCAAACCGTAAAGCAGCTTTATGCATGGACTGAATGACTAAAAGACTACCATTTAAATGCAAAAATAATGAAAAAAAAAAAAAAGTATGACTTTCATTTGTCTTGCTACCTTTAAAAAAATTATTTTATCCAAGATAAGACCAAGTAACAGCATAAAATAATCTCTGTAATTTTCTGTTACACAGACTTGTTATTGGAGAAATATTTAAAGTTTTTTTTTTTTTTTAAATTTTTTACATAAAGTTTTGTTTAAGATTTTATGTTTTAAAACTTAAACTGTTAGCATAGTTAACTATTTTCAACTAAACAATTGGAGACAAACGAGTCCCAATCAGATTGAATCAACTTCCTCTATAAGTTTAATCTTAAAAATAGACATCAGACGCCTTCAATTAAAGAAGTTACAAATATTTTAAAGAAAAATTTGTTTTCAATAAAACCTGAAATATTACTCATTTACATAACAAGTCTGCATAATATTAGAATCAGATGGGCTAATTACTGGGGATCGTTATCTTCTCCTCAAACAAAATGGGAACAAATATCTTAGAACCCATATTGTCAATGCAATGGTTAAAAATTACCAATACAACATCTAGAAGAAACTTTCTTGGATGAAGGTTCAGTTGATAAGATAATTCTGTCAAATTGAATGGAACTTTATTGAGTGGTAAGGAAAGGGAGTTTAGTTTGAGAGATTGGAATCAAGTTAATCCAGACATATCAACCAACATCTAGAATAACTTACCTGGATAAGCTGAAGGAGATCAGAATGAACATTAGCATAGTTTTATAAAGATTGAAAGGTATATGATAAACAAAACAAATATATAGAAACCACATGAAGACTTAACGGGTTTCACCTTTATGATCAAATTGGAGTAGAAATTAAAATCACATTTTCATACATTTTATAAACATTTCTTTTCAGTATATTTTATTTTGAAAACCCTGTTATAAAAATAAATTTAGTAAAGATATGTTACAAAAAATTCTGCAAGTCTTGTAAATTTCCAGTGCTTCCATGTGTATTTTTTTTATATCAATACATGTCCAGTTGCCTTTCCATAAGCAGTACAATAAAAACACAATTTACTAATTTTTATTCAGTTTTATATTGCTATCAGGCGATGTTTAAATTTAGGGTACTTACGCCCTTATGTTACCATGCTGAAATAACATTTAGAAAGCCATTCTTAACATGGGAAAGGTGTTTTGTAATTATTCTATACTTTCACCTAACAGTTTAATAAAAGATATTGTAAAACTTGCATTTAACTTAATATTATTTTTAAAAATATAGCACGGTAACATAAGTGCATAAGCACCAAATTTAGTTATCTTTTGGATTTGTTACATGGCAATCTTAAAAAGAAATAAAGAAAAAAAGTGGGGATGCCATAAAATATCCTGCGAC
Organism: Euprymna scolopes; assembly: GCF_053919585.1. Taxonomy (NCBI): domain Eukaryota; kingdom Metazoa; phylum Mollusca; class Cephalopoda; order Sepiida; family Sepiolidae; genus Euprymna; species Euprymna scolopes. Next base: position 52,089,284 of record NC_136509.1, read on the forward strand.
AGGACATTTTAATGACAGCTCTACTCAATCATGTAAATTGTAAAAATTTGGCAAAATATCTCTAGAATTTTCATAGTTTTCAATGTTTTAAAAGCTTTTAAATCATACATTTTTAGAAATGTCCCTTATTTTCACACAAATCAAACTTAGCAAAACTCATTTTGCCCTGCAAAATAAAGGTTATCACTAAAGCTTTATGTAGAACTCTTCATATACAAATTCTTCAAAGATGATTAATGTATAAGAGTTCTCGTTATATTCAAAATAATTTTATACAATATATCATTATGTTCATTATTAAAGCGTAACAAATGGTGCAACTGAAACCCAGAACTGCAGTGGCGACCTATTTCAAAACATCCAAGTTTTCTATCTCAAATATGTAAAATTAAATTTGAATTCAATTATGACATTAACTTTACATAAACCTATTAACTTTTGCATTAATTTTGTTGTATAAAATTATATTGTTTCTATTGTTTTTGTTTCTTATTAATGTCAACTAAAATTCAACAATATAGTTTTTAAATACATTTTTGTAACGACAATTACAAATCCAAAAATTATTTTTTCGATATATAGGTTAATATCAGAAAAATATTTAACTAAAAAATTTAAAATGAAAAAGAGCTTTTAATATTGATCCAGAGTTATGGGTCTCAGTTGCAGTACTATGAAAAGGTCTTTAGTATAGAACACCACGGTTTGAACATACTGTCAAAAGAAAAAAGAAAAACTGAACAATTTACAGGATTGGAGTCTGATTTAATATCAAGTATTATTTTTTTTATTTCAAAAGTAGTCAACAGTTTGCCACAATCTAAATATGATCAAGTGGTAGATAGTAATTTTTATTTTTTTTTAATAAAGCTCTGGTTAAAAGCTTTACTTTCAAAAAAGAAAATACAAATTGCATAATGCAAGCAAAGAGAAGCATTTATTTTGTCAAAAGTCATTCTTAATTTGTTAAGCCTCAATTCAGCACAAATTAAAATATATACAGACTATTTACTATTCATATGAAGATCTAACTGGATAGTTCCTAAAAATACCTTTTATTGGATTTATCAAATTTCACACGTAAATGTTCTAAACTATTGCTATTCAACTTGTTCAAAACTATTACTCCATAAGAAAAAAAAAAATCAGTACTTATGCAGAGAAGTTACCATGTTGAAATAACATTTAGAAACCCATTCTTAAAACAGGGAGGATGTTTTGTAACTATTCTGTATTTTCACCTAATAATTTAATAAGCAAAAGATATTGTAAAACTTTAATTTAACTTGAAAATACTATAAAAAAAAATAAATAGCATGGTAACTTCTGTATAAACACCAGAAAATCAATTGGTTAATAGTTTTGGTCTTTGAAATCTTCCTTAACAGTAACTTTGCAGATTTAAAAAGAATTGCCATTATTTTGAAGATTTCAAGTAATAAATCAGTTATTATCCTTAGTAAAATAGTTAATTTTAATATTTTATTTTTAAAAACTTCCTGGAACATACCTAGAACTTTATAAAAATAGGATTTCTTTTTATAATAACGTTATTTCAACATGGTAACTTCTCTACATAAGTACTGATTTTTTTTTTCTATTAGAGTAATAGTTTTGAACAAGTTGCCAAATAATTTAGAACATTTAAACATGGAATTTGATAAAATAAAAATAGGTAGGAATTTTTTATTTATTTATTAAAATCAAGCATAGTTAGACTTTCCATCCAGGAAATATTTGGACCCCTTCATCAAAATATAAAATTCTCACCCCCCCCAAAAAAAAAAATACCTGCTTTTTTTGTTTATATAAAAAAAAAAAAAAAAAAAAAAAAAATTAAATTCTTTGCCCAACCCTAATACAGGTATTCATGCTTGGCACTTCGAGAATGGCTTCCAAGGAACATAGGAAGATGTTAAATGGCATTGATATCTCCCCAGTTTTGACTGGCTTTGGTATCAGTCTACTTTTCATAAAAATATTTTATGCTTGGATCCTTTTTTTTTTTTTTTTTTTTTTTTAGAGGGTCAATCCGTCATTCAAAATCCAATTCTTACCCTAATATAATCTTCAGTGTCACATGATCACTCATGTGACAAACACATTAACAGGTTCAGCTGGTTTTGCTAATATATTTAAAGCCCTGAGAAGGGTTTTCAATTAGTTTTTTTTTTTTTTTTTTTGGCAGACAAAACCAGTTTTACAGTAAAATCTTGATTAGAGGATTAAATGTTTGGACATGACCTCAGACACACTAAATATCTTAAAAAAAAAAAAAAAAAAAAAAAAAAAAAAATGGAGTCAAGATTTAATAAATATATAGTTATGAAGAAATTGTCCTCCTAACAAACACCCATACGAATAAAAATATTGGTCCACTAACTTGTGAAATCAGCTAGTGACCATTCTGATAAAACATTTTCCTCTTAAAAAATATATCTGGTAGTTATATCCTCTTTAACAACTAAGTAACCTTTTGAGTTGTTTTATTCTCCCTCCACCCAACTTTGATCATTCCATAGAGTAGTGAACTTACTTTGCTCCTTAAACTAGCATTTATCTCCAAATCAGAACATTGTCCACTTCAGACCTATATTTGAATATTTTCACTACCCTCCAAAAACCATGTTATTTCCATTATTGTTTGCTCTCGTTTTTATTGTGCCTATTCATATTCCCATTCAATAAAATACAATCGCTTGTGTCACTGTTGTTCCTTCAGCATGATATATTCTCAAACAAACCTAAAATCCAAGTTTTGGAACAGATAATCACTTTTTATCTTATTTGCATTTGAATCCGAGAAATTATTTGTTCATACCTAGCAACATATTCCTTTGTGTAAGATGTTATAGTTGGTCCATAACAATACTTAAATCTTTAAGTCCAAATGCTAATGAAAAGAATTTTAGATGGATTGTAATTTGGCTACAACATTGAAAGAGATAAATAACAAGTTCCTGAAAATGGCAAACTAATTAAATATTTCTACCATTGAATGAATACTTTTAATTTTGAAACATTTGATCAAACACTTTTCACTAATTAAAGTGTATGAATGAAAGCGGTTAATAAAAAAAAAAATATTCAATACAACCACCACCACCACAAAGTAGGGATGGAGGGAGGGGTTCATAAGTTATTTATACTGTTTTATCTTGAATCTCTAGAAGCAGAAGATTAAAACCGTTTCGATCACGAGGCCGGCATTAAAACCATTTTGAACATGAGATAGCAAAAGCTTTTATCTTATTTGTTCCCTGCTAAAAATGTGCAAGAAAAAGGCTTAAAAGTTGTAGTGCTCTATTTTCTAAGCACATGCAAATATTGAATGGGGAAATTTACATCTACATATAAGAAAAGTAGAATGCTGATGCGGGTTGATAAGATAAATTAAAAATCAAACAAGTGCCGACAGGTGATGGGAGAAGGTGGTGAAGAAACGATTTTAAAATTCATTGCTACTATTCATGGCGTTTTACATGGAATGCTTACAGTGTGCAACCGACACCTGGAACTGGAGGTCTATACTAAAAGACTTATTTTAATTATATATTTTTTAAAATATTACTAATTGTATGAAATTTAGATTTGTTTTAGAGAAAATAGATTAAAATATATTTCTCTTATGTCCATGGCGCTCTTTATTAAAGGTTAACTTTATAGCACAGAGACAAAACTGAAGGCCCATTTAAATTTTTTTTTTCTTTTTAAAATATCTGTTAGGATAAATGATCACCTACAACATTTCAAGATACTTAAAAATGTTTTTCCTCTTCAACAAAGCTATTGTGTTAGATTTTCAAAGTCACATAAATAGCATTAACATATTAAACTTTGCTTTTGACTAGCCAATTTTCATTTGTTACTGATAATATAAAATATTTTTAAATAATCACCAAGGGAAGGAGGGATAAATCATTTTAAATTGATAATAGTTGTGTACCTTATAGTTGTATAACTAAAATGTTATTTCCTTTTTTGTAAGAGCTTAAAAATGTGTGAACTTATAAAAAGTAAATTTAACAAAGTATTGAATTTTAGCATCAAATGAAAAATAGAAGCGAATATTTTTTTATATGAGAAAATTAATGAAAAGTAACTTATCAAGAATGTTACATAGTTAATGGGAAAATAGCAATTGTGACATTTAAAAACAGGGCCCCAGTTCTGGTTCTCAGTTGCAGCACAAGTAAGCCTTTAGCATGGTACAGTTGGAGGATTAGGGAATAGGGAGAAAAATAAAATGTTGAAGTTTTGAAGAAAAGGTTTAAATTAATGCATGAATAACAGAAAACATTTAAAGTCAATTATTTCAACATGCTGCTTCTTGAGATGACAATTCTAAGTAACAACAACATGATCTAATGTTTTTATGTAGACTTTTTTGTGTAGAAAATTAATATTTCATGTTTTAGCAAGTAGTTATCTTTTCTTACCAATCATGATTTCAATGCAAACAATCAAAATAGTAGATTCTTGAAAGTTTGTGCAATTTTCAACTTTTAAAAAATTTTTCATTCAAACATCAACTTACTTTTCTATACAATAAATTTACACAAGAAAATTAGAATCCTATTTACTGCAGTTATTTAGGATTGTTATGTTAAGCACCGCTTTTTTTTCTTATATAAATAAACCATTTCTATTTTTAAAAGTGTTCCTTTATGTGAATACGCTTTGGTGATAAATTCTAGCTGAAAATAAAACCTTAGTTTATAACTTCTTAACAGAAAAAAAATCTTGTTTAATCTTTGTTCAGAAATTGTTTTAAATCTAACAATAGTTCAATGAAAATATTTGTTTAAAAAAAGATAAAATATTGAAACCAAAGAGTTTCAATGAAAAAAAGAGTAAGTGTTGTGTTCAATATATTGTTCTCTCCTGCTTTATAAGCGGAGGAAAAAAAAAAACAAAAAAAAAACAAGAGGAAAAAGTCGAAGCAGCTAAGAATACAATATTGGATAGCAGAATTAAAACATAAGCTAAAGTCTAACAACCACAGCACACACCTACTCACTCCTCTAAAAAAATCTTTTTAACAGATGTTCTTGAAAAACGTTTTTGATTAAAGATTAAGCATTAAACCACAAGGTTATAAAAAAGTCTTAGATACATCATGTGTTCATTTTTAAAATATAAATCAAAGTATTTTTTAAATATACTCTTAAAGCATTAATATTTGTCAATATCTTAAAATATTTTCAGAAAATGAAAGAGTTTTGATTCATAAAAATAAATTTGAAATTCCAGCGCTTCTTGACATTATTGCCTCATAATACAAGTAAGAATAGAGATTGACAATCCTCTGGAATTTACGTGATGATAAAAAACATGGTCTTCAATTAAACTGAATACTAATCCAGGTCTAGGATTAAAATCAGAAATGCCAAGATTGAGGTCAAGATCATAACTTTGGATTTGCTCGTGCAAAACAATATCTAAAATTATAAACTTCTGGAAGTTTTAAAAAAATTTTTTTAAATAAATAACACTTATACAAGAGTGGCTTTTTCAACAAACATAGTTCAAGGCCCAATTTTATGAAACGTTTACACACGAATAGAACCTTATGTAACATCACATGAAGCTTGTTATTTTGCATGTTAATTACTGGTGTTGATATTCCCCCATTTAGAGTTGCTTTTCTTTGTATTTTTGAATCAGTTTTAACATTTCCAGATTCCACCTCTTTGCATACATTTTCGAATACAACAGCTACCTTGATTCAGGTTTCATTCTTTCCATTTGTCTTACCGATATGTGATTCTTCTATATTGAAATCTACCATAGATGATAGGTCTGCACTTACCATCTATAGCGTTTCTAGTAGATCCTTTTTCTGCTAGATTTTGCAAGACTCAAACAGGATAAAATGAAAAAATTTTTTTCTATAATTTTGTAGTTTAATCTTTTCTAATCAAAATGCATTTCATACCTCAAAAGTATAGATTTTATGAGGGGTGAGTGGGATGTTGCTGTAGTATACCTTAGCTGAAACATGCAAATGTAAAATTTAAAGCTCTTGTGCATCTCCCACTGAATTAACAGTGAAGGAAAGAAGAAATGGGAGACTTGGTTACCTTCCCATCAGAACTCTGCGGCAAAGAGTAAAAAGCAAAAGGAGTTTAGAGAACAAACGAATTTGAAAATAAATTTGACAGTTGTGGAAATGTTGCAAGTTTTTACTCTGGTAAAATGTTATAAATTTATTACCTAATAAAGGCATTAAAAAAAAAAAAAATAAAATAAAAAAAATAAAATTGGGAGGGGTAAAAATTTCATACAGATTTCCAGAGTTCAACAGGAGGATTTGAGGTTACATCTGCCCAAACGTTGTGAGAAGAACATCTAAAATGAGAACAGTAATCGAAATACCTAAAAATATCTCGCAACATTTGAACACTTCAGATTATTGAATGCTGAATTTCAAGTTTCAAGTTTTTAATATCTCCAATTATTCATAAGTAAAAGGGAATGGTAGTTTGCTTGAAGCAATTGACATGCGTTTTAATTTACTTACATAAAATTAATATATCTAGTAAAACTAAATGATTTTTATTTCAGAATATTAAAAACACAACAAAAGACAGACCTGTAGCACAGTGGTTAGAGAACTTTGTAAAATTCAGCTGTAAGTTACATACTTTTGATGGTTCAATCTTCAGTATGGGCGATTGAAAATACAATTGAAAATTACTTATTTCTACTCATTCATGGCTGATGAACGAGAGCATGCTACCTCCGTGGATTAAATAACGGGTTCTGTTTATCAAACTTCTGAATCTTTGTCGAACTCATAAATCTGCACAGAATTTCAAAGATCGAAACATCAAAATGATAAAAGCAGTTCAAAGAATCCAAGTCGGAAAATTCATTTTATTTATAGCTTTTTACTTTTTTGAAATTCTTTTAACTTTAAGGTCTACCCAGCTTGGTGAAGGAAGTTAATTTTATTATTCTTATGAGCATTATAAAAAGTGTATTTCAACTGAAGTCAGCAATCAAACCATTACAAATGATTCTATTAGTTGAAGCAGATTATTCAAGCTGAGCCTGACCCCAAAAGTCACGTTGATATAATAAATATAGTTCATAAGTATTTCTAGTCTTTTGCAATAAGTTATTTAATTATTAATAGAGCACAAGTGGCAGTTTAAAAAATAAAAAGGTTTTTAAAGAAGAAGCATTGACAAGGTAACCAAAATGTTCCAGAAGAACCACATTTGAAATTTATTCAACAATTTCCTCCTTTTAAAACAATATTCCAAATTAATAGAAAAGGCTTGAAACTGTCAAAAAGCAACATTTTTTTTTAGTTTTTAGACGAACATAAAATTGTGATATATCAAGAAAAACCGATAGTATAAATGAAAATAGTACTAATAAACATCAAGTTCTCCTGATGGAATGATAGTTGAAAGAACTCTGCTCATTGTTTTTAAGGATATTCATGAATTTTGTACCTCAAAGCATTATATAACATTTATATAATCTCTTTATAATATCTGGAACTTATTAAGAGAAGTGAAGACAATTGGTAAGACTTGAAGAATCTTTAAGAATATTTAAAGCTATAATACTATTTTTTATAATGTAATAAAAAAGAACTAGAATGGTGCTGGACTAAGTTTTTTTTTTTGTTCTATCCAGTCGCTGAAGCAAACAACCAGCTAGCAATAAATTATCAGGCAAGAATATCAATCTTTAGCAGAATTAAACGACACCACTGCAACCCTAACATTTCCCCAGTAATATTAGTTTAAATCTGATGAATTAGGTAATTTTGTAGAAATTTCTGATACTAAACTTCATCTTTTGTCCTCAATGAAAGAAATCCTAGATTGAAGCAATTTTTATTTTTGTTCCAATTCAGAGTATCCCTTTTAAGGAGCTAGATTTTCCCCATATTAAAAACAGATCTTGCGTCTGTCCTGATGGGGAGGATAGTAAAGAGGAGCATCACTGAAAACACCTTGAAGCAAATTGTGACAAATCTTGTTAACTGATCACAAAATTGAATTTTGGACTGAACTATTTAACCCACAATTTGATCTTGTTCGATCATGACTGAACAATTTTTACAACTTTTGTAGAACCTGAAAATTTAATGATATAATAATCAGGACATGAAAAATTTCACTCAAAATATTTTAAAAAAATGTTTGTCAAAATAAAATTACTACCTTACAATTAGTAAGATTCAAAATTAATTGTAAAAAAAAAAAAAAAAAAAAAAAAAAAATTCAGATATTAAAATGAACATTAAGCCAATACATTGTTAATGACTACAATAGCAATTACTACAAAAAATATTGTTAATTTACAAGTAACAACATTAAGTTAGTTTTCTACATGAAGAAAAAGGACCAGTCTCATCATGGAAAATTGTTTTTTTTACCTATATAGAACTGAATCGGACATTTTGACCCATAATCATCGATGTAGAAAAATAAAAGAATTAAAAAACAGACCATACCTTGAAAATTTCAAAGCCAGCAATATCCAATATTCCAATAAATGAGGCTCCTTGGCGTTTCGTTCTATCCAAGGATTTATTGATTCGGATCACTAGCCATTTGAACATGCGTTCATAACATGCTTTAGAGATGGCCTCTACAGAATACTCTGCCTACGAGGAGGGAGAAAAGAAAAATTCAGGGTTACTTAAAGAATAGAAATTTTAAAAAATTCAACACACCCTTAAATACAAAAAACAAAAAAATCTCATGTTACCCTACAATCACTAATTAAATACACCATTAACCACAACTTTTGGTAGATTAAGGGAAAAGTCTTTCTGATATTTGTATTAGAAAAAAAAAAGTTAATGTTTTACCAATTTAGAAGCCACTTTTTCATTTAGAGAGAGAGTACTTGTTTCATAAATAATTATTAATCATAACTTGTAGTATTTTTGTCAGAGAAACTTTGAGGGATAAAAGTTTCATTTTTTTTATCAAAAGATAATGCCAAGGAACTTCTATTTGTCTGCCATTTGTATCACTTTTCCATTCAATTTCAAACATGGATCACTATTTTCTGCAGATTGCAGAAATGGGAGCACTCTTCACTAGACAATATGAAAATTTTCTTCAATCCATTTGATTTTATTTAAACTTAGTTGTAATTCACATTCAGCCAGATGCATAAGTCTTGCTGGACAGCAAATTAAGGCGGCATCTACATAGTGAGCTATTCATTAGTGTGAAGGGTTTTAACAATATTTTAGACATTAAAGAACATCACTGATCAGATATTTCCTTGAGGTACTCATTTTTCTTTTGAGTGTAGATTCCACTCTCACTTCAAAACTATTTTCTAAGAAATTTTGGATAAAAAAGAGCCATCCTGACTTTTAACCTGAGGTCTCAAAGGTCTTTCATTATACCATACTTCCAGATAATGTATACTTTCTCCAGTTGACCAATACCTCTCAAATAAAAGTTTTCATACCTCTCAAATAAAAGTTTTCATACTAATCAAATGGTCAGTAGTACTGTTTTTTTACTAAAATCAAACTATGGCACTGATGTCAGATTTGATTCTAAGAACTATTCATTATCCTTTGAACTACTTTACTGAAACAACTATCAATACTATCAGTTCATGGTTTGAAGGATTATTAAAGTGTTTTCCCAGTTTAGATATTAATGTTGCTGGTTTCCAAAGATTTGGAATTCTTCTGTCAATCTATATTTTGTTATAGATTGCTAGAAAATGTTTGGCTGGCTGTGACAATTAGTTTAAAAATTCTTAGGATATATCATCTGATCAGACTGATTATCATGGATTTTTTAATCCTCTTCCTTATACTAAGTCTTGAAAAACTGATACACTTGTATTCATTCATATATATATATATATATATATATATAATTTCAATAAAGAGTGTATTTGCCTTCATTTATTTGCTGGAGAATTGTTCAAATTTGGGAAATATGAAAAATAGAGAATGTGAGAAGATACTTACTTGTTCTTTTGTTTGAGCCTTTGTAACATGATCTCGGCCAACTTTGATTTTGGGTCTAAGGAAAGCTTGAGTCAGGGCAGTGACATTCAAGCCTAACAAATGGCAGACTTTCTGAGCAACTAAAGAAAAAAAAAAAATGGCAAGTTGTTATATTTTATGCAAAATGTGATGAACATTCTGATAAAATAAACAAGTGTAAAGTTTAATCTAAAATTTTAAAATATTTTGTAAAAGAGTGACAGATCGATCCAAAAAGAGCAAATAATGCCTGGCCTCCAGAGACTTAATATATTTTAATCTTACTCAGATTTAAGTGAGAGTTTTCTAGAAATGGAATATTTATCCTTACTACAAGCAATAACAACTAAAAATAAATAAAAAATTACTTAACACTACATAGTCATGACCTAAAAAAATTAAATTATGGATTAAAGAGTTCAATTCAAAATTCTGTAGATAAGAGTTTGAAAAAAAAAAATGCATCTAAAGAAGGTCAAAATCAGCTAAATAATTGTAAACAATGACTAAGAGGAGAATAAAAGTGTAAATAATGCAAATGTTAAGATTTTCAATTATATAAAATACAACTTGTTTGTTTCAACTAAAACTTTAAATGTTAATTTTCTATACAATATCAAACCTACATGGCTAAAGTAGAATCACATTTACCATACTCTCATAGAATTATCTCCAGAAGCAACAAGTATTGTAGTGAAATTCATGCAAGTATTGAGGAAGACAAACAGGTGTTTAGTTTTGCAGTACAAATAATATTAATGTCAAGACAACTGTTTCCATTCTCGTGTCTCTATACTCATTTATCTCTGTGTTTCACAGAAAGGAATAGTTATTTATGCATATTGTGGTGGTGACTCCAAATTAGCAATGTTTTTTAGGTTCACTACAGATTATACTGTGTACTATAGATATAAATTCAATAAAATGAAAATCCTTTTTGATATTTTAATAATTATAAATTAAAAAAAATAGAATTAAAGTGGTGCATAAAAAAAAGGGCAAAAACAATATATTTGTCTATTTTTTCTCTTTTTAGCATTTTCTTACCAACTTCTGGCAAGAGTTAAGTCTGATTTAGATAGCATCTGCCTAGATATTTTTTAAGAGCACACCTACATTTAAATGTAATTATTGCAAAATTTTATTGGCCATTTTAAAACAATTGATAAATTCCGATAAAAATTTTAAAATAGACATTTGAAAGACAAAGTATACAAGTCATTTAAGATTTAAAAAAGAGTAGTGGGGGGTACCCGGCTTTGCTCAGGTATTTGTAGGTGTGCGTTTTTTTTTTTTTTTTTTTTAGGGGGGGGGGTAAATCAGAACAAAAGGAAACTTAACGATAGCGATTAATAAAAAAAAAAAAAAAAGATGGGGGGGGGGGCTCAAATCCGGAGCCTTGAGGTCTATAGACTGAGCCTGAACAACTGCACTACAGCGACAATGTTAATGTAACTGATTAACGCGAGTCAAGTCAAGGAGGTTTGACAGGTGGATGCTTAATGAGGTCATTGCGGGAACGTTATGATGGCGGGGCAGTTTTTTGGCGTTTGTTTCACTGCGGGATTGTTTTTTCATTTAGTGCGGGGCAGTTTGGGCTTCCCCAAGATGATGAGGGGGGGGCAGCTCCCCATTGAAAGGGGATTGTCCAAATTGAATAGCAGTTTTCTGATATAAGGAAAAAACCGCATTGATCAAAGCTGATTGCCAGCGATCGCGCTGGGAATGATGCAACAACCATCGTATTCGTTTTGCTTTTATTATATGAAAAAGGTGAATCTACACGCGCCGATCGAAAAATGTTGAATGTTTAGCTTTTGAAAGTCGGGCAAATTAAATACACACGCGACCCCCGTTCGTAACTCGTAGATATTATGATTTCGACGTGATATAAAAAGTTTTAAAAATGAGCGACCGTCTCGAGAAGCCGCCGGAAAAAAATCCTTTTGCGGACATACACAAAAAGCGAGCATACATATATACATTTTCGCTTTTATATATATAGACTAGCTTGGGGGGGGGGTTGCCCGGGGGTTTAAAAAAAAAGTTTTGGTAGGTGAATATGAGGATCGAACCCGAACCCTTAAGGCAAAGTTGGAAATTAAAGTGTGAAAAAAAAAAAAAAAAAACATGCGACGTTAACCATTGGGCCATAGCGACATACTAACGGAAACACGTTTGAATTTATTTAATTACTTAGAGTTTGCAGGTGCACGTTTTAATGTCTTAATGAGGTCAACTTTGACTGCTGGGTTTTTATTTTTATTTTCCCAAGATGTTTGGGGGGGGGGGGGGAACCAGCTTCCCTTGTCCAATTTGAATAGAAATTGTCTGATATAAGGAAAATATTTCCACATTGATCAAAGCTGATTGCTTTCGGACATTTCCGGCGATGGCGACCGGAAAAATACCGCCAGAATTAGTGTCGTTTTTATTATAGGAAAAAGCCTAATCCACATGCGGCGAGTGAAAACTGTTGAATATTCATCTTCCCAAAGTCGAGCAAATTAAATAGATAGGCGAGCTCCGTTGTTAACTCGGAGATATGATTCATATGCGATATAAAAAGTTTTAAGTTGTGAGCTGACCGACCGCTTCTCGGAAAAAGCCTTTCTTGGACATACACAAAAAGCGAACATACACACATTTTCGCTTTTATATTTATAGATGACATTAAAACAAATTGCATATTAAGTATGTATGTAGTTTGATTAGGGTTCAGTATACGTAGTTTGAGGAGTTTATTTTTATTATTCCTTGTTTTTTTTCTTTCCTTAGCTTGACAAAGCAAAGATCTACCAAGCCTGATGGAGCAAGTTCATTTTATTTTTTTTCTTTATGAGCAATATAAACTATACATTTCAACTGAATTTAAGGATCCTGTTGCTAGAAATAGATATACTTAAAATTTTGATACACTTGGGCTTTCGAGTCACATATCAAACAGATGCGCGTGTTGTATTAATAGGGATGAAGTAAATTGCAAGTATGCAAGAGGTTTAATTAAAGATAAGCTCACTTGTATTGTCAGGTAATGTTGCTTGGTCAGAATTTCTTTCTTGTTTAAATGTCATATTGCCAAAAAGGAGAACAGCTGAAACAACTCTAAAGATTCCTGAAATAGAAATAAAAGAAAAACAAGTAATTTTTAAGATTTTTAAGTCATCATCTCAAGTAAAAATCAAAGGTGAGAAAATTCATAAATTTTTTTAAAAGTTTATGTCTTTAAATCTCATGTGGAAATTGCATTCTTGTTCAAAAGCTACATGCAAAAGGTGAAACACTTTAAGAAAAATGTAATTTAAACTCACCACTAACATCCTCTTCTGAAAGTCCCATAACAAGCATAGCTTCATGGGTCTGTTTGAATTCTGCAACGTCATCAACTCCAGTGACAGGCATAGCACCACTGGACATGTAATGATAGAACTTTGCATCCTCCAATAGGAATTCATCTATAAAAAGTGAAAAATTTAAATTTACCTTGAAGGAAAAAATTAAATTTTAGCCTTTCATAAAGATGTCAGCCATTTTTCATCTTTTGTTAATAGTTAGATATGCATTTTTTTAAAATTAAAAACTACAGTAGAATGACAGATAAATACAAGTGTAAATATAAATTTAATAGTCATATGACCCATGTAAGATATTACTACTTCCTTTTGTACAAAACTTTGCTTAACAAAGTCCTGTTTTTGTTGTGTCCTTTCTGTTAATGGTTCCATTGTCTAGTCTATCAATGATAGAACTTCAACTTTAATAATGAATGGAAAAAAAAAAAAAAAAAAAAAAAAAAAATGTAAATTTTAACATTGAGACCAAAACAATAACAAAAATTTATACAATAGGAAAATATGTAAACATCCTTTTATTGGGCAAAAAAAAAAAAAGAAAGTTTTTCTGTTTTTTTTTAAGAAAAAATTTTATTAAGCAGTTTTATAAAGTTTTTACTTACTTTTCTGTTTAGGTGTAGCACCACATAAAAATTGATAAAAGATGTGGAAACTCCGTTCTCCTTCGGCTTGTCTCACTGAACGAGACTTCTCCAAGAGATCTTATGAGTTAAGGTAAAAATTCAACAAAAACATTTTTATTGAAATCGAAGGGAAGGGACCTATGGCTAATTCTGTCAAAAACTGGCTCCATTTTTAATGGACATTAATGGTGACAATGTAAGAGTAGTTATATATTATCACTTTCATTATTATTTGTGCATCTTTTTTCAAGATATTTTGGCATTTTTGACAGCTAGGACAATGGCAATGTCTGCTAGTAATTTAAATCAGAAAATCAAATCAATAATTGCATAAAAATGGTTATTCTCTTTTACAACTTTAACACATTGGCAAATTCTTTGAAAATCTTTAACTTTGCAACCGCCACCATAAGTAAAAGAGAACAGGAATACTAGAAATTGCTCTGATTTTCAAAAATTAGTTGTTTGGCAAAATATCTGCAGGATATCCATAGATTTCAACTCTGGAACAGTTACTTTTTTTTTTTTTAAATACAAAAACTAAACTTCATATGCAAAGCAGAATTTCATAGTTTATAGAGCTATATCAGTCAATCAAATGGGATTGAGTCTTACTTTATATATAAAGTATTCCTTTTAATGGAAAAAATGTAATGTTAAAAAAGGATACAAGTCTCTATGTTGGCTCCACAAATATAGCCAGACATATCGAAATTGATTCTGATGAATTTACCCTACAATAAAAAGAAATTTTCAGATTAAGTGACATGAAGCGAATGTGTGTATTTTAGTTTCAAGAACTGCTGACAGATGTCCCTTGTCAGCCAAAGAACAGAGGTCAGTAACTCTTCCTTTTCTAAAAGTGTGTGGAAACTAAAATTATAATTGCTACATTTCTATACAATCTTTCTGTACAAAGAAAAAAAAAAATTCTTAAACCTCTTGTTTCATGTTTTTAAAATTATATTTTGCTACATTGACAAACAAAAATTATATTTTGATATATGTTAATACATTCTTACTGTGGAAAAAAAAAAAAAAACTATCTTTGTGTAAAAAACTAAAAAACATTCTTAAACCTCTAGAAATGTTTCAGGTTTTTAAATTTTGATTTATGCTTGTACAATCTTACTGTGTAAAAAAAAAAAAAAAAAAAAAATCTTTTTGTAAAAAATTTTCTTAACCCACTATAAACGTTACATGTTTTGAAAATTCTATTTTGCTACATTGACAAACTAAAATTTTATCTAGATACATTAAATCACTCATTGAAAAGAAATTAAAATATTTTGATACATTTTTTATTCAATAAATGTTTTGATTTTCATATATTTTTGTGTTATTTTGTTATATATTTTTGCGTTATCGTATACACTTGTTTATATTTGAGGTTCACATAATGGCCGCTAGATGTCATTTCTCTTTCGAAGAACAGGGGTTGATAACCCATCTGTTGCTAATATGTCACTGTCATGTAGAAGTGCCAAAACTTCAAATTATCAAAGAAAATTAAATAAAAAATGTTAGCAAAATACTTACAAAACGAGAAGAGTTGTCATTCTTAATGGTTTTGGCATTTCCAAAAGCTTCCAGAATCGGATTGGCTTGTAGAAGTTGATTTTCGAGCTCACCCTAAAGTCAAAACAAGCTTACAAATTTCAAATCAGTTTGGAGCAAGAATGAAACATTACATTTAAGGTTGTTCAGAAAATACTGGCCGATTTTTTTTACTTACCTTTAAAAGTTTGATTTAGGTGGTTACCTTTTACAGTGATTTATACAAGCATTTACATGCTTAATACTTGAAATACATTTGCATTAATTTCAGAATACAATTTTAAACCGTATATGTCCTTAATAACAAAGATAAAAAAGTGTATATGTATACTTTTCTTGCAGAGGAGAAGCCTCAACAAATGATTGGACAGTATGAGGATGGCTTCAGAATTTCCTTAGTGGTAAAATAAGAGCTTAAAAACAAAGATAGAAGACAGTTAAGCATTCTTAACACTGAAGAGTTGAAAACAATTGTTAAATGAAATTCATGCCCAAATGTCAAATAGTGTTTGGCCATGTGAAGAAAAATAGGATGAAAAAGCTGCATAAATGGGCCAGACATGAACTCCACGAATAAGAATTGTTTATGAAATCGGTTGATATTTTCTGAACAACCTAATATACTCAGCTATTTCAAGGGAAAAAGGCTAGTGTTATGGTTAGATAACTAACCTACTCATGCATTTATACAAAAAAGTAATTATATTTTGATTAAAATGTATATCACTTCAATCGCTGCACCCCCTTCAAAATATATTTGAATCTTCAAATTTTTCAAAGATTTTTAACAAAGTTTTACTTTTTTCTTTATATTTACAAGCAGTGTTCCATTTCCCATGTAAATGTTTTGTAAAATTAATCTCCACCCCACTGTGTTAATCAGGGAAGCGAGAGGCAGAAAAAAAAATCTCAGGAAATTAAATACAGTTTTGATAGATTTATATAAAAATAAGTTATGTTTAATTTGGAAGCATTGCCTTGATTGATTGAAAGAATTGATGATTCTCAGGAATTTATTTGATGACAGTTGTAGAGAAGACTTAATTTGGATCTTCTGTATTTCCAAAAGATTGTATACTATCAATCAAAATAAACACTACTGGGTTCATTTTACAAGAAATTTACATAGTGACCAGGAACTACCTTGTACATTGTAAGAAAAATACAATTGTTTTCATAGATATTTTACATAGTAAACTATTTAATATTTATGTCCAAAAGAATTTAACAAAATTTTTAAATCAAAATTGTTAAAAAGGGGAGTAAACTTGAAGATTTTTTTTTTGTTTTCAACTTGAATTTCTTTAAAATTAAAAAAAAAAAGACATAAAATAATAGAAGACATATTTTACACATGAGAAATAAGGAATTAAAAAACAATGTAAAAACGGAGAAAAAAATGTATCCAAAGGCAGTCCTTTATGAAAACCTACTCATTTAATTTTGAAATGAAAACCTATTTTTATAAACACCATTGTATTTAGACAGTCAATCCTGGAAGATTGATGTCAAAAGTAAGACTTGTAACTGAGACGAGACTAAAAGAGAAATTTCAGAAATCCATAAGAAAAGACTAAAGAGGTTAAACTGGAACATTTTGAAAAGACGTTAAATGCATTGGCTTCCTTCAATTGTGAAAACAGCCAAATATGCTATTCTCACTTTTTTTTGTCACCATTTACCAAGGCCAAAAGGCACTTGAGGATAAGAGTTAATGAGATGGAATGATTGCTAATCGGAAGATGAATATTGAGAGGTTTGAAAATAATGAAGGAATGAACTTGTGGATACAGTTTATGACAAGTATTTGCTGACATTGGTTTTGAAAAACGATCCCGTTGAAATCTATGGTAGCAGTCCATGTTAATGTGTTTCATAGACAGGAAGTCCTTGCAAAATTCTGCCTGATGTTAAAGCACAATTAGGAAGAAAGGAAAGTTTTGCTTTTTCATAGGTTGTTGTAGCAAAACTAGTTCTTGCTAAAATGTTTTACAAAGAGAAACCAGATATTTCAACTCCTTTCATAGAACTAATGATAGCAATGCCTCTTCTGAGAAAGGGATTGTAAGAAACAGAAGAGATCATTTCCCCACAAAATTTCGAAGTCGATTTTGAAATCGAGGCAAGAAAGTGTGCTCACAACATTATTTCAGATGTGGTGGTAATAATTCATCTTTGAACATAGGATTTAATTTGTTTTATAAGCTATCAACTCCTGCAATTTGGTCATTTTGATAAGTTTTTATATGCTTTAAGTTCTTAATATCTTTGAATAATTATTAATCCTCTAAATGTATCTTTATAAAAATGGTTTGTAGAATAATTTGAGTGTTTGTGCAGTATATTAGGAAAAAAAATGCATTTTTAGTAAAAATCACAATTATGTACTTGTCATGTCAAAGTCAGTAAAAATTCAAAAAAATAATAGAGTAAAAGATCTGCTAGAATTTGTTTTTGTAATAAATATTTTAATTTTTACTTCATTTTTCATAATTTTAGGAATTTTTACTAATTTCAACATTAGATGCAAGTATGTAAGTGTTTTCACCTAAAATGCATTTATTTAAAATCATACGGCTCAAGTACCATAATTTGTTGGCATGTATTTTGTAAATTGTAGGAAGATGGAACTCTGAAAGGTACTAATACTTCAGGCAAGAATGAACCTGGGATTAATGACATCCAAAGAATAGCTAAACAATATAAAGCTCCTAAATTAAGGCCTCATCAGCAGATGTGGTTGATCATACAGATAACCTTTAATTTTTAAGTCTTCCAAAAATGAATGTTTTGAGTTTTTTGGATTTTTTAAAAACTGCCCAAGATTTATCAAATTAAAAAAAAAGCAAAAACAAAACAACAGCTACAATATTAACAGAACTATTTTGATTAAGTCAAATGCCTGAAGTTTCAAGCAGTTTGTTTTTAAGACAACACGCATGTCCAAAGGATTTTCCCGTTTACTTACCACTAGGTGATCATTCAATAGTCCTTGCTGCCAATGGGATGCATTGAAAGGAGATAAGGGGTTCTAAATTAAAACTATATTAACAAACTTGTTCTTTCAACAATTTTAGCCAATAGAAATTGACAGTTTCACAGAAGACCATTTCACAAAATTCTTTCAAAATGACGATAGAATGACTTGAAAGATATTTCTAAATGGCATTAAAATTTTTGGTTGTTCTTGAGCAATACTCAGTAACTACACTAAATATGATTCCAATTTTATGTTATGCCGACTTTTTATTTTACAGAAAAGTAATAGTTTCAGTATTAAAAAAAAAAAAAAAAAAAAAAAAAAAAATCAAATTTTTCTTTTAGACAATAACATATTTCAATGTAGACAATAACATATTTCTGACTTTCTTGTGCCAATTTCTTCTGTCATCAAAGTGTTGAGGTCTTGTATAATAGATTCCTTGTTTTTGAACTTCATGTTTTCACTATTGTCTGCCAGAGTCTACAGATTTTCCCGAGTCTTCCTGATGATTTTTCTGCATGATCTTAAATATTCTTTCAATGCTCTCATGGCTAGCATTTCTTTGTCCAAGACATTTCCAACAACTTTTGATTTTAATATTCCAGAGTTCTTGTTGGCTTCACTAATTTTCTTTGACATAGTCAATACTCTCCAAAGAAAATTTCACAAGCAAGTAATTAATTTTTATCATTTAAGATTTTCAAATTTTCTCACCTGCAAGTGAAACTGATTATTGAGGGAGTGAGAAAAATACTGAATTAGATTAAGTCAAGACACAGTTATCATTCTTGGTAGTTTCTGAGTACATATGGGGACTGGAGTGACCGTTTACTTGTCTCCCTCACAAGGGCAAAGTTAAGCGTAGGTTTGGCTTATAATGTAGGAAAAATCCAGTTCCACACAAAGAGGTACCCTGATTGTCTCAATCTAGAAGGATTTCTCCTTCACTGGTAAAAGACAGAAAAGACAAAACGTATTAGAACAGATACATTTTGCTCCAGGCTAAAAGACCATGGAATGATGGCCAAAGTTGTTCCATTCATACAAAAGGAAAATTTGAAAATCTTAAACTTAATTGTTTTTCACTAAAACTTGAAATATTACTTTCCTACATCACATCTGTACAACAAGATTAGGATCATATTTAGAGTAGTTAATGAGGATTCTGATGTCAGGATGTACCAAACTAGATCTCAATGTCATTAAAAATAGCTTCAAAACTGAGTTTTAAGGGTTGAAATGGTTAGAAAACTTGAATTTTTAACATTTGAATTTACCAAAAAGAAAATGAATTAAAAATGGATATTGCTTCAATCATCAAAAACAATTCAGACCCAATGTAAACAGGCAAATGAGAGAAAAGTTGATATGTTGCATGTTTGCCAAGCAAATGCTGCAATTGCATACAGCAAGATCAAATGCAAGTATACATGTTGTAAATAAATTTTTTCAACATGAGAAAAGTATATTGAAGAGTGGGGTGCAGATGCACAGTTCAGAATGAGAGGTAAGAGATTAATAATAATAAAAAAAAAAAAACATTTCCAATCAAAAATTTTTTTAATAAACTTTGAAGTTAAAAAAATTAATCTATTTCTGATATGATAATCTATATTTAAAGAACATTTAGATCTTAAAAAGGGCTTAATTTGAACTGTAGATTATCACATTTAAATAATTAATAGTGAAAGCTAATAAAAAAAAAATACATGCATTGAAGGAAGGGATGTCACTTCACCAATATAACTTCAGTGTAAAATGGACATCTATATTCATAAAATTAGGAAACATTTTTCTGGAGGCGACACGACTTGCATGATCTTATTAATTAATTGAATACTTGAAATAAAATAAAATAAAAAAAAAAATTCTATCGAAAAAATATATACTTCATTTTTTTTTATGACAAAATCCTCTCCAGACAAATAGCAAGTTGTATTACTATGAATTTGTCACAATCAAAAATACATCTGCCTGCTGACTAATTTTGTAAGCATACTTTTGTGCGTGTGTGAATTTTGAATAGACTGCCATTTCCAAATCACATCTTTTTGAACAAGGTAAATTGAACCAGACCAATTTGTCAAAGCATATTCGAGCATTTAACTGGTTCTAATCAATCAATTTATCCAGTTGCAGATATTTTCCATTGCTTTGTTTTTTGCTTCAATCAATCTTTCTAGATAGAAAAGAAAACCTATCTTTCCTAAATTTTAGTTATAGCTGTATACCAATTTATGTCAATTTCACAATCAAACAATATATTTAAATTCTAAATTCCTATGGAAATATTTTAAATATCAAATCTACTATAAAATAAGATGAAGAAATATTTTGTTTCTTTTATTTCAGGAACTCTGGTTTCATTTTATGTGGTTGTCTTGACTGTTGTAACTTATTACCAGATTTTACCAAATTAATATTAGCAGGGGCTGATCTGCACCAAATTTTTTTTTTAAGGCAATTAAATGAGAAGTCTGTTTCAATTTTATAATGAAAAGTTATATAGCAAAGTAAAATCATCCCCTTCCACCTTAGTACATGGAAAATCATTAAAGATTTTCTAAAACTTGTTATTTTTTTTTTTAAATGTGTCATAAATGAAGAGGCTACTTTTTTCTAAAGCTCTGCAAGCATTCATTATGGATAAATGAATATGAAAAAAAAATTTTTTTGCATAAGCTTTTCTTCAGATATTAAAATTGAACTTAATGAATTAATCTAACTTGGACAAAAGAACCAAGAACATACTTTCACTCAATTGAAAGGAAAAGTTCTGAAAATATACATTATGTATGGTAAAGAATATATTGAAAGGAAAAACAAGTAACAGTGCATTTTTTGGATCTTAAAATGACAGATTAAAAAAAATAAGTGCTTTTTCAGATCAATATAGGTGTTTTAATGTCCAAATCTAGTAACAGAATGCCGGGGAGGGGGGGGGGGCGTCCACTTGAAACAAGATTTCGTTTCAACAATTATTTCTGCAAATAATTGTACCCATAATGCTTAAGAACTACAGTTGTGTTGACATGAAACAATTTGGAGATGGTTAACATGGATATACTTGCATATCCAAGGTTAACCTAATTGCAATATATATATATATATATATATATATATATATATATATATATATATATAAAATTTGTATTATTCAAACTACTATTTTCATCTCAATTGTTATATTCATGTTTTGACTAATGTAGCCTCTGACCTTCAGGTGCATTTTACAGAAATTGGGAAACTTCTAGTCTCTGGTTAGCTGTATAGAATTTCTAACTAAACTCTTTAATAGAAAGGAGATTTTTCGCATTCAATCAGCCATAATGGATAAAAGTTAAGCTACTATTCTTAATCAAGATTGAAACTTCAACCTCCATAACACTGTTACTTAGATTGTAAACCAACACTTGTAAACAATGTGTTTATGCAAGCAATTCTAGTCTCAATTTTGGGATCCTCCAACCTAGTCTTGTACCTGTGTAGTGTAACATTTTGACAAAGAATCACACACTGAAGGAGAGAAAAAATGCACTTGAAGGTTGGAAACTGAAATGCTGTGAATATAACAACCACGACAAGAATAGTACTCTGAATAATCCAAATATTCAATCCTCATCTCAAAGATTCCAAAAAAGAAAGATATGCAGTGCTTATAAAACAAGTGCATTAAAGTCACATGGTGGCACTGTACTTTGTGAAGACTAATTATAGTCAATATTAAAGTAGGAAATAGAGATATATTGAAGATCTAAAGAATATAAGCAAAAATATTACTTGCAAGAAAATCATTTTCAAATGCAATAATTGGAGATTAGAAGCATATTTTTTCTTGCTTTTAGTGGCAAGTATAGAAAAAAGAAAAAATTATATGGACATTATGGGGAATTCAAAAAACTTTTAGATCAATTCCATATTTTTTTCAGTATAAAACAGAGTCTAAAAAAAGTGTAGACAAAAAAATCATTTAAACCAATAAAATATTCAATAAATTTAGAATCTTAAATAATCCTGCTTGGTTCACTTAAAAATAAGTGGATGGATGAGTGGGTGTGTATATATGTATGGGTGTGTATATATGTGTGCGAGCGCGTCTTTACATATGAATGGCTTAGAAAAAGATGCATAAAAATAGTACTTTTAACAAAAAAAAATTTTTTTTGCCTAAAATGGAAGTTCATTTTCCTCCATAAATTTAAAATGATCATCCACTTCCAGACCAGATTACTGATTATGATTAATTACCCATTTTCTCCCAAAGTAATTTGGTCTGTAAATATTGATCGGTTTTGTTTTTGTAATAATTATTAAGTGGACATTTATAGGCTGTTCGCATGTAATCGCTTATATATTAAATAGAAACCAGCATCACTCATGGGAGGACACAGAAGTATCATTATACGAGTGAGAAGTGCAGGGAGCCAGAAGCAGGCAACATTCTATGACGTTCTTTACAAAAGGCCTTCTAATAGTGTGCAACTGAATTGGACAAGCGTTTATTTCAAAAAGTGCTTTTTATTAAGGAAAAAAATCCCATAATGTCAATTTAATATTTTTGATATTTCAAAAGATATTGATAATTTCAATTGGTCAGAAATTCACATCTTTCTAAAAAGGTATTTGTAAACTAAAATTCACTTCAGTTTAACATTTAAAAAACATCAAATGTAATATTTTATACTACAAAATTAATGAGAATGAAATTTATTAGAAGTTAATGCCATAACTATGATTTTTGAATTTGAAACATTTCAAACAGGTATATATTTTTTTTTTCTTTTTAGATGCATCATGAGTTAGCATTTAGCATAGAACACCATGTGATGGTATCAACTGCAATAGGGCCCTGATGATGCTCATTCCAATATAATTAATGCAAAAGTATGAAATGGGAGTAATTCAGATACCAATTATTTCCACATGAATGTATTAAAGTGGGGAATTACCTCCTGCTTCCTACACAACAATTGTATGTTTGGAGAAGTAGAGTGGTAGCACCACTGCATAGCAGTGGCATTAGCCAACCAGAAGACACCTTTAGGTAAGCAGGTAGCATAGTCTGGTTATATAAGCTTGAAAAGCTTCAACGTCTTGTAACAAAACAAATGTCAAGAGAGTGTGAAAAATCAACACAAGAAAAATTTAAGCTTATTAAAATTGGCGGAAAACATTTGCTCACAAAACTGGTTTCCTATCGGCTGCAAAAAGAGTCAGCAAGCTGATGCCCTCCCAGATTTTAGAACAAATCTTCAGCTGAAAATCTAAAATTATTGTTGATGTAAAGCAATTGCAAGTGCAAGCAGAAAGTGGTTTTCCATATTCATTTATTAGAATTAAATTAGGCAAATTATTCCTGTACAATACGTATGCAATACATGAAAAGCAAAGATGAGCGTATATGTGTGTATCCACCTAATAGTTATCAATGGCTGTCCTCCTCCAAGCAAAACCAATGGCATACTTGGAAACCGCAGGTTCCTGTTAATAGATAACTAAGTTTTATTTCTATGATAATTTAAGTAAAAACTTATTTCTTTTAGTTAGATCATATATAAAAAGCAAAACAACTATAATATATGCATATTGTTTACTAGAAAGTCTAAAATTATGGGTGAGAGTTGTCCGTTATTTTATTGATTGGCTCATGTGGAAATTGTCAGCAAATTGTATTGTTCAAGGATTTAAAGCAGTTGTTGACCAATATTTTATTGTCCTGAGGCAAAGTATCTCTTCCCAATAAATGTATTTAAAAAAGAAATCATATTTTCAAAAATTTACCATTTTTTGTTGAGCTAATCTTTTTCCTTTTTTACTAATTCATTGACACAAAAATATTCAACTTTAAGCTAATGTCATTATTTTTTATTTTTATTTTTATTTTTTTTTAAATATTTAACAGATAAACATTAAAGAAAATTTTAAGTTTTGTTTGTCTGCTGCTTCTTGTCACCCCCTGTCCAATTCAGACATCCATGACTAATACATAAAATCAGGTCTTTTTTTTTTTTTTTTTATCATTATTTCCTCTCGCTTATATCTCTATCCTCCTTTGTTACGGTCTTATGTCACTGTCTTTAGTTTAATCTATTTTTATCTTTGCAAAAAATAAAAACATCTCCACTCATTTTGGAGTAAGCCTTGATAAGAAATATTAACATTCCCACCATATAAGTTGAAAGTATGTATTGATTTAGTCTGTTAGTGTTTATAAAATATATAGTCTGGTATATTGATTTAAAGCATAGACATATCAGGTTTAAATTCTGTTGTCACTACTCTAGTCATGAATTAAATAGTAGAATAGACTAGACTTGAACCTTAGTTTTAGTCTAAAAGGAAAACTAAATGCTAATCTTCTGCTTACCCCAACACTGCTTTCAGTATTACTGAACTTTCACATATCAGCGGATTCAAGTAATGATGGCTCAGTACCTGTGCCATTGGAACTTACACGATACATTCTTCACTATAAACTCTCCATGCAGGTATCCTTACAGGGGGTATCCATTGTCTCAAAAAACCAAAAGGAAGCACGCACGCGCACACACACACAATAAATGAAATGCACTTGACTTTAAAACCAGTCTTAAGTATAAATACCAAGTGTCAGTAGTGTATTGCTAAGGTGCGCTTTCTTCAGGGGTATTTGACAGGCAAGAACAAATACTAAGATTGGAATAGAACCGAGACGGCATATCTGCAACAACAGTGTTGGATAGAGCTGTATCGACAAGGAAAGATAAAATGCACTTTTCAGTATATTTACCTTTAATGTTGTAGTCACATTAGTCTAAAGTGAAATTATGAGCAAACAGCCTGAATACCAAACGTAGTACGTACATGACAATCATTGAAAGGATAAGTCATTTGGTTAACTGGAGTAATGTCCCTTGTGTTGATAAACCCATTTCTCTTGTTCTGTGTCGCATCAAATAGTGATAATGTTCAAAGCAACCAATCAGATTTATTCTTTTAAGAAAGCTATAAAAAAGTAGACTTCACCTTAATCTTTAAGATACAGTCAGAGGCATTTCATGTCTTAGCAAATTCTATTACGGAATTTCAATTTTCTTTCTACATAATTTTCACCAAGGTGAATATTCATGAAGAATTCGTTTTTTTGTTTTTCTTCAAATGACACTGTATTTACATGACCAACAGACCCCTTGAGCATATTTTTATATATAAAAATATTTTAGAAAAGAAAAAAGGAAAAAGACAATAAAATCGAAAAGTGCCAACCTTTTTTAAGAAGAGTGCCATGGTCGCTGAATCGTCCTTGGCCACAGCCTAAGTTAATAATAAACAGAGGACATGCGAAATGTTAGAAATAAGCATGCGTTGCAATACAAGCTAATGTGACTTAGATTACAGTGCCACCAAGTATGTACATAATTATGGTCGTCATAAATAATAATATATGTAGGCTACTATTGAAGGTGATAAGTACAAAGTTTCAGGCATACTTACAAGATTTAGTTCCTTCGTCTAGAAAGTGGATAATAGAAAGATAAAGAGTTAAACATGCAACCTTCATGCAGACACACAGACACAATAGTGCAAGTGCGATACAACAGGAGGGAAGGGAAGGAATTTAGTATTGGAAGAAGAGGTGAGAATGCTTTGAGAAATAATCCTCAGTAACAGCAATTCTAATTGTGTTAGAAAAGTTATATTTGAAATTTTACTGAATTTGCTTCCCACCCCCCTTTTTCCGTCTGTATAATAACAAAATTAGAATCATATTTACAGTAGTTACCGAGGATTGTTATCTCAAAAAATATGGGCAGGATGAGGAGGTAGACTGTTATAAATATCATTAAGGAGTATAAAATGTTTCTAATGTACGAGAAGTGGGACAACAGTAAATAACAGTTCTCTTCACAGCAAATCAGGAACAGCAGAAAATAAATCAATGGACGGAAATTATGGATCTATGATATGAAAGGCACCCCAAAGTGAAATTCTATATTTTTTGTAAACAACATCAACATGTTTTATGGAGATTTTTAACTTGATGTCAGACACTTCTAAGCCAATTCATAAAATAACTAATTCATAGGTAGTTACAGGTTACACAATGTCATGGATGCAGAATCAGCTAGGTAAGTGATTGTATATCTGCAAATGTGAGAAAACTTAGGGTATGGGCTAGTGTACATATGAGAAAACATGTCTTATGCTGAACTGTTGATAAAAGGAAGAGAGCAATGAAATACATAAGATACAACACTTGACATTAAAGACCAACATTCATTTGTTGAATCTCTGTAAGTGTATGTATACATCTGTGTTTCTTGTACAAAGAAAGATTAAAGAATCTATAAAAACTAAAAGTGCATTCATATAACATTTTCAAAGAAAAATTAAAACCATATGTACAAGACAGTTTTCTAAAATTTAATTTCCTTTCACATACATTATAGAATAAAATTTTAGGGGCAGTAAAAAAGAAAAAGGGTATTATGGCCGTATAAGCATAGTGGGGGAAAAAAGAGCCTACTTAATTAAATCCTGAGCAACGTCTGCTCTTCCTGCTAGTTTTTATTAAAATAAATATTGCAGAAAAAGTTTAAAATCCGCATAAAAACATTTTATTCATTTTGCTTACAAAAACAATTTGTTTGTTTATTCAATCATAAATATAATAGGAAACAAAAATTAAGCCAAACTTTTTTTTTTTTCAGTTTATCATTTTGAAGATGCCTTTGGTATTATGAGTCCAAAATTTCAATGGATTAATTGTAAAGTAAATGAATCTTAGGTGTTCAAATTTACAGATTAGAGACAGAAATGCTTTTAGACATTTTAAAACGGAAACATTTAAGTTGAATTAAAAAAAAAAAAAAAAAAAAAAAGGGTAGAAATGTTGAGTAGACTTGTCAAAAATTAGAATTAAATATAACAAAAATAAAGCTGAGAAACTAAAGTTATTAAATTAGAAATCAATTGAAAACTTTAGAAAAAGTTTATTTGTATTACAAGTTTTAATAGTTACCGGTTTTAACATGCAGTTTTGGGAAACAAATTCTTATTTGGTAAGGTTATCTAAATTTGTTTAGCTAAAAAAAATCATTTATTTGAGAATGTCCCAGTTTTAATTATTTCCTCAATAAAAAAGTTTGCACAAAACATTTACACTTAATATGCAAATCAAATTAAATATTTCATCTGATAGTTGCCAAAAAATCATATCTCAATTCATCCCTTTTTATCATTTTTGAATTTAGTTTCATCAGGAAATGTTCTACACTTCTGCTGTTCTTAATTTGATGAAACTAAATACATTTTTGCCTGACTAACATTTAAAAAAAAAAAAAAAAAAAAAAAATTATGTTACAGTATTTTCTGTTTGGGTTATGTTATCACCTTTTTACACTCATTTCAAAAAGTAAGATCATCCCTCATAGATAAAATGTAAAAAATTACAATACTAATGTCATTGTTTGCCTAAAATAAGAATTTGGAGCATTTTAAAATAGATTATCAAATTAAAACCCAATAAGCTGTCATAAAGAATTCTTTAACATTCTTTTTATTTTAAAACAATTTTAAATAAATTGTTACACTTTGTTAATTAAAAGGTGAAAACGTTCTATTTAAAAATATTTAGCTTACTAGTATTTGTACAGTAAAAAAGAAAACAATGAAAGATAAGCAACCATAAAAGCCTGCAAGT
Organism: Euprymna scolopes; assembly: GCF_053919585.1. NCBI lineage: Eukaryota > Metazoa > Mollusca > Cephalopoda > Sepiida > Sepiolidae > Euprymna > Euprymna scolopes. The sequence goes on from NC_136509.1 coordinate 52,117,473, forward strand.
TATTGAATCAATTTAAATTTCTAATACAGATGCAAAGTAATTCTATAAATTCTCAAATAATTTAAGTTTTTAAAAATTACAAATTCAAATGTTAAATATTTCTTACTAATATTATAAGAGTTTTCATTTTTATTAACAGATTGATTAAATAGTAATGTTAAATATTAAAATTGTTTTAATGAAAATTGAGAGGGGGGAAAAAAAAAAAAAAAAGAAAAAAAAAGAAAAATTTAAATGTCAAGTCAAATTTTAAATGGTAACAATTCACTTTATAGGTTCCCATTCCAACATTCTGCCACAAGTTAAAGCCATCTACATATAAAGCAATGATTGTAGTGTTTAGGAATGCAAAAATAATTTTCTTGGCATAACTTTGCTTCAGGATCAGTTTCCAAGGCACCAAAATCAACAATCTAGGCCATTTCTGAAATGGCCTAGACTGCTGATTTTAGTCCTAAGCTTTGCTTTGCTTTCTTTGAGAAGTTTATTGCTAATCTGAGGTTCCCCTATTGGGAAATGATGCTGAGGTTGTCCAGGCATGTTTTGCACTTCCTAATGAGCACCGATACTTCAATCCTAATTTCTTACCCATATGTCACATTTCTCATCATGGGAGAGAAATAAATACTCATGTAAATGGGAAGGGTAAATTCTATCAATAAAAATGAGTCAACTGTAGCAGTAGTAATATTTTGAGACACTATTTTCTATTTATATAAACAAAGTTAAACAATGACCATTTGGCTTGGTGTATTCTTCAAAATGTGCCCACAGATACTTCACAGTATAAAAAAGTTAAACTGCGGTCGATATTTTAACTTACAAATTTCTATGGAACTTGTTATAACAAGTGAGACATATTTTGTGAATTTTTTTACTATTGTCTGTCTTTAACATTTTAAACATTTTTTGCAGTTAAACTAATTTTTTTTTAAAAATATATATCTAACAATACCATTGTCTGCTCTCCGTTATTCCAAGACAGTTGATTTAATAGATTTTAATATGGAATGATAAGTACCAGCAACCTTTATAAAAACTTTTTGTATTTTTGTCTTCGATATTCATTCGCCTTAACTTAAGCTACTCTAATCAACCAGCAATACTAAAATAACATCAACTCAAATATTAAGTCTGGGAAAGCAGTTACTAAATTCCTCCTAGCATTGTGGTGGTAATCACTTAACCACAAAGTTAGGATGGTCCCAAGACTGGGGTGATGGACCAGAAAAAAACATGTCCATTAACCCCCAACATTGTGCTTTTTCTAATTAATGCATTCTTTATCATTTGATCATGGTATAGCGATCATGCAATGTTCAGGTGGTTGTGTGGCTGCAGCAAACTGGAAAAAAAGACCCCATCAATTATGCTTTATCAAGAACTTGGCATTGATGAGGAGATTTAGGATGCTATACATTCTACTAGATGGCTATGTCATATACAGCATACCACCTCTTGCATCAACTCCATAATGGATTTGAATAGCATTGAGTGTAGTAGACAGAGTGTAGTACATAAAAAAAAAACTAACTGGATGCAACCTGGTTGATGTCAACCCTCGGACTGGGCTGCATGGATGACAAGTAAGAGATATTGCTTAATGTTAACTACCTCGAAATCCAGAATACACCCAAATACCAAAATTGAATAAAGAAAAAGCAATATGAAAATAAATTTTTAGATGCAAGACATTTTTTTCCATACCATGTTGGAATTGGAACCATTAAATAGAATAATTTAATTAGTTATCCTAAATATTTTGTTAAAACCAAAAGCTGTTTTATGTATTAGTTCCTGTTGACAAGAATTCTTCACTAGAACTTTGTGATTGTTACCTTTCTTATGTTACCTCTTTTGGATTTGGCTGGTTCTGGTGATTTTGGCATTATCTCCACCTCAATTCAAGTCATGTATTACAATAAAGTTCTAATGAAGATTTCCAATCAAGGGAAGTAATGCACATAGCACAAAAAAGAAAACTTTACTTAAAACAAATGTTTTGTTTGAGAATTTATATTTAAAATACACAAACCCAAGAAATGATTCATTAAAATCTTATTTTGCCATGCAATAATTCTATTGCTACTTTTGAAATAACAATCTTAAGTAACTACAGTAAATTACGTTTTCATAAATGTAAAACTGTCCTCAGTCATAGGAAGAAATCCTTACAAACCAAGGCAATTTTTATGTTTACCAAGCATGAACACCAATGTGGAATTCAGTAATGGCTACACTTCTCACAATAAGTCTGACCTTGTATCATGGTCAATTTTGTGAGGAGGAGCAGGTAAATAATTACAGAAAGTTAATTCTAATTTCTAGCTGTGTCTACTCTGTGTTGCTCTGGAGTCATGAAATCAGGTTTTGTTTGTTGCTTAAATAAAATTTTGCAAGTTAAAATTACTATTATATCATTTGATCATTTAATTGTTAATTTAACCAAATTGCTACTAAACTATAATTCTTTTAATGAAAGTAATGCTATTTTAAGTTACTGAATGTTAACCGCTTCCAAAACTTTTTATTTAATACATGGAAATTCGTTAATTTTAAAAGCCAGAGATTACTTTTTATTTAATGATTTAAATGCCGTCACATTGCTTTCAAATTTTAAAGAGACTTTTTTATTTTTTATTTTTTAAATAAAAGATTAATCTGACTGGTTAAAAAAAAAAACAAATGCATAATGGATTAAAAATTTTGCAATGTATTTTTGAAAATTTTGGTTTAGTATTTCATGCTATTGCATTTTGGAGTTTAATAAATATTTAATAGTAAGTAAATAAGATTAAAAAAATTTGCTGTGCGAGTGATATAGTGGAAAAAAACACGCACATATAAGTGGTCACAATTTTATTAAGAAATTTGTTTCCAACAATAATAAGTCTAACATAAAATTATAATCATTTATTATAGTTACCAAAGATTGTTATCGCAAAAATAGAATTTTTATATTCCAAAAATATCTCAGCCGCAGAGAGAAAATATTAAGCCAGGAAAAAAATAAATAAATAAAAAACCCAAGTATAACATTTAAAGAAAATAAAAACATTTAAGATTGTTATTGGGACGTTAAGGGTAAAGAAAACACTAGTTTGGTTCATATTAATTTTAGGAAACTTCCAAAAAAAAAAAAAAAAAAAAGTGCTGCTCAACAACTTGTTACATAAATCTACTTTAAAGAACAAATTTTTTGATGTTTTCAACATGGATGCGTTTTATTTACACCTTTACTGATACAGAATTATTTTGACCGCTGCAATATGATTGAATATTTTACTTACAAAAATATTTTGCCTTCTTATTTGGTGGTGATGGTGTGTGTGGAGATAATACAGCCCACCCTGCTCGCCAAACTTTTTTCACCACTCCCCAGAATATATATATATATTACACACGCACTGTATATTTCAGCGTATAAGATGACCCTTAAAGTTCAAAAATCATCTTTAAAAAACAATATTTCATAAGATAGCGAGTGTTGCAATCTCTAGCCTAAGTTAAACATCGTTTTGTGATTTAGCAGGTCTTATACAACTGATATACAATAAATCTAGTAAAATTGTTTCCAATGTTGTACCTTGACGGTTGCCTTACATGCTGAAATATATGGTATATAACAACTTTTTCATAATGCATCAGTAAAAGTGTTGAAAATAGTAAAATTGTTGAGAGAAAAAAAAAAAAAAAATCACTGACAGTAATTTTTTTGTTAAATATATATCTAAACTTTGGTGTAATTTTTTTTTTAAAAAACTACAACTAAAATTATGCATAATTTGGAAGTGTTTTTTGTCCAATACGTTGTTTCAATATAGTGCTGAGCAGCATTTTTTTTTTTTTTTTTTTTTTTTTTTTAAAGAATTCCCTTAAAGTTATTGTTAACCAGGATGTTTTTCATTAACAAAAATCAATATTTTAAAACTTTGCTCCAAATAAAAAGCAAAATTACTTTTAAAAAAAAAGATTAAATATTTATGACAAATTACATTTAAATATTTTGTGGCACTGAACAAGATTATTTTGTAAACATTTAATGCAAATATTTAATATTTAAGAGCTCAGCATTAATGAGTCAAGTCTATAATTTTTCTTGGACCAAATATTTTGACCCCTTTTAAGATAAGTTAACAATGGTGCTTGTTGATATTACAATCCTCTAGTAAATAGGATTCTAATTTTATGTCATGAACATTTGTTACTGTATAGAAATTTAATAGTTAAAATTTTAGTGAAAATAAGTACTTGGTTTTATTTAAGATTGTTTTCATATTTTTGAAAATTGTAAAGATTTTGAATGTTTACATGAGGCCAAGATAAAAAATTAAGTAGAAACTGACAAGAAAAGATAACTAAATCGAATTTTATTCTGAAGCTAATGTTTTAGTTTTTTCACTAAAACTTAAATACTTTTCTACACAATAAGTTGTCATAAAATATAATTAGAATTGTATTCACTGTATTTATTGAGAATTGTTGTCTTGAAGCACCAAATGTAAAATAACTAGAAAAATTTTAAAGCCTACTTCAAAAATTTTTTTTTTTTTTAAATCCTAATTTTTGATTTAAGTTAAAAGAATTTTTAAAATTAAAAAATGATATGCTGCATGTTCATTTAATAGTACAAATTTGTTTAGACATTTTAAGTTCAATTAAAAGTATATTAAATATTTTTGCTGGAGAAATAAAATTTAGCATAAAATGGAAATAAAAGGAATTTAAATATAAAATGATTTCCATCTCCATCTTTACAGTAACTTTTCTATGTGATAAAAATAAAGACTCATTTTCTCATTGCTGTCAAAAGCTCTGTTTAAAATGATACAAAAAAGATACAAATTAAGACTACAGATTGGACAACACAAAAATCAAAACACAAAATAGAATGCAACAGAGAAAGTTCTACATTTCTCAACTTGGATAAAAAAAAAATCTTAATTGTGAGGAAAACATAGTGTTCTATATTAAAGACCTGCTTATAATATGCAACTGAGACCCAAACGCCTATCTCATACCCACCCTTTTAAAAAAATATCTGTTGCATGAAATTTAAGTTGATATTTCAAATGATATTTTTAATAAAAACATTGCTAAAATTTTTTTATAATTATGTCTAGAGTTTTTAAATGCATTAACATTTAATTTATTATAAAAAAAAAAAAAAAAAAAATGAAAGCTTTTACCAAATAAAAAAATGTTACAAAATTAATGTAAAAATACTTTTGTAAGAAAGTTAATTAATGTCCTCATTAAAATTACTAATATAATTTCTAGTTTTGAAGCATAAAATATTACGTTTGGAGCAGTTTTTTTTTTTTTATTGGGGCAAAAAAAAAAAAAAAAAAAAAAAAAAAAACTTAAAATACTTTTTAGAAAAAAAAAAGATTAATTTAATTTTTAGTTATTTGTTAATGAAAATAGCAACAGATCTACTTTATGCAACATTTTAAAAAAATTTAAAAGCATATCTTTACATAGGCCTTAAGTTATACTTGTACCACATTCACTCAGGATGGATGGAGCCAGCTCCAAGTGAATTCACTGTATCAAGAGTCAAAGCAGTCCATCCAGGTCTGTTTAACCATTCCTAATTTCATCACCACACATCAAAGACACAAGGACCAATTGCAGCTTCCAAATCAGCTTTGAAGTTCTCAGTTGACCATAACACTTGTACCATTCAATAAGTGGTGTTGGTGCTATTGTCTTGTGAATTAGGAGTTGCTAGCTGATGAAGTGCGTGCTCAAATCATCTGAGCCTCTTGATAAGTACTTCCTCAAGTTTAGGAAGCTTAACTCATGCATGAATTGTGGTATTTGAGACATGGTTGGAGTGCTGAAGACACCACTGACCAAGGACTTCCAGCCTTTGAAAGTCAGATACTCACAGGGGCCAGGTTTTGCACCCATAAAGAAAAATTGTTTGAACAAGGGCCTGGTAGATGCAGCATTTGGTTGTTAGCTGGATTTCTTCAAGTTGTAGATCTCAGACTAGGAGGCGTTTAATATAGAACATTATGGAGCAAATAAAATATACATGTTTATCAAGATACTTGGAATAATTATTTTACTTTAATATTTAACTTGATTAAAAGAATTGTAGTGATCTATCAATTTAATGCAAGACAAAAAATTGTTTATAATAACAAAATTAAAATATACAGAAATGAAATGTTTGATATCAGCTTTTCATATTTTAATATTAATGATTCTTGCTTACATGTACAAAAAAATGGAAAAATCCTTTTAACGTTAGTAAATATTAATCCAAGTTGTGTAATTTTAGAATGTGATAACTTTTAGACTTTTTTTTTTAAAGACATCAAATACAAGCAATTGTGTTGCTATACTAACAAAGACACTAAATAGAGATAAGTTGACTATTGAAAAAGAACCATGGCATCCATTAAATAAACACACATACCGAACCATGAAGGTTTGCAACTGATGCTCGGTTGTTAGCTGCTCGAGAAGATGCTGCCACATACGCCAGATATTGGATGACTTTCTTGGTATTTTCAGTTTTTCCTGCTCCAGACTCACCTCTAAAAAAAAAAAAAAAAAAAAAAAATGTTTAATCATTACGAAAAGAGGTAGAAGAGACCTATTTCTAAAAGTTTCATATTTTGACTTTTTTTTTTTGTGGAAGATAAGTTTGAACGTCCACATTTGTGGAAGAAAAAGTTTTTAGAATCCACATCAATCCACATTTCAGATTTTCCTCAGTCTCATCAGGAGGATGTGTTTCCATGTTCAACAACAAATACCAACTCCAACACTGTTTCAATGATCTTTTTCTTTCATCTTTTTTTCTGGCAGTGTCATTGTCTTTCACATTAGTGGCTGCCGATGGAGTTCACAGTGGCTCACAAGTACAAAAAATAAAATAGCTCAAAACAAATTCAAAGGAAACAAAAGACTCCAACATTCTGTATATGTTTGTTGGAACTGTAAGTGCATATGTGGCAAGACTCATTCTTTCAACATAAACATACCATTAGAGTATACTCTTTTGTAAACATCTCCCTATACTGTCTAGATTTAATCTTCCTGAGGTCATCAGATGTAAGATTGTCTTCGAAACTTACATTACACATCCATCATATCATCCAGACATCATTTCTCTTCATGCAACACATGTCATCAATGTTCACTATCCAGGTATTATCACACTGCATGTACACATCTAATAAAGTTTTTTCTTTGTCAACAATAGCAACGCTCTGCTGGTTAGTAATAGAAGTTTCTTAAATTTATTCAATTCATTCTTAATTCTTACAATTACACTAACACCTGCTCCAACCTGTGCTCCAACAATATCACTAAGCTAACAAAACTTTAACAGCCTCAATCGCTTTACCATCCAGATAAAATTTTTTCAGAGTTCTCATCAATCTGCATTGTTTTAAACTTCTTGCACACAAATTGGTTATCCTCTCTTAGCATAACAAACATGAAAAATAACTTTATCTAACCCGTATTATCTAAGTCTTTGTCGTCATTTTTTTCTTTTAATCATTTTCCAAATTAAAATTTATTATTGCATTGTTTGGTCATCAACTTTTCTTTTCCAACAACTTAAAGATTAAAATAGCATATTTGTTTATAAAGTGAAGGAAATGCATTCTGGTAGATTTAAGTAAATTTTTTTTTTGTATTTTTGATTTCAATAAATCAAGTAACAGTCAATAAAAATGCAAGTCACATGCAGGTGTAAATACAGGCATATAAGTTATTTTATTATTTTTAGAGAGATAATGTTTTTCATTTGTTAGTGTAATTATATATACATTAAATAAAAAATATGCAAGACATTTAAAGTAGTACTAGTTTTATTACTTCATACATTTTATTTGTATAAAGTTAAGTACGTTCAAATTATCAAATTTGAAATATAACTACTAGGCATAAGGGTGGATAATGTGGTCTATATTTCATTTTCTGTGAAATTTTATTAAGTATTAGACATCAATGAATACATATTCCCTAAACTTAAGCTTTAAAATATTTTACAGAATTTTAAGTAACATAACATGGGTACAACATCCCAATTGAAAATTCAAATATTTCAAATTTGATCCATAAACAATAAATACCAATTAAGCAAGATTGCCTGAATTTCAATTTCTTCTTAAGACACCTTAAGTCTTTAAAATTCACATTTTCTAGAATCAAAATCGTAATGAATTTAGATCAAAATCTGAATAAGTATTATATCTTGATTTTTAATCATATAAGATATAAAAAGTGGTGCAAAATTATTCAGTTCAGAAATTAATTTTACCTTTCCTTCTTTTTTAAAGTAAAGCAATCTACCATATCTTATTTGAACTAGCCACCTTTGCAAAAGCAATTACATTGCCTTAATCTAAAAATCTTAACTTTCAACTTGTATTAAAGAGACATATAGCCCACCTAAAATGCATGCTAGCAGAGGATTTCCATTCCGCTCATATGGAAATTACAATAGAGATACAAAAGAAATTCTTTAATTACCATCAATGAATTATGAAAAACTTTTGAAAGTTTCAGCGTGACTAATAAAATCAACTTCATGAGATATTGAATATAGAATATTCTACAAATTTAGAAGTGGGTGAGGGTTCTTTCAATTTATTCAATGGGCAATTCATAATCCATTAATTAGCATTAAAAAAAAAAAAAAAAAAAAAAAAAAAAAATCAAGGGTGGATCTCAATTATCAACTCAAATATTTTCTTAGAATTACTTTTCTAATATATATTTATTTTTTTTAAATTTGTGTTGGAAGAGGGAGATTCTTGAAATAATCATAAAAAACGACAGTGAATTACTTTCATAAATTAAAAAAAATATTCTTAGTTTAAAGGAGACCACTCTCCTAGATTGAGAAAATTTGAATGGATAAGTGTTGGCAGCCATGAATACCCATGTGATTTAATAAAGACAATTATCTAAACCTATCTCGCAGCCAGCTATCCTTATAGGGAGGTAAATAAATAACAAATATAATTCTACTGTAGACTCATTGTTATTTTAAAAAAACAAAAAAAAAAAAAACAAACCTAATATTTCAAATGTTTTGTGGAAAAGTTTCAAATTTTATAAACTTCCCAAATCTAAGGAGTCTGACAGCCATACATTAGACTAAATCAAAATTTAGTTGGAGTTATTTTCTTTTACAGATTACAGAAATTTGGGTTCTTGTCCAGAATTCCCCCATATATATGTGTGTGTGTGAACTTCGACTGAGGTTAAACAAAACAAAAAGACTGAATACCAAATTAGTATACTGTTCTCACACACCAGATAAGTGTATGACTAATTTTCACCCAGCATTGTGTAATTATCACTTGTCTGTAGCTCTATTGCTGATTTGGTATCTACAGCTCTTAACTTCTCAATTTAAGATCTGTAAAGGATTTTGAAAAGTTTAATTTACTGCAGTATAGTTTGTTTATTTAATTATTAATTAAGACATTTTGTGAAAGAATCTTTTAATCTCTTTATAAAATCATTGGATGTAAGCAGCGTTCAAAACTTAATCTTAATGAAGATTAGCTAAGAATTTTAAAACCAGAAATTATATTCTGTTCGTATTCCATTAAAAAATTATTAAGTTATAAATTCATCTGCACCCTCAACCGTTAAAAGATTTGCAAACAAATCTGAATGCATTATGATGGATTAACTTTGTATTAATGTTTTTAATAGGATTAACAATGTTTTATTTTACACTACACATTATTTCAATAAAATTGATTAATAAAGACAAAAATGTGTATGTCAGAAGTGAGGAACACATATCTACACAAGAATTGATCACAATCATTGTATTAAAACTATCAAACAAGTTTGAGTGTTTCTTACCTATATGTAACATTGATAAGTGCACATTCATTATGTATTGGATGGCTTTTATAAATTGACATCCAAACTAACCTATCTCAAATGACATCTTCAAGTTCATCTTATATTATCAACTAAAACAATTTTTTTAAAAGTCTATAATAAAAATGAAGCAGGTTTAGTGGTTTACATGTTTTGTGAGCCTGTGGATAGCAGACTTTCTATAGATCAGATGTTTAACTAAGGGGGGGGATAGAAAAAAAAATTGAAAATATCTACCAAGAATTTGGTTTCTCTATGAGAATAAATGTAAATTAGGGTTCATACTGAAAGCAACCTACTTGAGGAAAGTAATGTCCTAGATTGTCTGTAGATAAGCCCTTTTAAGTAGGCACTATCTAACTTATCTTCAGTGGAAATGAGTGATCCGGGTGGCTGAACAGGATAACAGATTAAAGTCAGACTTATGGTCAAAAGTACATATATTCCAGCCTATGGGCAAGTGAAGCTAAATAGAGCCAACTCTCCAGGCATGAGGCAGAATTGGATATCTGAGAATCAGTGTGTGTATGTGTACCTCTCTAAGCAAGGTGGACCCTTGAGACTTTTACCTAAATAATTCTTGAACTTATATTTTTATTTGGTTAGGAAGCTGCAAGTCTTGTTCAGAAAACTAGTACCATTTGTAATCTAAAAAAAAAAAAAAATAAATAAATAATAAATAAACCTCTCTTAATTGCTTTTTAAACTGGAGTTGTGGTTTTGTGCAACACCAGGTAAGCTAGTTTTATTAATATAGAGATTAAAAAATTAAGCTTGAAAATAATTGCTATTTGAATAAAAGTAACCAATCAATTTGGTCATTATAATCACTATAAATTGTTTTGCAATAGTGGTAGAATTCAATATTTTTGTTAGTTTTAATGATGATGAACAAATTTGTTTAGGAAAAATTTGTTCAAAATAATTTACAGCAGACATAATGCAATTTTAATTACATAGTCTCCATTTTATCTGAAAATCAACAATTAATTGCAAATGATTTTTCATCCTGAGATGCATTTAGTGTTCAGTATAAGTATGATAAAATTATAATTACTTGTTTGACACAAATATTCTATTTAATTTCTGGATGAGAATGACTAGACATATTTAAAATAAAGTTTCAAGACATTGCACTTCAAATTGCTTCCGCACTCACGATATTCTCCAGATCTGACCTCTGACTACTGGTGGTTTACAAACCTCCAAAAAATGCCCCAAGATTTAGCTGTATTGAAGAAAGGATATTGAAAATTGATATGTATCTAGAAGCTAAAGATAAATTATCCTACAAAATTGAATTGTTAGGCGACTGTTGATGATTAAAGGCAAATATTGACTAAAAGTTGCTTAGGTAGGCCTGAGGCCTATTGAGTTATGTATTATGTTAATGCTAAATAACTTCAAATTGAATTCTCATTTGGGATGTCTTAAATTCCAACAATCTGAAAATATTTCTTGCATTTTAACTGCAACAGGCTTCAGAATATTAATTCTTTACAACAATTAACTATTTAAATGTAACAATTTTTTAATGGATTCAAATTTGAATAAAATTAAAAAAAAAAAAAAAAAAAAAAATGATGCAATTTAAAATGACTCATCAGATTAGATTTTAATGCAATCTAATCAAAAGAGAATTTAAATTTGGAACCATTTAAAAAATATTTCTGCTTAGAATATAGTCTAGTAATTTCTGTAGAATTCTAAAAATTATAGAAAACAAATTTTAAATATTAAATCAATGAACTGGTAATATCCAGTATAGTATTAGCGCTGGGTGGGTTAAGCTGGTTTCCTCTGAAGGAGGAAGTTTTTAAGGGAATATCAAATTCACAAGTGGTAACACACTCATATATCCCAGCCATGGGATATGGTATTTCCAAATGGTCACCCATCTGGTACCGATTAGGCTCAATCTGGCTTAACTTTGGTGATCTAGCAAGAACTGGTGTGAACATGATTATAAACATGTTAGACTTCACTTTATTCATGTAAATTAGTTAAATGCGTGAATTGACCACACATGCCAGAAAATATCTGAAAAAAAATCCCGTAAATTTATAAGTTGTTTGGCATATTTGCAAGAATTTCATAGTTTCCAATTTTGAAATAGTATACCATAAGAATTATAAAGGCAAACTATTTAAACGTTTTCATAGATTACCTCACTTGGTTTTAATGTATAAATTTCTTGCTTTTTGATAAGATATACTTAAATGTTTCCGATTTTGAGTTCTTAACTTTGCAATCTTTCGTTTAGTAAAAATTGTTTTCTTTTTATAAAAGAAAATAGCCAATTATGCAGTATAGAAGTGTCCATTATATTTTACAAAAGAAAACCAGACTAATCCAAGTTCATTTTTCCACGCTGAGCTAAAATAAGTTTTTAATTAAACTTTATGAAGAACTTAGAATTAATACAGAAGTAAAATCTTTGGAATTTGATCACAAAGTGCAGATTTTTCTTATTCAACCAAGAATAATTTAAATAAGATTCGAAATATAAGATAAAATTGAAAATACTTACGTGCACAAAATGGACTGATCTTCTCGATCTGAAAAAGAAAAACAAATTGGAATCTTGTTCAATTTATTTTTAAGGCTAAATAAAAAATGTAAATTTCAGATGAAGTTTGTTAGTCTTGTTCATTGCTACAGATCTTTGAAAGCAACTAGCAGAGTGGATGCACACCAAACTCAATGCACATCTGTTCACAGAATTCGAGTTCAAGACAAATCAAAGTTCAAATTCAAGTGCGATCCAATAAAAAAAAAAAAACTTGAGTCATGTGGAAATAGTAATAAAAGTTTTAATTACCATAATGTGTCTCAAAAAGATAATCTGCTTTAAATTTCTGAATTGGCAAAAAAACAAGTTTGTAGCTCATCTGGAACCCATTTGAGGTTATTTTAAAGTTCCCAAAATCAAAAATATTTTCTATTCATCAAAAATGACAGTGTTTTACACTAAACCAGAAACCACAGTAAAAACCCGAGTAAAAGTTTATATTTGGTTTCAAAGTACAAAACTAAGATTGTGTTTTTTTTTTTTTTTTTTTTTTTTTGCCTAACAGAAGTTACAGTGACTTTAATTGAATAAACATCTTATTTTCAAAGAATCACCTCAAATTTCAGGGTATTTTTTTCACTAAATTAGGACAAATTTACACAAGATTTATAAGGTTAATTAAAATTTAAAATGATTTTTTCACAATCTTACAAAATGCTAATGAATTTAGTATTTTACATTAGAAAATTGTTTTTATCATTTCAATGCACCATACTAGTTATAGCTACTCAGTGTCGCCTGGAGACACTTTAAAATAATTTTATCTATTTTATTTCTGAAAATTGATATTGAAACTTTATAATACAATTTAGTCATTAGATTGTTAACTGAATCAATTTATTGGATGTAAATAGTTTCTAAAACTTCCAATTTTTTAAATACATAATGATTTGCTAAAGATATTAAAATCAGAAATTGCTTTTTATTTGAAGGTTTAAATGCTTCTAAATTTCAAAGGGTCAGGAAGTAATTCATTCTCCTGCTCACATATACACATTTACAAAACATTAAAATGGGTTACTTGTTTAAGAAATCAAAATCCATTCTGGTGGATTTAATTTTATAAAATTTTCTGAATACAATTTAAGAAAAATTTGACATTATTCTATATTTTTTTTATTTTAATAAATAAAACTAAAATAAGAATTATCAATGTTAACACTCACACAATGGAAATAAGTTTAATCAATATACCATATTAAAATTAAACTATTAGCTACCTTTAGTTTCTTATTCAAGCTTTGCATTCGATAAAACTATGTCCAAAGTTTCATAATCCAAGGTCAATTTGTGAAATCGACCATATATTTTTTATGCCAGATTTTTCATATTATTTGAACTACTGTTCTTGTGTTCCTGCCAATGTAACCCCAAATCTTAAGTGTATCCTGTCAAACTGAAATTTGTATGGAATTTTGAACTGAATCTTTTATTCAATCTACAGGAATAACTATCAGCCATGACTGAATAGGAGTTTTGATTGGTAAGTGTATTCTTAGTATTATCAGCACTAAGGATTGACTCCCAAGAAGACTCATTTCAAAGGAGTTATTTCTGAACACTTTATCCCTTCAGTCAATTCCAGTATTAATTTTAGGGACCTTAAATTTATTGTTTTAGATACGTAATCTTACTATAATTGCTTCTAGCCAGCTTTTATTATTTTAAGCCCCCCACCACCACCACCACACACACACACACACACACACTTTGCCATAACATGGTCAGATTTCTTCATTCTTTGTTTCAACAATTTTCTATAAATCGCATCTCGATTTAACAATCCCAATTACATTTAGAAATATTAACCGAGTGGCAGATTCAATATAAACTTGACCAGAAACTTATTTCGAGGAAGGAGGAAATCAGAATAGCAATGTGCTTATAGTAATATTGTGTTCTAATTTGTACTTCAGTTACTAGATATTGAAATTAGAATGCGGTATAGACAATGGAAGACATTTAAAAGAGAATGGCAAAACTGATAGAAAAAAAATAAAATAAAAAAAAAAGTAAAAGTTACAGGGAGAGATTGAAAATTTTAAATGAGTCTACCTCATAAAAAGAATGTGAAATAATAAAATTAAAAATTGTAAAATAATGTCATTTCTAACTAGGATGGAGATTTCTAGTCTAATCTGGAAGTTTATTGTCAAGGTAAACTTTAGAAACTAAATCTTCCGGGTCTAGTTGGGTCTGATGCATTGTTTTATTGAACATCCTTTTGTGACCTCATTTATGGCATCATAAATGATCTTTAGACGGTGTTATATTAAACAGGCTTTGGTGAATGAAGTACTCCTTTTGAAGTCAGTCTTCCCTAATTTATTTTAGCTGTTTTAGTAGATGTAATAGACACGATCCAGAATTTTAGCAATATATAAAATTAAACAATTGAAGTTTTTGCTAACAGAACAATTTATTTTTGGAATAAGTTGCTAGATCTGATTATAAACAGCAATAACAAATTTTGAGGTGGAATTAGATAAAATCAGAAGTGTTATTAAATATATTTTTTGAGAACTATTAGATGAAATATTTGAAATTTGATCTGTATATTGCTTTTGTGTAAACATTCTTTACAATTTTTTTGTAAAGGTTGAATGGAAAAGAGTTTATAAAGGTAGATTGTTAAAGAGGCATAAATAAAAAAATATTTAAAAAATTTAACAATCATGCAGTTATAGCTAATAGCTAAGAAATCCAAAATAAAACACTTTGTTTAGTTACTTTCACTTAGCCGGACACAAATCCAGAACCCTTAAAATATAATTAAAAATAAAAATGAGCCTACCCTAATCTAACTGGAAACCACCTATTTTTTTCCCCCCCAATTATCTTTTAAGCAACAAACTCAATTCAACTAAAGACCTAACCAAATTGCTAGTCGAAAACGTGCCACCACATGTAGCATCCAAAAAATCACTGTATTACAAGAATAAAGATATTTAGTCTTTGCTCATTGATAACAACACTACTAGTTGCGCATGAAGAAAATCATAGGAAATTAAAAGGAAAGTTGTGGTATTTATATAACAGCAGTAGTATGTTAAGATGATTTTGTTTGAGAATGTCTTAACTAGTATGGCCACGTTGCCATTGTCAATCATCCAAAATGCTCCAAAGTGTATCTCACATTGATGTTAATGGCTTAAATCCACATCGTAGGTAGCTTAGAAAATGGAAAGAGTCGGTTGATGATGACCTGATCTTGGGGGGGGGGCTGCATAAATGAAATGGCAACAGATAGATGAATTGGAAATCGTTTATGAAACATCTAAACTGAAACACTAAACAAGACAGAAAAATGGAATTTTTCATCTTAATTTTTTTTAAATAGAAAATTTCTTTTTGCTCCTGCAGATTTAACCAGTCATATCACAGGCAGGGCATCTGTTCATTATTTTTTCACAAACAGAAAAGGCATCCTTTTCTTTGTAGTAGACAACAGTTTTTGTGGTGTGACCCTAAAATCAGACACTCCCAATCACTTGAGCATCAAACAATAAGTAATAAGGCTGGGCTGCCAAATTCCAAAGAATAAGTCTGGTTATAATCAGTTTCCAAATTAAATATTTTATTCTCAAAGTTTTTATGAGGTGAATAAGTAATACTAATCAAAACAATGAAAACATCACATATCAATACTAGATCTAGATTGCAGATCTCAAAAGACTAAAGTTCATTTCGTCCTCAATACCCAAAATTGGGATGCAATGCAGAATTATCCATTTCAACTCTTGAGGAAACTTTGCTGGTTTGGCCACATTGTGTGCCACAACCTAGGAGAGTTCATCCATGAAGCATTCCAGGATTGATGAAGATTCGCCATCAAAGCAGACATTGAACCTATCTGTGGTCCACATGTCAACGAGATTCAACGCTGGTTCTGGGATTGACTGCCATCTTGGCAGCTGCAAACCATGTATGCATTCATTCAGGACACTGTGTTCTATAGAAGGAGCTAACTCAACCCATTCTGGATGCATGTCTCAAATTAAAATCATTTCCATATCAGTGTTTTTTATAAAAATTATCTTTATCCATATTGCAGTTTCTATTTTTCAGCTATTTTGACAATGCCTGGATTGGTACAATTCAAGCAATTACAATTACACCTTTCATTCCTTCATGATTTAAATGGAAATATTGAAAAGACTTTTTTTTTTTTTTTTTTTTAACGGCATATCAACCCTTTGTGGATTATTTAATGCCGAATCCAGTTATTTTGGGAATAGTATTCAATGTTGTATCCAGTTATTTTATATGAGATTTTTATTCTTCAAGCTCCTTGTATTTTCAATCGTTAGTTCGTAGCTTTTGATTTGGTTGTTTTATAGTGGATTTTGTCATTTTTGTTCTCTGCCTTGCAAAATATGATTAGGTTTTGCAATGGGAGGGTGAAAAGGATTACAGTATTATCAAGTCCTGTATTATGAATGTTGATAGTGTTTTATATTCAAATTGTCCTCATTCTTAAGGAAGGTTTCTTGGAGATAAATAACCAAAGGATTAAATTTGGTTTGCAACAATAAAATTTCATTGTAATTTGCCTTCAATCCATGGCAATTCCATTGGATTTTCTTGTAATTCATGAGGATTTTTGTTGGTTTGACAAGTAACTTCAGTTTCTATGTCTCCTAATTCCGTAAATCTATTTGTAGTAGTAGTGGCTTCTGTTTGTGGTAATTTCTTTATATTATTTTGTTTTTTGGCAGATGTATTTTTTGTTTGTTTTTCAAGTGTTTTTTTTCACCATGGGGAAGACGTATTAGTGACCTGTGTGGTCTTTCTTTTAACTGATTTTGTTTTTCCTTAGTTTCGTCTTTTTCAGCATCTGCACGACTTGCTGGTGATTTTTGTGGTCTTTCTTTTGATCGACTTTGTTTTCTTGGATGTTCTGATTTTGGTTGAGAATCAGTTTTATTGGTAATATTAGTTGATGATTAAATGGGACGATTAATTTTTGATATGTTTTGGTTTGATTTCATTTATAAATTTGAGCCAGTCGTTTGGTCCCAATTGTAACAATTTGTTTATTAGTATTTCGTATTTGGAGTCTTGATTAGTGATGTTGGATGATATACAACTTGAGGTGACTTGAGAGTATGTCTTTTTCTTCGTGTATCCATCTACTATTTTCCTGGCTTCGAGGAAGGAGATGTTTTTGGTATGTTTTATTGACACTACTTCCTTTTTTTTCTTCCAGATTCTGCATACTCTAGCATAAGCAGGATGGTTTTCTCCACAATTTGCACATTTGCAATCAAGATTACAGTCACTGACAGTGTTGTCTGGATCTCTCTGCCCACATCTGCCGCACACTGCTCGTCCCCTACATGCATCCTCATGGTGTTCAAACTTCTGGTATTTAAAGCACCAAAGTGGGTTTGGTATAAAGGGTTCGACTTTTTCAACGTTGAACCCAATTTTGATTTCTTTTGGGATAGTGGGTTTATCAAACTGCATAATGTAAATGTTTGTCTGATTCTCTTTTTTTATTGTAATTCTTTTAACATTTACTACTCCTTGGTTTTTAAGTTCTTTTGTTATCTCTTCAGTAGTGCACATTGATAGGTCTTTCGATTTTACACCTTTGGATGTATTCAGATTCTTGTGCGGATAAGTTTTGATATTTATGCTGTGGAAAGTTTTCATTCCTAGGAGAAAAGTGGCATGTTTTTCTCTTTCCACTTCCACCAGTAGGGTTTTATTTTTTAAAGTTTTTACATTTTTTGGGTAATATATGTGGATATAATTTTATGTGTAATAAACGGTGATAAGTCAGTTATTTTGGTTTCTTCGGTGGATTCGAATCCAATAAGTTTTGAGGAGGTTTAATGTAGTTCATTATCTGAACTATCAGAGTTGACGTGTTGGCGCTTGGAGTTTTTATACTTGGCCATATATATATTTTAAATTTATTGTTTATGCTCCCCATCCACCTCTGAGTCCAATATTGGTGCATGTTAAGGGGGAAACCCATTCGCCTTGTCATGCCAGGGCTACATAAACAGTATACATGCCCCAAATGGGAGCCATGAGCACCCATATTCCTTTAGTTACACAATCCAAGTCATTTGTGGTAACTTCCGGCATTATACAGCCATGTCATGACTAATCATTTGACACATTTGACCCTAGCCACCGCCTTCTAACACATGGAAAAGAGGGGAAAATATGTATATAGTTTATAGGGGTACAGGGTAGAACTGTATTTGTTACGGTTTAGAGGAAATTGATAGAAAAGTAGATGCGTTATGGCTTCACGTAACTAGCCGATTGAGTGGATAGGGCCCCTTCGACCGCCCGTCTAGCCTTGTACGAGGCCAAAGTGGAGCGTTGCAACTGATATCTTTAATTTCCCTAGATATCAGTTGCTCAGTCACCAGGATCCTTTTCAGAGTCATTACGGGTCGCCACCCACGGCCAACAGGTGGCCCCTTTGAGAGGCTTTTACTCTCTGCAGGGGGATAGTCGGTATATAAAGACATAACTTATCCCTCCCATATTGTAGAAACTGAGGTTTTCAACTCGGTCACTCAGATGTGCTAACCCAGAGAGATCTGTGGCTTTTACTAGAACTTAACGCATTCAATTGTGGAAAAAGGATGCATATCATACAATAAGAGAAGTTATACATTAGAGGTAAAACCTTTTTGTATCGTTACTTTCAGTCTTCCCCTGATATACCAAAGCTATTTTACATGCCTATTATCCCCAGATGAGTTCAAACAACTTTCTAATGACTAAAATTAAGGAGTAGAAAGTGGAATTTGGCTTTACTTTCGGCTGCCTTGTATCTTGGCCTGCTTTATTTTGTGTTAATCCTTGCATTCCATGAACAGTAGTTCTGACAAAAAAGTAAGAATTGCTGTTTTCTGGACCACCTAATACTAATTGTTGATTAGTTCTTGACCTTGAAGTATTTTTATTTTAGTTTCTTACAACAAGTGACTTCATGCCTTGTCTGGCGCAATTTGCATAAAAAACCACTGAATCACAAATTACCTCATTGCAGCTTGAGTGGTTTATCACCTCTTGCATAGCAACGTCAAACAATTTTTTTTTCTTCTTCCAACTTCCGATTCCATCAATTTGGGGCCTAGAAATCAAACTTTACCTGATCACCCACTCAAAAAGAAAATGGTGTAGGTTAAGATCTTTTACCCAGATTCTAAGTGAGCAGCATGTGGCATGTCCAAACCATTGAAGGAATCTTTTCAATAACTGAACCAGCAGAACCTTTCAATTTTTTAATTGTACAACATCTTGGTAGTAGATACATCATCTACTGGAACATTAAATTTCTGACCTGGAATAAATTTCATGCAAGATTTATGCTCATGTTCATTTAAAAGTTTGAGATTATGAACATCAAGTACCTGAAACAATCACTAGAGATTTTCCTTATCCAGTGATTTCGTTTCTCTTCCATTGATCCCGATGCCATGTTGAAAATCTAATTGATGTGATCCAGGATGATCTTCATAAATTTTTGTCTTCTATTGTTTACAAATTTGTTAACTTAATAAAACTTTTAATATTTAACTTTTTTCTTTTCTAGATGGGGGTGAGATCAGTTGCTATTTGATTCTTGTTTAACCATAAATTATATGGTAGATGCGCCAAGGTCATTATGAACTGATTTCACTGCAAGTTTTAAAATCATCAGACCTACATGATGCCTCCTCTCAAGAATGAGACAACACAAAAACTGCAAACTAAACACAAGACAAAAAAACTATATGTAACCTGAATGTTCAGCATATCCCACTTTTAAGGTTTCCGCCAAGATAGATCTGGTTACTTCCCAAAACATAACTCCATAGAACTAAATATTCGAATACATTTTAATATTCCTTTGTTTCATGAATTGGCTCCGTGTGCACGTGTATAATATATTATATAAGACGAACTGACGAACTGCAAGCACTTGTTCCCCCTCGACGTAAATATCCCCGATAAACAGTTAAATCCCACCCCTACACAGAGATTCCTAGATGTAAGAGAGCCTTATACTCCAGTAGTTTCTTCCCCAGGACAGCTAGACTTTGGAATTCCCTTTCGTGTCCCTGCTTCCCCAACTGTACTGACATGCAGAAGTTCAAGATGCTTGCTGCCCAACTCCCTACACAGTACCCCTGATGTCTATGTCCCTGATAGTAACCACTACAACAAAGTGGCAATGTGCCTTGTTTGGGGTGAAAATGTAATAATAAAAAAAAAAAAAATCCAACACAAAGTTAGTCCTATCTAAGAAATTTATTTCAGCCTAGTGCGGGACTCAAACAATTCAGATCTATAGCCGACTTAAAATGATCAACTTAGAGCCATAATATGTATTAATTGGAGAGAGGGGAGCAATTTGAGAGGAGATTATATATATATATTAAATTCGAAGCTATCAAGATAAAAAGTTCAATATACTAGATTGAGCAATTAAATAGGAAAAATTGATAATGAAAAATAAAATTGAATAAATTACAATATTTATTGATCAATCAAAAAATCAAATTATAAAAGATGAATTAATATAATTCATGAAATTTTATTTTCCAATTTTTTCCTATTTCTCTCATATATATATATATATATATTACACACTAAAAAATGTAATATTACAGTGTTGAGTTTGAATTATAATTAAAGATGAGAACAATTATACGAAAATAAAAAACATTTAAAACATATCCGTGGAATTTACACAATCTCTCAGGTTTAAGATTGTTGAAACGAGACCTTAAATTTTTTTATATATATATATATAAAAAAAAAAAAAAAAAAAAAAAAAAAAAAAAAAGACTTACCTTGAAGCATACTTCGATATGCTGTATCTGTGATGGCAAATACATGAGGTGGTACTTCATGACGTTTCTTTCCTCGGTACAGTTCAATTACTTTATCTTGGTATATAGGTAATTTCTTGTAAGGATTCACAACTACACAGAAGAGTCCCGAATATGTCTATAAAGAAATATTTATAATAAGATTACACAATGAAATAAAAATTTAGTCAAATAATTTCAGTTTTAAATATGAAAAATTTCTGGAAAGGTAATGAGAAACATCAATATTTGTAGAAGCTGTTAATATTTCAAGCAAAATAAACCTTTTTTAAAATATGGATTGCATTGGGCGATCAAATAAACAAATATTGCAAGAAACTAGTAAACCTATATTTCATGAAAAAATCCTGGGTGTTTGTCCAGACTTCCCCTATATTAAAAAACAGAAAAAGAAATTTTAAGTCTTTGATATACATACCCATGATGAAACGAAAAGGTTACATTCCAAAAATCATGTAAATTGATCAGTTTTATTGTTAAAGAAAATTGTTTTGCACAATTAATGGAAAATTGTAGGCATTACAAGGCTCATCTCAAGTTAGAATTGTGTAGTTATCTGCCTTTATTTCTTCAAAATGGTAACGCAGAACTGTCCCTTTTTGTTTACTCATAAAATCTGATTTAACCTGATCAATTTATGATTTTTTTGAATATGACATTTTCATTCAGTGTCACCATAAGGATTTAAAAAAAAATTTTTTTTTTTAATATATGTGAATTTAACAACTACCAAATCCACCACTCTATAATAAAGAGTGCAATGCGTGTCCACTGATTCAATTGAAAACAAGTTTACATACATCAAATATTTTTCTAGAGTAAAATTTTACAAGGAATCTTATGGTATTTACATTTATTTGTTTGGAATCACCAAAAACCAAATTAAAACTGGAGATGGGGCCTGAGTAAATGACTGTAAATGACAAAGTTCTGATTCTCTCTCCTCTGATCTCGAGCGCGTTGTTCAGTGGGGGAAGACGTGGCTGATTACCTTTAATGCATCTAAAACCAAACTCCTATCCTTACATCATCAACGCTCTGATCCTCATCTGGCATCAATTGGGATGGATGGCTCTCGTCTGGGAGAGGCCCCATATTTTAACAAGCTTCTGGGTTTGACCTTTACTCCTGATCTGAAATGGAACACGTACATCAAGTCTGTTGCCAAGGTCGCTGGAAGGATGGTGGGATCCTTCTACCGCTCCAGAAGATATCTCACTACTGATGCAATTCTCTATCTATATAAAAGCCAAGTACGTCCAAGGATGGAATACTGCTGCCATATCTGGGCAGGAGCTGCTAAAAACAGCCTATCCTGCCTTGACAGAGTACAAAATAGACTTCGTGGCTCAGTGGGGGATGCCCTTTTCTCTACCTTGCAACCTCTCTCCCACAGAAGGGACGTTGCGAGCCTTTCCTTGTTTTATCGTTATTTCCATGGCAGGTGCTCGTCTGCCCCCCCCCCCTCGCCAATCTTTCACAAAAAACACCAGTCTAGCCGAATCCACTGTGAAAAATTTCCCCCACTCTTTATCTGTGCTTAAATTAAAACGTGGACTCCATGAACAAAGCTTCTTTCTTAGAACTGCATGCCTGTGGAACTGTTCCGGTCTGCCTGCTTCCCACCTGACTACAACTTGGATGTCTTCAAGTCCAACGTTAACAAATTCCTAATGAACCGCCCCCTTAAGTAAACACTTCATCAAATCTCCACACTAACATAATGTACTTGCAATAACCCTTATCCCTGAGTGGCTTCCGGGCCTTGATAAGTGGTGACCACTGTGTAAAAAAAAAAAAAAAAAAAAAAAAGTAAATAAGGTGACAAAAATGTTTTCTGAAGAAACAATAGTGTCAAAATCTATTCATTTTAATATTTTAGCCATGTGATACATAGTTTGAACATTTTTCTTGCACCTGGATAATGCCATTAACCACATCTAGCATATTACATTTAAGCAAAATTTAGGATTTTATCACACATAAAAGTTCAATTTATGCTTTGATTCTTGTACCTCCCATTACCACTTTAGCAATGACTTTCAAAAGCTCAGACTCCGCCGGTTGGTTTGCTAGTCAGTTTTTCTGGGTAAAATCTACTTATTAACATAAAAACTTGACATTTTTTTTTCCATAAAAAAAGAAACGGAAACTAAAAATGTTATGTTCCTATTTTTTTTTTTAATATTACAAAATTGTAAGCCAGTAATTTAATAGGCAGTTTCAAAAACATGTTTTTATAATTCCCTTCAAAATTAAAATAACTTAAAACGAGAAATGCTCAAAAAAAAAAAAAAAGAAAAAAAAAAAAATGTCAAAACAAAAGTGTCCTAAGTTATGCTTAAAATGGATTGTCACATGTTTTAAATTCCAATCATCACATTTATATAAAACAAGTCTTTATCTAATATGCATGGTGTCCATTTTAATACTTATATGTATAGCTCTCTATTTGCGTATAATACTAAAGCAGGTAATACTGTACAGTGAAGCAATAGCACCTGACAGAAGTATTAGTATTGTTGGTAAATACAGTAGAACCTCAAGATACAGCATTAATTAGTAACAAAATGCAGTACAGTATATAATACACATGTATATAATCAAATAACATTATAAATAACACCGTAAGGTGGGGCTAATACCCTAACTAGGGTCAGAAAAACATTATTTTCGACATTGTAACCTGAAAGGAAAAAAAAAAAAAAAAAAAAAAAGAAAGTATCCTAGGACGACCATATCCTGAAGTTCTACTGTACAGAGAAAATGAGTCTTGTTCCAATGTTTCTAAAAAAAAAAAAAAAAAAATATGCTTTTTAAATGTATTTTTTTATGGAAATCGCTCTAGACAAAGAATGAAGCCATTTGATGTACGGAACTATATATCACCCAACATGTTACACAGTTCTGTTTTGATTGGTTGAACAGCAAAATATTTGCAAAAATCAGATTTTTTATTAATTCAGAAAAAAGTCTTTCTGCTTTTATCCCTTTTCTATAGATTAAATAGTATTACTACTTTATATTTGTTTTTGTTGATGTAAATAATGCAGTATTCATATCTGGAGTTTTATATTTTTATTTTTAACTTAAACAGAGAGAGATAAAGCAATAGACAGAAAATTATTAAAAACTGGGGCACTTAATTAGAACAAATGATTTTTAAAATTCAACCCCAGAACTAAATTACGTTAGAATGTATTTTGATTTAACAGAATCAAACTATTTAAAAAACGAACGATGACGATTCATAGAAATTTACTTAAGCAAGTATTATTGTTAAAACTTTTGGGGAAACAAATCTTTATTCACTCAACTTTAATATAATAATAATAATAATAATAATAATAATAATAATAATAATAGGCGTATAATTTGTGCTGGCAAAGTATATTTATGTTGCTGTGTGTGTATATTTGCCAAATGACAACTAAGCACCAGCAACTAAGTTTTTGTAAACAAGATTACACCTTTTTTGCCCCAAGGAATAGTATTAATTTTGTCCTCGGATAGGGGTACAACATGCATATACACTAGATATTCTTAAGCAACAAAGAAACAGTTACGAGAAGACTTATAAGGAACTATATCATTTTGCACTTCATCCATAAAACTATACCACCTCCCTTTTTTTTTTTTGCGTTCACATATGTG
This sequence comes from Euprymna scolopes, assembly GCF_053919585.1. Classification (NCBI taxonomy): domain Eukaryota; kingdom Metazoa; phylum Mollusca; class Cephalopoda; order Sepiida; family Sepiolidae; genus Euprymna; species Euprymna scolopes. The sequence goes on from NC_136509.1 coordinate 52,142,424, forward strand.
CATATTCAATTTTTCAGGTAAGGCTCAAGAATGCACTTGGTAGTATTGTTGAGCAAGTAAAGTGACATTAATGGAAGCAAATTTTGGTCAAATAACCAGTAATCAATGATAATTTCTGTGAATTCTAAGTCGAACTCCCAATATTTCTATAATTTTCAAATCTTACATAAATACATACAATTTTTATATATATTCCTTAGCAGAGAGACTTGATGTTGCTCGAGATTGAATGATGATCAACAAATATTTCATATTTTTATTGTCATCGGAATTGTAATCACCCATTTTTCAACCAAATCGATTGACGATTGATTGCTTGCTGTAATTGGGGACCCATCCTGGTGCACCTGAAGGAAGCTTCACATGCCTTTCGCAGTGACTAAGTTCATAATACATTGTAGTCTACATTGTACTGTAGAGAACCTGTTTTTATAAAATCATTTTTTATATATAATAGCTTACATTAAAGTTTAAAATGCAAAAGTCGAGTATCATTGTGCAATTGTGCTTTAAATAGAAACATTCATGTTGAACACACCCCTGTTATATCAAAGAACCTACTGTTGATTTTATATGTTGGACCTTTCAGCTTGTGTGGTAATAAAACTTCTCAAATGCACTTGTGATGTTAGGCTGTGTAAGATGTTAACTTTGATCAAAAATCGTCTGTTCCTTCTTTCATCAGATTATTTCGATTATCGAAGACATTCTAATACAAAATCTATCTAACACTGCTAGGCATATAAATTACCTTTATGTGAAATTTCATAAAAATAGACCCAGCCGTTTTTGAGTTCATAGGAAACGAAGTCACACACACAAAGTTCTTTCTATATGATAGAGATATAAAGGGCAGTCGTCTATGTGTACGTATTTTCAGTTGAAAGTTAAAAACTACAAAATAAGCACCCACAAAGTTTGTATTGTTGATAGTTGCTTGGTGCTGATCATCAAATGTTCATGGCTTTAAACACCAGATTGAAAAAAAACTTTCTTTTGAAAGTTTTTTTTTTTTCAAGTGCAGCAAAAATAGTTTACATAAAACAATTATGTTGACAAATTGTTAAAACTTATTTTTATTTTTTTTAACTGGAATACAGCTGAAAAATGGCTTGTCAAAATTAGTACTCAGTGATTTAGATAGCAATATCAGGTCTTATGCTTTTCCACCCTCTATTTCTGATTAAAAAATAGTATTCAAGATTTAATATTAAAATTAAACCGAAATATATTTTCTCACAAACCAATGTTAGACTGACAGGACAGATTTATGTGTCTTTTGTTACGAAAGGCATCAAAACAAAAAAGGGAGGGGAATGACTTCAAAAATAAAGATGCAATGGCATTCAGAGTGGAGAACAAGAATACATATGGTTTTTGATCCACTCACAAACATTGGGAGAGATACTGATAGCATTACTAACACTTTTTTTTCGCTCATAACAATTGAGGTTCAGAGAAATTGCTTTGAGCAGATGCCCCACCCTGTCACAGGTTGCCAGAAAATCCCTTTTATTATTCTACTTACCAGACTTCTTAAATCTACTAACTATTCAAACTGGCTACTGCAACCCAGTTCTGGATACAATTATCAACTACATCTGGTAGTAAGATACCAATTTGAGGAATGTGGCGTGATCTCTTAGTTGATTTTACTCATGGATTAGTTCTGATCAAGAATGGCAATAGTCTAACCGATACAATCCATCATCAACAGAGTATTTATTTATCATATATATGCTTACAAAACATTAATCTATAAATAAACTGGATTTGACATGAACTTTGGAATCTACACAATTTCTCATGGAACCCTTTATTTAATTCACATGCTCTCATCTCGCCAGTCATGATTGAGTAGAAGTCTTAAGTTGCAATTGTATTTGTATCATCCATGGTGGATCAAGTACCAAGTAAAATACAGTTTTAAGCAATGCATTTCTGGAGGTTGAAGATTACATCCCCAGTGCAGATAATACTAATACAATTGTGAATTATTTAAGATTGCTACTCCATCACGGCTGACAGAACAAGAACATATTACCCCTATAGATTAAATAAAGGGTTCTATTCAAAATTCTGTACAGATTGCAAAGTTCGACAAGATATACAATAAGGTCGGGGGTTCTTTTTTTTTTTTTTTTTTTCACCCCCCAAACAAGACATTATGCCACTTTGATGTAGAGAGCTACTATCAAGGACATAAGTTGCAAGGATACTATTTAGGGAGTTGAGCAGCAAGATTACACTTTAACTTCTGCATGTCAGTACAGTCAAGGAAGCAACCTAAATTTTTCTCTTATTAAAAGGATTTAATTATGTTATGAATAACTTACACTTTCACCATCTCTCTTAAACACTTACCTAATCTAATACTAAACCAGAAGTGACAATGGGAATATAGGTGTAGAATATCATGTGTAGATTTTAAGTGATACGAGTATTATTTTTAATTTTACTCTCAGTAGAATGTCATCAATTTTCACATTAACAAAATTGTATGATCTGTTCTTGTGCGTGCATGTGTGTACGTATTCTGCCTCACTATGACTTGCTATTCATCAATTTAAATTAAAAATCTAATAGCATAAAATAAAATGAAACCATAAATAGTCTAAACAAATTATAAAATTAAATCATCCAGAATGAGTTTTGGTGTATTCATAATTCAACCATTTTAATCTTAAAAAAAAATAAATAAAAAATTACCCATCAAAATTTAAAAGCACTTAAACGGGCTTTAAAATTCTTTGCAAATCTTTATGTAATAAAGAATTCAAAGTTTGCAAAGTTATTTGAAATGATCCAATTTCCAATAATGTTACAGAGATACAAAATTACTATAACAATTATAGCTTCACTAGAATTCATTTCAATTAATAATTTAATAACCAAACAATAACATAACTAAATGTTATTGATCTTAAAATAAAAAAGCAAACACCATTAAAAATAAAAAAAAATAACTAAAAGTAAAAACAGCCGAACAGTGCAAGATATGTACAGTACATAATAGATGAAAAGTGTATATTCATAAGTTATATGTGCACCGGGTTATTAGGTCAGGTAATATGGTATTGAGATTACTCGTGTTAAATTATATTAACCGGAAGAAATTTAATTTATACTCAACAATCTATATAGTAGTATAACACACACACACACACAAATGGTTAGAGACGACACTAAAGTTGTTTAATATTTTATTAGAGGTTAATTTCTGTATATTTGTAAAAAAATTATCGCTTTGTGTTCATGACTAATTGAGACTATTCTCCCCACCAAGTCACTACTGTTGTGGGTGGGTGGGGGAGCAAATATTAAATACACATTTTATAGACATTTTAATATTAGGTTAGCAACTAAGTTCTTGCTGTTTTTTTAAATCTACATTTTTAAAAATAAAATGAGAATTAACTACTATTTAATCAATGATGTATTCTCCATTTGTGTTCACAACTTTTTCCCAACATTCAACAAAGTTCTCAATACCTTTTTGGTAGAAATCATTTGATTTTGACTCGAAAAATAAAACAAATAAATTTTCAGAACACAATATATTTTAAAAATGGCAAGAACTTAGTTGCCAACCCAATAGATATTTGAGCGTACATGAAGAATTTTTGTGAACACGAGTTGAAAAAAAAAAAAAAAGCCTTCTATCTCTCCCTCTACTGGCTATAATGTTAATGGCCGATGTGCGTTTGAGTTAGCATCATCAGAGAGGAGGACGACAACGACGTTGCCAATGTCATCCACCTTGAACGTTTGGCGTTTTGCTGATGAGATAGAAAAATATCTGACACCATAATCTAACAGAAAAACCAAACCTCCCTGCACAGAGATATACATACGGGTTTGGAGACAACTTGTGAATTCTAAACTCCCTTGTAATTCACTCCAATAAGTTCACCGCACATCGTAAACATGACATCCACCAACATGTTCGTGGTCCCAGTGCTGCATGTATCAAATTAGCATACTGAACTATTTCATTGATGCCAACTCCATAACTTTGAATGCTGGAATTTTCGAATGATGAAGTCTGAAGAAACACAAACACTCATAGCTCTTGCCCTCAATCAATACAAGATCAACGTCACTTGCCTTTCAGAAGTCAGACTCTTAAAAACAGGCAACAGATCCATTAAAGTGTACCAAGCAAATGTGCTGTATCATATCTACCACAGCGGTACTACTGACAACTCGAGATGTCATGACGTTGCACTTGTTTTGAGCGATAAAGTGAATGCTGTGCTCCTTGCGTAGGATTCAATCTCTCCCAAATACATTTACATGGCACACTGTTTAACATATCTACCATCCACGTCCCCATTCTCAATGCCATCGATGACATTAAAGATGCCTTCTATGACAGTCTCCAGACTGTTATGGATAAAACTCCAAGAGTTGCAGGTGATTTCAAGGCCTGCAGGTGTTGGGAACACTAACATGAAGTACATCATCAGCCAGTTTGCCATCGGGGATTGCTGTTCAAACGGAACATTTCATTCGTTTTGCAGCAACATCTAGCATTAGCTTTTGATCTCAAGCACCCATTTTCAGCATCACAAATGCCACCTTGTGACTCAGTACTCAAATTATGGTGCCATTCAGACCAAATTGACCGCATCCTTATCAAGTCTCTCTGAGCATCTAGCGTGTTTGACTATCATGCGTATTGTAGAGCAATGGCTTCAATCAGGTCATGGTCTACGCAAAACTACGTTTACAACTAAAAGCAAATAAGACCCATCAGCTACTGAAATATGTATCACAGCTCAAATGTGAAACTACACAAAATTTTTGAATCCATCTAACCATTTTAATGGTCTAGAAGCACTTCAACCAACTGATGCAAATATCAAGGACTTGTGGCAATCCTTCAAAAGCTATGTCAATGAAGTAACGCGCCAGACTCTTGGCACTATCAAAAGATGTGTTAAAGATTGGCTATCAGGTCACACAAACAAAACAAGCTCAATGTTTCAGTTTCGATAACTCCTGTCAACTGCGTTGCAAAACCACCTGCTCTGCAAGAGTTTATTGCAATTCTATTGGTAGAAAGTTGGCAAAACATGGAAGAAGCCTCCTCAATAAGTGATACCAGAAAGCTGTACAGTATTCTTCAATCTACCACAAAACCATTCAAAGACTGCAACAAAGTAATTTTCAATCAACAATACGAACCGATCACAAATCTCGATGAGCATCTCCAATGTTGGGAGTTAGCACTTTGCCTTGCTGCTTAACCATTCCAATCAAACCTCTCAGATTCTAACTGTTCCTTCTGCATTTTATGACTGTATGAGCAAGTAACCTACGCAAACTACACTGCATCCTGTATTTGTTGGCAACAATTTGTCCCTAACAGTACAAATCGCACTTATTGCGATTCACTCCCTCCCAAAAGTATCCTTACCAGCTTTAATTTTGTAATTTAATGTACCAGATGCCTTTCTTGGTTCAGCCATGCCTTTCGATGGCACCCAGATGACTTCACCCATGAAGTCATCGATCAAGCACCACCATCAGGCTGGAAGAAACGTGTCAACTCAAAACTTGGCTATGGGCAACGAAGCATGATACTGAACTGATTCTAGGCTCTCACCTTTATAGAGTTATATCACTGGCATCATGAATGGCTTGCATTCATAATGGAAGCATCATTGAATTGCCATGCCTGCTCAGTCAGTGTTCGGCACATGAACTTAGATGAAAGAGCTGGTCCAACGGGCCAAGGATGAATGGCACAACCTTGATCATGTTTAATTAAACAACAATGACAATTTCTGTTGCTTTTCTGATCCACTCTTGATTTAACGTATTCTGATCAAGTGTGAACAGGAATTCATATCTGAAATGTTTTTGACTCACAAGGTTTTGTTATGACTTAATGGATGTCATCGATGGAGGTGACTGAATCAAAGAAGGCGTTTGGTAAGGAGAGAAAAGGTACATGAAATTACAAAATTAAAACTGGTTAATTTATTGAGGAAGTGGATAAGGAGGAAAGTTATTTAAATGCTTTTGAGACAGTGGATTAAGACTGTCTCAATTTTAATTCTATAATTCATCATATGTCTAACGAAGAGTCACAAGTCAAAAACATTGCAGATATGGGGAGTTCACACTTTAACATAGCAACTGGAAAGACTGGATCAGAAAAGAAACAAGCAGGAATTGTCAGTGTTATTTAAAACATGTGAAGGAAAACTACTACCCAAATATATAAATTATGTGTATGTATATCTATACTCCTATAAATTTTTTGTGTGTGTGTATTATTCATATTAAAAAACATTTTTTCTATCTACTTAGAAAAGAAAAAATACAACTTTGTTATATATGGCTTGTGGAATTGCAAAAGATCTAGCTAATTTGCATATTCTTTTAAACATTCATTTTAATTAAGTTCCTATTAGTTTTTTTTTTTTTCTGGTTTTCTTATGGGATGATCATCTTTAGTTAACTATTACGTGTAATTATATTCATGCAAATATTTGACGATTTATACTTGCGTAATATTTGCATAAAAATGTTATAGTAAGCACAAACCTCTTATATATATATATATATATATATATTTGTTTAAAAAATTTTGCCTACCAAACTGTTTTTGGTCTACAGACATGAAACTTAATATATGCAAAACTTTATATTTGACTTTTAGCTGGTGAAAATCAGTGCAAAAGTGTGAAAAAAAAAAAAAAAAAAGGAACTTGCCAAGTGACGGTGGAACGACGGCGCTACAAATATGCATGCATAACGTAATAGCTATTGGTCCATGTTTTAATTTCTAGCCTTGCAGCAAAAATGTCTTCATAGCTTAAGCATTAAAATCAAAGGAGAAAGTAAATCGTAAGCTAAACATTTTGGTTTCAATTCTCGGTGGTAAGTAATTTTTTAATTTTTTATTTTAACTTTTTAAATCATTGTTATATATTTGGTCGAATATAATAAATACAAAACCTGAATTAATCAAGACATCATATTTAAGCATATTTTACGACCGGGCAATGCCAGGCGGCCTGCTAGTGTGGGTATATATATATATATATATATATATATATATATATATATATATATATATATATATATATATATATACACACATACACACACAAATACACACACACTAGCAAGCCGCCCGGCGTTGCCCGGTCATAAATACATTTAAATGATATTTTAATTCATTTGATTTAATTTGTATTTATTATTATAGACAATTCTTATATTAAACCTATATAGTAGCGAGATCAAAACTAAAAATATGATTTGGGTGCTATCAGCTAGAATCGAAACCAAAACCTACAACTCTCCAGCCTCAGAGCCATGCCCGTGTGTGTGTGTGTGTGTGTGTATATATATATATATATATATGCGTGTGATAAAAAAAAAAAAATGACTATTCTTCAGGTCAGATTTAAAAAAAGATTTTTTTTTATATATACGAAAGGGATGCAATTCACCAAAACTCAGTATTATTAGTTTTCCATGTATATAAACAAGCAGATGACAACCGATTTTATTTCCTTTAATTTCATTAGATCAGTTTTAACTAAGAAAATTATCTAGAATTCTTAAAATATGGAAAACATTTTTAGTAAAAAATTTTTAAACTGCAGTTAATATTTTTTGATAACATGAATGGTTGAATTCAATAATATTTTTACTAGAAAATTGAAAATTCATACATTTCCTAATATTTGGATGTTTAAATAATTAAAAATAAAAACTAACACGATCATGGAATTTTCACAGGAATCTTACTACATTAATGAAATTGTGTGAACACTTTTTGTTGGTTTCTGAGGACTACATAACAGATCATTTATTGAAATCAGAAATGCAATAGCATTAAGTATTTAAAACTTTAAAATAAAAAAACATACTGAAATGGGATGAAATAAAAATGTTTACAACAGCAAAGAGAATGAATATCTTAGTATTATTCTATTCACCCACTTCTCATCAGACAAATAAGTACTTGGCAAGTTTCCCCTTTCCTACATCTGTCATAATCAGCACTTTATTGATCTGCTTGCTGATTTGGTGCCTGTGGCTCATAGTATCTTTGTACATGTAAATGATGCGAGGTAAACTCAAAAACCAATTATGAATTTTGGAACAAAATTGCTAGGTCTACAGAGTGAATAATGTGGGTTATTTTTAGTTTTATGCAAGAAGGAAGGAAGGAAACACTTTGTAAAATTTCAGATATATTTTTATTTTATGAGATTTTAATTATGCATATCCAATCTTAACATTCAAAATTTAGTTCCTTTAAAATATTGTTAAACTGAGATGTGAGTGGTTAAACCAAGCCTGCATTTGAAAATTCAAAGATTTCTAATTGGCATTAAATTTGATCCATAATTATTATACACCAATCATGCAAAATTCCCAGAATTTCAGCTTAAGAGGTTTTAAGCTTAAACATTTTAGACATTATTTTAGAAAAAATTGGAATAAGGATTATAAATAAAAGGAGTGCACATTCAGAATTCAACCTAATTATCAAAAATAAAAAAATATATATACATATATTTATGATGTTCTCATCATGGAACGAAAATTTAAGATTAAAAAAAAATAAAAAAAAATAAAATTGATTAATTTTATTTTTGTACAGAAATTTTTTTAAATGATTTTTTGCAATTGATAAGTTGTCGTAGTCATTACTTGTCTGATTTTGCATCTCAGTAGCTCGAATTGAGTTAGCTTCCTTTATTAAATATGATGGATCACTTTTCACTTTCTCAAAGTTTGATTTTCTTTAAAAAAAAAAAAAAAAAAAAAAAAAAAAATTAAAAAAACCCTGAATTTTGTGATGTTTGAAATACAGCATTTTTGCTCAGTGATGGGTATGTAGAAAGATTTTTCTGTTTTTTTTATTATTAGGTTGAATTCTGAATTGCAACATATCTTCATTTTAATTTCAGTAAAGGGGGACATGAAAGTGATGTAAAACTTCTGATCAGTGAAGCTATTTATTAACTAGCAGAAAACCCACCCTAGGACAAGTATTCTGTTGGTTATAAATAGAATATGAAAATAAAGCTCCCAGAGAACACTGGGCAGATTATATAGTTTAAATAAATTAGATTTTACTTTTTTTCTTTTTTTTTTTTTTTTTTTACTAATTAAAGAATTTATAATTAAAAAAGTGCCACAAATTCTTGATTCAAATGTACCGTGAGATAAAACTGGTTGAAAAAACTGTGCATCAAAGCATGAATAAAATAAGTCTACTCAAGTGTAAAGACGTTAAGAGTTATTTTATAGAAAAAGATAAAAGTTAATCAAATTTGTCGTGCTGTTTGGGTGAGTCATCTTTAAGAAAATGACTCAAACTTCTTTCAATTATGCAAATTTGTAAAATTTCATCATCCGCAGTCCGTTGGAATGACAAGCATTTTTTTTTTTTTAAATAAAAAACACACACAATCCTACTTTTCCACTTTGTTCTGCCTTTTGGATGATCTTGCCAAATTTTATTTTCCTCCATTTAAGTTTTTTTTTTTTTTTTTCACCATATCTTTGAGATTATACACACACACCTATTAATTTGTTTTTTGTTTTTATTTTGTGTATTGATATTCATATTAAAAAGCCCTTTTTCTATTTTAGAAAAGAAAATACAACTTTGTTATATATGGCTTGTGGAATTTCATTCATCTGCAAAAGATCTAGCTAATTGGCATATTCTTTTTAACATTCATTTTAATTAATTTCCTATTAGTTTTTTGATTTTCTCATGGGATGATCATCTTTAGTTAACTATTACGTGTAATTATTTTCATGCAGATATTCTACATGATTCATACTTATATAATATTTGCGTAAAAATACACAAACCTCTTTCTAATATATATATATATATATATATACACACACACACACATTTACGCATGCGTATATATTTGTTTAAAAATTTTGCCTACCAAACTGTCAGTTTTTGGTCTACAGACATGAAACTTAATATGTAAGGTATTTGAACCCATGTGAAACTATTTTGGTTTTAGCTGGGGAAAATCATGCAAAAGTCTGAAAATTAAAAAAAAAAATGGAATTTCCCAGGTGAACAACCAGATTACAAATATGCATGCATAACGTAATAGCTATTGGTTCATGTTTTAATTTTTAGCTTTGCAGGAAACATGTCTTCATAGCTCAGGTATTAGCATCAAAGGGAAAAGTAAATCATAAGCTAAATGTTTTGATTTTGATTCTCGGTGGTGGCGCACGAGCCATTTTTTTTTTTTTTTTTTTAAACTTTAAATCATTACAATATATTGAGCTCAATATAATAAATACTGAATCTGCATTAATCAAAATATCATATTTAAGCATATTTTATGACATATATATATATATATATATATACATACACACACACAGGGTGACCCCTCCCCCCAAAAAAGCTAAATGGAGGCCATCTAGAACATATACTGTAGAACAGAGAAAAAAAAGGTCAAAGACCCTAATGTTTTGATGTGATGTTTTGAATATAATAAACTAGTTATGACCAAATTTTCATTTCATTTGGACAAAACACTAAGAAACGGGGCCTAATTAGAGCTGGAGCCCATTTATTTTCGGTCACCTATATATATATATATATATATTCAATCTAGTTAGATGCACGGGTTTGATATTCAGATTTCCTAACTTTTTACTGGTGCTCAGGACAAAAACAGTGATCAGCACAAAAGCAAGAGAATGTTTAAGTTGGTAGGATTTAATTTCTTTTCACATTTCTATGATATTGCTCACAAGGTATTTCAAGTACTGCTACCCTTTGCAGATTACTAAATGCCACATAACGACAGTTTACAGATGCTATTTGGTGGCTGACAGACTTGTTTATCCTCACAGACTCAACTATTTATTTATGCTATCATCCAAAGTCAGGACAGAGTTTAAAGCAACTACAGGTAACTTAAAAGTTGCTCATCCTCCAAAACTACAGAACATCTGAACATTACCGGATACAGTTTTATGTATATTTAAACCTAATGGGTTAATATTAAGTTTAAAGGAATCCTAAAATAATGCTGCTCGACACTACTTCAAAAGAACTTAGGAAAAAAGAGATTAAAAAATTCACCATGGCCGTTTCAATATGCTAACTCTGGATGAATACAGGGTTCCACAGACAAATTTATCTTTAATTGACCTTTAACAACTAAATATCTTCATCTACTAATCAAATAGAAAAGTTATTAATGAAAACCACATGATTTTTAGAATATGAAATCATCAGTTCATGACGAGTATATACATTAAGATTTTTTCTGTATTTTTGTTTTAAGTAATTCTAAATATGCAAATTTTATGTTGAGACTAAGGTATAAACATGCAAATTTCTTCAGATGTTTTTTAAAGTCTTCATTAAAAAAAAAGAAAAAAAAACAAAAAGGTACATTGTTCTCTTAAACTTTTGTTTAAATAATTTGACTTTGCTCGTTTTATTAAAAGATTAAGGCAGCATTTTTCACTTTGTAATGAGCTTTAGAAGATCGTTGGTGTGAAAAAAGAAATTGCCAAAAAAGACAAGCATTTTATTATTTCCAGTCACCATTCGGAAAAATAACTCAATGTAAAGCTCTGGAATATAAATATAGTTCTAGCTTGGAGAAATCTCCAAAATGGCCATGAAAGAGGTTTTTGTTTTACAAACATTTTTATTTTTCCAAGATTTGCAGTTTCAGTACAAGTTTTCAATGTCCATTTTCAAAGACTTTTCAAGGCCTCCTCCAGACAGAATTTAAGTTTCCCAAACAAAATTTTGGGTTTGTTTTACAATTCACAGAGATTTGAAAAAGTGGTCAAAACTCAAATTTAATATAGAAAAGGCAAAGTGTGTGTGTGTGTGTCGCAAAAACTTCCGACAAATGCAGCGGTACTTGACAAAATTGGTATCATTTCAAAGACCGAGGTCTCTGATGACATTGAAAAATTGTCCAAAACGATTAATTCTTACACTGTCAACTGGACTTATCTGCAAGGAGGGGTCAATTTTTACTGTCAACATTTTTGCAAGTCATTCAAGCCTCGCGTGAACGACATTGCATAAAACATTTCAAATACCCGTGATGTCACAATGAGTGCATCAATAAGACCGTTTGCTTTTTTCACCTGTTTCCTCTTGCGCATTAGGGGTTTGAGCCTGTCTACTACTCCTAATTTTTTTTTTTTGGGGGGGGGGGGGTCTTTTGTTGCTCAACCAACCTCCTTACGCAGACCATGACACACCTGACCAACACTGGTCAGTCAGGCTAGTATACAATAAATGTTACCATAGTCAATAAAAGTTACTTTGCAATCCACTTGCATCACTTTTGTGTTTTTAAGTAGTTTTAAATGCTTTTTATTTCATGTCAAGTATTAACTGTTTATGGTGTTTAAATTTCCAACCAAGATGGCTGCTGTCTTATCCATTTTGTTTTTGCTTTGAGGGGGGGGGGGTCGCCATTGGAGAGTTCCCTCCACACAAGGAAAGTATATTTTAGAGGGTGGTATATTTTATTTATGGCAGCTACCACTACTCCTCTCCTTTGTGCTCTCACCTCTCCCCAAAAAATAAATTATAAATGAGAACAAAAATAGACAATCTTGATCACAAAAATACCCAAATTAGTTTTGTGATAAAAAATTGTATCCACAATAATGCTATGCCATTTCAGAACAATGTATTTTGATTTTATTTTCAACATTTAAAAAATATTGTAATGGTATTTTTATTAAGACTTAAAAAATAATTTAATTTCGATTTTATTTTTAATATTTTGACAAATTTTTATTGAACATAAAGAATACAATTTTCAAGGAGTTTTCAAAAAATTTTCACTACATTTTCTAGGATTTTAAGTTAATAAAAAGGCTTTTTTGAGACAAAAGTAAAAATTCAAGAACTTTTCAAGTCTGTACGAACCCCGAGCTTTATTCTCCCACAAATTTCAGCTTAAAAAATGGTTTTATATGAAGTTATTTTGCTTTAAAGATTACAATAATGTTAATATTAATATAAGAACTAATTGAGAAATGTAGATGACCAATGGAATAACAAACCATAATAAAAACTCAGCACTTGCAAAGACCATTCTGCAAAAAACAGACTGGGGAAAAGATTGAGCAGACAGAAGAAATGGGCCGACAACATTCTTGATTGGAATGGGAAAAGTTTTGATGTTACTCAGGCACTCTTCCACAATGACACTAAGTGGAGTCAGCTGGTACACAATTCATCCACTATGCAGCGCCCCCTACAACCCTGGTAGATTACAGGAACAGTAACAGATAAAAATTATTTTCAGTTAATAGATTTTAAAAAATAAAAATTAAAGCAACCGAATTGCTAATGCAGATATCAATCTATCACAAGTGAATTAAAATATAAAATTCAAATTAATATTTTAGTAAACAGCACAAATTTCATTTGGTTTTAACCTTAAAATCAAATTAAAATTAGTTACATAAATCATTTTGATAAAAATAAGAGTGATCGACAAATTTCTTGGTCTTTATTTCTCATCCAATCTTTCTTGGAGTCCATATATTAGATCCATTGCTTTTTCCGCTTCTTATACAGTATGTTTTTTATATCATTGTAAACACTTTCTTATAGCCGAGACTATTCTCTATCTCTACAAATCTATCAAACCATGTTTGAAGTATTGTTGTCATATTTGAGATGGTGAATCTGCCCCATTAAAAAGAGTTCTTGATAAGGTGCACATTTATCTTATCCACAACCTCTCTCTCTCACAGACATAATGCTGCTAGTCTCATTTGTTTTTCTATAAATAATATTGTGGCATGTGTTTTTTCAGAATTCTGATCTATCCCCTGCTCCTTTTGTTCTGGCTTGTTTGACTCCGTCTAGTAGTCACCATCACTTCGCCGGTTTGATACCTCATTGTAATACAACTTCCTATTCTAGTAAACTCTTTCCAACAGCAACCTTGCATAACTCTTCCTGCTAACCGTTTTCCCCTTACTTTTAACCTTGGCTTTTTCAATAATATGGTCAATAGGCATCTCCTGTTTTTGCTATAATCATCTTCCTTTCTTGCTAGCTCCTTACATTAAGTGGTTTCCATAGTAAAAAAAAAAAAAGGATGAATCATGAAATAAGAAAAATTGTTTTACAAGAACATTTTTAGGGTCTATCTGATGAAATGCTAAGAATTAAATGCAGAAATTTTTTATTAATTGATATAACATTGATCATTAGCATTTGCCCATCTCTTAATAATAAAAAATAGAAAAAGCTGACTGACCTAAGGTCAAGGTTTTTGAAGTGATAAACCAATAAGATTTTTCTTAACACTAATTTGGTCTCCAGTAATGCCAAAGGAATTTATGTAAGGTAGTGAAAACAAAGGACTTATTTTTGCTAAGCTGAAAGCAGAGGCCATTTACATGAAAAAAATTAAAAAATTCCAATCTTTAAACTATGTAATAAAAAGGAATGAATAAAGTACACACATTTACAAAAAAAAATATATATATTTTATTTTACAATGGTAAAGTGACTTATGCGCCACCCTGTAGAGCAGCATTTTCTTTTTTTCCTTTAATCACCTCATAATCACACTGGTGTAGTTTCTAACTTTTTGCTAGCTGGCCAGATTAAGTTCTTATATACAATTATGACTTTAATAGAAAACGAGATACCCAAGAGGCACAATTGCAAAAGAAAAAAGTAGAAAAGTTTAGTTTTGTTAAAGCTACTTTAGAATATTTTGGTGTAGTACCAAGTTTAAGAAGTTGTGCATGATCCCCCCCCCCTCCATCCTTTCACTCTTCAAAGCTCTTCTCTCATTCACTAAAAGAGTACTTGAGGCAGTTGATAGCCATTCCTTGTAGACATAAACCTTTGATTTTCACTTCTCTTGTTTCAACTGTCACACTTATCAAAACGCCAACATTAGTGTCAGGTTTCATTCTTTACGTTGAAGACAAGAAAAGGAAAATGTAACTGCAACTTGGTGTCTATTTTCAAGTTTTAGCTTTTACTTCATGTCATAAATCTCAAGATGCACATCAGATCAAGTAGGGCATGTGTGGTCCCCCTGAGAAAAATGCTATTTGAATATAAACAAACATCAAGAATGTTGGAATTTGGGAGAGAAAATAATGAAGGATATTTTATAGAATTGCAAAATATTGCAATTTCTTGCCAATTTGAAATGTGGGGGGCGGGGGGAATTAGTTTTCTTAGGGATAAGAACTCGCATGTGAAGAAAATATATTTGGGGGGTTGAAACTATTGTAACCGTACTGAAGTTTTGTTACCATGGTGATACAGTTAGAGCACAAGGAGGAGTTGGTTGGTGGGATTGCAACAGGTAAAAGTTGGAGTTCAGGAAACCTCTGCCATTATTAACCAGCAGAGCATTACCGCTGTCGACTAAGGAAAAAGTTTATCAGTGGATAGTATGATGATGTATTGAAGTAGGACCTGATAACTGAGGGTTGAGGTAATGTGTTGCATGGAGAGAAATGATAGGAGAAAAATAGAGTAGCTTGAAAGTCAATTCCTAAAAGCCGTCCAACAGATGCCAGCATGCAAAACAGACATTAAACAAAATATTATGATAAACATCTTTGGTTTAATATTTGTTTTACTCACTGTTTTACAATCATAGCTGAATTGTGTCAACAACATGTTCTTTTTAATTTTGATTGGTTTGCAAAAGAAAAATTCAAGACTTTGTGATAAAAGTGTGATAGAATGTGTTTTGTGATTTCACTGGATACCCCTTGAAATACCAGAATGCACTCGCCCAAAGTTATTCAAGAGTAACTTTGTAGATTGCTCTTCGATAGTGTCAGCATTAGTAATTATCAACATTATTATTAGAGTCTGTATTGGGTTGTATCAACGTTACTGTTGAGTTAGAGTCTGCAAACATCCTTATCTAAGTTCTCGTTTTTATTAAAAAAATAAAAATAAGAAGTGTAATTTTTACCAGTTTTCATGGAGGTAACCAATAATTCATTCATGTAAACAACCATTAATCTTTATGTTTGAGTTTAACAAAAACTAACAAAAACTTAAGATATGTAAAAGAATTATCATTTTGTAATATGGTCATAAACTTGACACTAAAATGGTTGCAGACAGCAACCTTGAAGCTCATACAAAGCATGTGAAGTCAGTAACCCTAACAGTAGACAGAACCAAAATTAAAAATAAAAAACTTACCTACATTCTGAGTCTTCCAGTATAGAATATATTATTCGTAGCATTTTGACTTTAAAGAGGGTAGAGTTTTGCAAAGCAAAGTGAATTTAACAAAAAAGATACGATTGTGATGAAAATTACAAGAGTTTTGGAAATTAGTAATTATTAATCATTAAACCACTATTTGTAAATGTGTGTATGACTGAATAGGCTTAGGATGTTGAATTTAGTATGCAAACGAGTTGAAAGTGAATAATATAAATAAGCGTTAATTTTGACACTAAGCAGTTTGAAATTCGGCTTGTTGGAATGCATTACGAGGATCGTGTGAAAAGGAAAAGATGAAAACACTTGTGCCTGCCAACAAGCAATAGACAAGTGACTTGGACTTTGATGATCATTATAGTCAAAGTGTTGAAACTGATTTAACGGCATATCAAACCAAAGAACAACATTCTACAATGATAAAAATCGGATTATAGGATCAGTAACTCAAATGCCAGTAGATAAAAATTTTAAATGGCCCAATCAATGGCTCCTTCAACAATGAATTTGCTTATGACTTGTATCCACTTAATTTTTTAAAATTAAATTTTTAATGTTTTTTTTATTTAAAATAATTTAAGTGTAAAAGATATTTTATCTGGTTATTTTCAAATATGAAATGAACCTTGTTTATATTTAAATGAAAAAGTAAAAATGTTTCAGTAATTCTTGAGAACAATTCTAAAGAACTACAATACTATTCTAACTTTATACCATGTAAGCTTGTTATTGTGTAAAATAGTAATATTTCAAATTTTAATAGTTATTTCAGATTTAAGATTTGCAAATGTTCTTATAGAATAGAACACCTAGCACCATTTTTAATGAGAAATGGAACAAAAGCTTGTACGAAATCATTGATTTAATAATTATCCTTTTCATGATCAGTCCTTGATAATCTTTGAAATGAAAGTTATTCCTCTTATGAATGACATTTTAAGATCTTATTCTATTTCCCAATTTTTAAAAAAATTGTTCATTAAAGTTGTACAATCTCCCTATAATATTTTTGCAAAAATCCAAACAAAATATCAAATAAGAACATCATGTTGCATATTTCCCTATGTGTTATAATTGTTTCATAACCATTTGGACAAATTTAAACATTATATTATTTAAAAATATTCCAAAAATACCTACTCTTTAGAGGGGGGGGGGAATTAAAAGATTAAATGATTATAAAATAGAAAATTGTAGAAATATAATCTAAAAATACAAAAGTGGAATACTAACTCAATTCGAAGGGAATCGAAAAAATAAAATGAGGATCAACAAGGTAAGTCCAAATTGCTTGTTCCCTTAAAATAGGGATTATGAATAAGAAATGTATTTTGGTGTCTGAAGAGTAGCTATTTTGGGAATATTTTAAAATAATATTCAAATTTGTCCAAATGGTTATGAAACAATTGGAGAAGCCCCATGTTTTGACAAGCTTCTGGGCTTCACCTTCACTCCTGATCTGAAATGGAACAAGTCTGTTGCCAAGGTCGCTGGAAAGATGGTGGGATCCTTTTATCGCTCCAAAAGATATCTCACTACTGATGCAATTCTCTATTTATATAAAAGCCAAGTACATCCAAGGATGGAATACTGCTGCCATATCTGGGCAGGAGCTGCTAAAAACAGCCTATCCTGCCTTGACAGAGTACAAAATAGACTTCGTGGCTTAGTGGGGGATGCCCTTTTCTCTTCCCTGCAACCTCTTCCCCACAGAAGAGACATTGCAAGCCTATCTTTGTTTTATCGTTATTTCCATGGCAGGTGCTCGTCTGAGCTCCAATCTCTGGCCCCCCCTCGCCAATCTTTTACAAAAAATACTCGTCTAGCTGAATCCAGTCAAAAACTTTCCCCACTCTTTATCTATGCCTAAATCAAAACGTAGATTCCATGAACAAAGCTTTCTTAGAACTGCACGCCTGTGGAACTGTTCCGTCTGCCTGCTTCCTTCCTGACTACAACTTGGATGTCTTCAAGTCCAACGTAAACAAATTCCTGATGAACCGCCCCCTTAAGTAGACACTCTAAATATCCACACTAACGTATTGTACTTACAATAGCCCTTATCCCGGAGTGGCTTCCAGGCCTTGATAAGTGGTGACCACCTTGTAAAAAAACACAAGGAAACACCATATGATCTTATTTTATATTTTGTTGTCTTAATTTTTTGACAAAAATATATGCATGCTCAATTATGAAAACCGATAATCATGAAGCTTAAATAATTGAGTCAATATTGACTTTGATTTTATTGGTGTATGAATATTACCGAATTTTAATATATAAAATATGTGTGTGTGTGTGTGTGAGGAATGTTCTCTACCAAATTCCTGTCAATTTTTGGGCTACAGACTTGAAAAATATATTTATATAAAAGAAACATTTTTGGAAGATTTTTTAAAAGAATTATAACAAAAACGTTTTATCCAATTGGATAAAAGTCATCATCTGATAGAGTTGAGTAAAAGTAAAGCTTGAATTCATTCTATTTGAATGATAGGAAAAATGAAAACTTAAATTCACAACTTTATTTTTCTACACAATGACAAGACACATGAAATCATTTATTATAATTAACTAAGAATTTTTATCTCAAGAAGCACCAAAATGTATAATAAATGCAGACAAAATTGCAGATATTTTCATTTAACAAGCATTATATATTCCTATTAAATCCTACTTTTTTCTGCATAGGAAATACTGACCCTTCTTTACCGAGTAAAATATATATATATATATATATTTTTTTTGGGGGGGGGGGTAATTTTAGCCAAATATAAATATTGTGGAGATGATGGTCTAACAATTTCCAAAAATTGAATTAGATAAACATTCCGTGAATTATGGCGAGCTAAAACAATACTTATACTGTGTTGCAACTAGACCTATTTTATTTCACTATTTTATGAAAACTAACAGAAATATAACAAACACATATGGCACTTCTCTCTAAATGAGGTCATGTCTGTTAGAATGAGGTCACAGAACAGATACTACACTAATTAAACCTTGTATTGATCACTGATAAATAGTAGTTTCGACTTCAGATAGGTACCAAATATTCATTAGATATTTGTTGCATTAAAAAAAAAAAAATTTAGTATTTTCTGATATTGTTTAGAATAGTGATAAAATTTAATTTTTATCAATTTGTCATTCATTCTAAAACAATATAAATACAATGTTATATTGTTGAATTTTAGTTTATGATTGAAAAATAAAGTAAAAGCGAATGTAATATTTTATAATACAAAATTAAAATAATGTATTATGTAAAATTAATAAATCATAAAATTTTTATACAGGAAATTCCAAAAAAATTGAAATAGGCCTGCATTTTTGTCTGATCTTTAATTAGACCATGAGGAGATTTTTAGTATATCATGTCATGGTTCGTCAATTGACTGGTTATTTAAAAAATGTACCCTGATTACAAAGGAAACATTCAGAAATGTGCAACCAAGCAAATAACCTCCGGTAACCACCTGGGCTTGGATTCATTGAAGCTTTAATGTCTAGTAACTTACTTGGTAAAGAACCATAAAAATTAAACATCTCATTAACAGCATTTTTATTTGTAGGCATATCCATGTGTCAGAAAGTCAGAAAACAGCACAGTTCCAATGTCTTTCAGAAAAATTTTATGCTCAGAATTGAAGTATGGAACTGCCTGCATCAACTGTGGCTGCAGAGACACGGCATCCTTCAAAAATCACTTTCTAGAATTCACTCAAACCCTACATCTAATGCTCCTTTCCACATATCGAGTTGTACGTAGTATACTTGACCACTGTATATAATGATTTAATTATATCAATAGTTTAACAACTTTTCTCTAGAAAAAAAAAAGGGTTGTTGAAATAATTTGAAACATGCATAATAGTTTCAACAAGGATAAAATTTGAAACATTTTTAATTTCTGGTCAATTTCAGTCTAGATCCACACGCCTTCAACCACAGCACAATGAACATTTTACATTTAATTTTAGACAATGGAGAAATAAAATAAAATTGCTGTATCTTCAAAATCAATATTAAGCTCGTATTTTCACAAGTTAATGATAGTTTTACCATTGACTACATGAAAATAGTTGGCATTTTATGATTTTCCGACACACACATACAAAAAAAAAAAAAAAAAGAAAGCTAATATATAATTGTTAGTCAAATCAAGTCTCAATAGCAATACATATTTTATTTTGCCTAGCTAGTAAATACAATATTTACTAGCTCGGCAAAATAAAATAAAAGGTGATTTTGTACAAATTCTTAGATTCTGAGCATTTTGATGATAAACATACTATATTTGAATTTTAATACATAACGTATATCAAATGCTTGGATATTTCAGTTATTTTCCATTTGTAATAAATTGAATGTCCTTTGAAACAATTTAAGAGCAATCTTAGGTGGCTGTGAGGCGAGATCTGGTGTGATATGACATGCGAACGAAAAGTAGGAAATGAGAAAAGTATGAATCACATGAGAAGTCATTCGAAAGAGTAGAAACGATTTTGCAGGAGAAAAATTATATCACAGAAAAAGGGCATCCCTAAAAATGTTTTTCATCTCCATAACAATGTACAACATAAGAATCTTAATAAAAGAACAAGCTGTCAATTTAAACATTTTAGAGTTTCTTCTATTAATTTGAACTGGGGGAGTGGGGCTTTGCCTGGGCGTAAAATACACTTAAATATATTAAAATTTGCCCAGATTTCATATAATAATAATAATAATAATAATAATAATAATAATAATATATATATATATATATATATATATATATATATTCTTATAGAGTGATTTTAAAAGTAAAAAAAAATATTTCAGTGCCATTAGCTAGAATCAAAACCAAAACTGTAGCATTCAAAGCGGGTGACGTTACCACTGTACCAACGTGACACGCATATGAACGGATTAGAAATTAAAAAAATAAACTAAAAAAATGTTCAAAATGTATATAAATTTTTTTTTTTCAATTTTGACCCATTTTTGACCCCTTAAAATCCATTTTAATTGGCTAAAGCCCCATAAAAGAACAGTCCGTAAAAAATCTAATCATTTGAGATCCCTGGCGGCACTCTGCAACTTTTAGTTTCAGAGGAGATAGAGTTTGAAAATATGGAGACAGACGGACATATAGCCATGTAATATATTAGATAAACAGCAAGATACTATAATTCCATTGCAAAAATAATGCTCTAAAAATGAAATGGGATTGCTTCTCAGCTGACTATAACATGGCAGTTTTAAGTCGGATGTAAATAAATTCTTATTAAGCCATCCTCTTAAATAATTAAATCTTACCCAAGTCCCATAATTACCAATTACCAGTGCTGTATCAGTATACCCGACACTATTTAACTCATATCCTCCAAATGGTCTTTAGGCCTTAGTAAAACTGCAATCCTAAAGTTATAAACAAAAAGCCCCAATAATTTTTTAAAGTCCAGCTCCAAACTTTTCAACACTACAAACACTAAGAATCATATACATCAATCACAAGTTTTGCCAGGTTAATCAAATTGAAACAAAAAACTTTACAATTGGGATAGTTTTTAATTATTTCTCAGATCTTTTTAAAACATTTTAGGACTTAAATTTACAAAATGACATATTTTTCAAATTTAAAGAAACCTCAAAAATGGGTTCACAGAAAGAACTTAAATATCCTAATCATTCAAACATTACCGTGTTATATGGTTAAGTGGCAGTTTTAATCATTTAGAACTGCTTTAAAGCTTCACCACTCACTCATTTTCCGACCAAACAATTATTACAGTTTATAGATCAACTTCTCAGCTATATTGTGAAAAAAAAAAAAATTCAATTTTCGTTCAGTAAAACAAAAGTTATGAATTTACTGGTGTTCAAAATCCTAAAAATTCGTAAGGAGGTGAGCAACATTTTTTATGACTGGTTTCCATAGCAACCACATTGCTTCAGCGACTACTATTGCTTCTAATTCACCGCTGTCGCTAAAAGAGAAATAACAAGTGAAACAGAAAATGAAAGAAGAGGAGGGCCGTAAATTGTTTTACATGTGTGTATGTTATGTTTATGGGGGCAAAAAATAAGACTGAAATCAAACAAAGAACAAGTGAATTTACTGGAAGCTTGGAAAAATCATGGATTACAATAGAAAAATGCGAGCATGATAAGTAATATGGTTAAGCTTAAACATGGAAAAGAAAAGGACAAGATATTCTAGTAAAAAATATAAATTTATAACTTAAAATATTGCAGCATTAAGAATTTGTCAATTCAATTTAACATATCAATTCTTAATGCTGCAATATTCATGCTCGCATTTTTCTATTGCAATAATGACATTGAATAAAAGCCTTTAACTTTATAATGTAGTTTTAAATAGTAATAATTGTGCTAGTTTCTCAGTCAGCATAACAATAACATAGTATGGATTTAGATTTCATTACGAAACGTTCTATAATTTAAGTGGAGGAAGTTGTTGTGCAGTAGATGCAAGCATGGACTATGTTGGGAGTGATTGCATCAGCAGGATTGGTTACTTCAGATTTTACGGGAAAAAGATCAAGAGATAAAAACTTGAAAACTGAAAGGCTTTGTCGGTTCATTAGAACTGTTCTGTTGGTCTGGATAAATCTCTGGTGGGTGTCACTTTATTAACTACATTCAACTGACAAAGATATTTATACCAAAAATCATATACTTCTTTCTTTTACTGCATCTTAAGTACAAGCTTCAGGAAGAAAAGAAAGCGAGAGTCAGCGTTTTTTTTTGTTTTTTTTTATAGATTTGTTTCTATATAAATTTTCTATTTCTTCATTAGATGGTCCTTAACTTCCACCTAGTCTTCTGTCCAGATTTTCCTATCTATAAAATTTGAACTTAACCTCCTTGACAACTTTCTAGCCTAAAATCTCAAGACCAACTTAACATTTCATGTGTATAATATATAACGTTTTTGCCATCGTTACACCTGTAATGGCCAAATGAATAACATTTTCATTTTGAAATAGACTTAATTATTTGATTTATAAGAATCATTGTTGTTTGAGAAATATATGTATATAAACTTCTTTAGTGAAGTTAAAAGTTCTCTGCCCACCATTTTTTTTACTTTTGTGCAACAGATTTTCTCATTCATTTGTCTCCATTTTATCTCTTACTGTCTATAAAAAAAAAAAAAAAAAGAAATTCAACTTAAAATATTTGTTCAATTTATCAAGATATTGCTTTACACATTTTTTTCTATCATGTTAATGTCTATTTTAGTTAGTATCAGTTGTCAGCTGCTTCTTGTTTACAAAAAAAAGCCCCCCCCCCCCAAAAAAAAAACTTATTACTACTGCATCTTATTTGGTTGGATTACATACTTTTTATTTAGAATTTTTTAACATTACAATAGCAGTAACCAAACAGAAAATCTAGAAAAAGAAAGCAACTATAGAATTTCCAAGCAGTTAGAATTACTTGTTCATTCCTTGTGCCTTTTATGTTTATGGAAGCTGTATAATTTATGTAAATAATTCTTTCAAAATGTAGAGATTCTAAGTTTATAAGAGTAGGAACAGTTTTAGATCAAGAAGCACAAACAAAAAATAACTTCTTGGACTACTTAAAAATGAGGGCAACAAAGACCAGATTAAAATTTGAAAAATGTTTTATAAAAACATTAAATTTCACAAAATTCATAAAAGACAACATCTTATTGTTATTCCCTAAAATAAATATTTTATAAATGTTACAAATGAACATGAATTTTACAGCAAAAATGCTCTGCAAATTAAAAGTTGCGTTATATAAAATTTTTGGAATTTATGTATGGAAGAACCTGATAACACAAGAATGACAACTGATAAATGTAGTTACAGTTATTGACTTTATGCAACAGATTTTTTTTATATATATATAAAAAGTGAAGAATTTGAACTAAGCTAGAGTTCTGGGTTTCATTTGCCGCAGGCGTGTCAAGTTCGAAGGCCACTCTAATAAAACCTTCCAACTCCCAGGATATCAAGCTTAAACTCCATCTTTCCAATACTCCAATTTTTTTTTTGTTCTTGCAAAATCTGATTGCAAGCCAAAGTGCAACTCCTTTCCAAATATCTAACTCCTGATGTTGCAACCCTAATTTTGCATACTGTGAGTATTCCAAATCTAAAATACATTTGATGTGACATGAGTCATTCAACTTTAATTGTGAAAAGGTTCTTCAAAAAGAATAGTTTACAGTATGTTGGAATCCATGAATGAGATACAAAAGCAAAAATATTTGTTTCGGATGAAAGCTTTAAATTGTTCAGTTAGAAAAGTTTTTTCCTAAGATTTTAATGATTACATTAAGTTTCAAGTAAATTATGTATTCATCATTAAAAAAAAAAAAAAAAAAAAAAAAAAAAAAAGAAAAAAAAACACTAAATCCAATTGGATTTTATAACTAATTGGAATAATGAGCAGACAAAAGTGCAATAGAGACGGAACGACTCCTACAGAATTAATATTTGCATGGATGGTCATTGTCATGTAACAAATATCATGGGTTTTAACTTTACAAGACTTTTTTTGGTTAATAATTTCAAATGCCTCAATTGTTCAGTGTTGCAACATTCTTTTAATCGCATAAACACGCCCCCACATCAAAACAGAATTCCGTTTTGGTACTTTTTTAAAAGCTATTCAAAATTCAATCAGAAGAGTTGACCTTTAATATAAAACGCCAGGGTCAAAGCTTATTCAGCCAAAAATAGTTTTTTTTTTCTTTAAACAAGTTATAGAAAAAAAATAAACATTGATTGTACTGCACTTTGTTTCTAATCACTTAAAATACAATTAGATTTAATAGTCTTCTTTTTTTTTTTAAATAGCATTTAATTTTATTTGCTTACTTGAACTTTTTATTTTATAGAATCAAGTGTTCTATACCAAAAATCTATGCATAATGCAACAGAATTGTCAATTTGAAAAACTCCACAATTCTTAAAAAAAAAAAAGAAAAAAGATCTCTTAAACATAAACTCCCTATTTGCTTGCCTACCCACAAGATTAAAGTAAGACACATAGTTGAAATTTTATTGGAAAATAGGATTTAGGGGCTAAAATGGGGGGGGGGGATACACTTTGGATAAGACAAAAATAAAAATTACTTCCATCAGATAGGATCTCCTGATTGTAGACAAAACATACTTAACTTTGATCCTATAAAAAAACAAAAAAAAAAAAACAGTTTCAATTTCATATTTTTCTGGTACTGTTATTTCTAATAAATAGATTTTTTAAAAAATTGGATGAAATTGTCAAATCTTTGCCATACCATTAAAACATTAGAAGCAAAAGTAAAATTTTAGAAAATTAGATCAATGTTACAATCAAGGAAAGAGCCTATCAGGCACGTGTACACAATGTCATGTGAAACTTGGCCAGTGAGGATTGAGGATATGCATTGCATGGAGAAAAATAGGATTGTTACAATGAATGCATAATAAATCTTAACAGATTTAGATCTGCGAGCTCAGAGGAAGATTAAATCTGGACAGTATAGAGTGACATGTGCAGAATGAGACTCCAACGGTATTGTCACAGAGAAAGAACAAGATTTCTTGGATTAGTAGATGTAGAACAATTAAGGTAGCAGGGTCAGTTCACAGGGAAAGGCCAACGAAAGAAATGAACTTGAGAGATAAATAAAACCAGGCTAAAGATAAGTGAGTTTGGAAGTCAATTTCTACAAGTGTTATGTAAACTTAATTTGATATTTTAGACAAGTGAAACTTTTTTATATATATACAGGCCTTCAAATTGTAATACCGATGTGAACAAAAAATATTTAGACAACTTGCTTTCTGGTGCAAAATGCAGTAGTTCTGATGTGGCATCTAATCTTTTCTGAAGCAAGTTTTTTTGTCCCAAGCAACAGGGCCCTTTCTGAGGGAGATAGATTTTCCTTGCGTTAAAAACAGACCTCTTGTCTAATTGCCCCCATTTTAGAGTTCATGTGAAGCCCATGAATGCCAAAGAATTTATAAGAACTTGCAGAATTAAGACAAGAATATAAGAATTTTAAGAAAATATAACACCAGAAACTTTAATCAGTTAATAAATTTGATAATTATTACGGAATATTTTAACTAGAAAGACTACCCATTTTCATCTGGGAGAAGAGGGGATCCTATTTTCGTAAAGAATATGGATTAGAAAAATAAGTAAAAATAAACAATTTGCTTAATATTGTAATTTGAAATGGTGGAATTCATTTGGGAATGAAATCAGAAGAAAAGTAATTATGTTTGAGTTTGAACTGACAATCCTGGTCTCTAAATGCGACATGTTAACAGTCCCACAGCGATAAATACAAAATCTCCTAAATACATAGAACACACCTGTTTTCTTGTTCAATATCTCTAAAAAAGAGAATGGAATGTAGGTCAGGGGTAAAGTATAGTAATAAGCAATGAAACTTTAGAAAAAACACTACTCTTCCAGGGTATGGGTGGTATGCAAAAATGTGATGGAGGATAAAAACCTGCTTTCCTCTATGACTAATTAAAAACAATGATATATCGATTAGTATGAAATATTAAATTGTTAGGAAATAAAACTGTTCTTTTTAAGAATATGTCTGATAAAACATTGATCTCCATTTTGCTAAATTAGTCTCGCTAACGAAATAAAGGGAAAGCTAGTTTTGCTTTATAAGATATCTTTAGATATAAGATAGGAAATAAACTTCTCAATTGACAAGTAATAATTATCTAATTGATTCTATCATCTCCTTTAAAATTCAGTCTTTTGTGGATTTAATGCAAAATAGTTTTGAAGAATTAAACTCCCACCTTTAAAAATTGCAAAGTCTTCAATATGCCCATGCATGGAGTATTGTTGCCACATCTGGGCTGGAGCATCTACCATTATTCTCTAACTCTTAGACAAAGTCAAGAAGTCACAAATCTAATACATTCCCACACTATCGGCCTGTGCCCGTTTTACAAATACTCTGATGAACCCATAACACTTGTTCCCCCTCTTTATGTACATAGTCCAGACTAACCTGACAAACAGCAAAATCCTTTTCAATGTTGAGGTCCTTAGATACGAAAAAGCCTTCTACATTAATAGTTTCTTCCCTTGGACTGCTAGATTTTGAAATTCCCTCCCAGTTTCCTGCTTCACCAACCGTACTAACCTGCAGAAGTTTAAATGCATTCAAATATGTTGCAAGTGGCAATAAACCTTGTTTGGGGGGTAAAAAAAAAAGTATTGTTTAAGCAAGGTTGAAAATTATTTGGAACAAGATGAACTAGATAAATAAACTTTATGGAATTTTAATATTTTTACATTGCATATCGCGAACATTCAAATATTGGTGTATTTTTTGGTTATTTTTAATTAAGTGAGATTATCATTTGCATTTTGAATACTTTCAATAATTCATTAGAAAATAAATCAACTTGAAAATTAGGTTTCTATCAGATTGGAACAGGAATGGTATTTACTTTATTTAGCATCCAACTTTAAGAGGCTGCAAAGGTTTTCTAAATGCCCCCATTTATCGCATGGCTTCACATCTGCCTCCTACCCAGAACATCAGGTATTTCTTAGTATCCCAAAACAGTCTCGGACTACAATTATATTTTTATTATATTTAAAATCTTTTAATGCAGGCAGAAATATTTGCAAAATATAAACAATGACCTCAAATTTAATTTGATAGCACAATTAGCTAGCAAAATATAACTATGTGTTGTCTTGTGTTATTGGCCATTTCAGTTCCCTATTGCGGATGCTAATTGGCCACAAAATGGGAGAATTTTTTGAAGGCAAATGCTGATAAATGTCCGAACCTTCCTCACAGAAAACAAATCTCCACATTTTCTTCATAGAGAAAGAAATGGCTTTACCATTGCACTGAAATTCTTGATCTAAGGTTTGCGAACAAGAGATATGCTAGACATTTCACCGATGGAACAAAACTTCCGTATTACTAATCTGGCCTTTACATTTGCATCAATCCTTGGCTTGTTTATTATCATAACACTTCTTTCATATATCTTATTAGTGGTCACAGATAATGGCTTTTTATATCTTGTACAACAACACATCTAAAATTTTAATATGGACTTGAATATTTATCAGTTTAATTTTAGAAAGTAATTTTTTTCTCATCCGTTACTAATGGAAATTTGATATTTGTCCATCTAAAGCATAAACTATGCAATCTTTTAATGCTCAATTCAGTTTACTATTTCAGGCATGTACTCAATTCGGGAGGAAGAGAGTGGTTAATACCTGTTCTAATGATACTATCCTCCAAAGGATTGTCCTGCCCCCACCATCAGGAGGGGGGCAGCAATGTAATACATTTGTTCATGATACCACCCTCAACCCAGCAAACAAATATTAATTTGTAAAAGGAAAATTATCTAGTTTTTTTTTATCAATTCAACAGAAAGAACTAAAACCATATTGCTTATCTAAATATCTATTAATAAAATTGTGACCACTTTCTGCATGTCATCTCAACATGACTAGCACATTTTTATTTGATTAAAAAATAAAATAAATTAACATATTACTAAATTTTATTACAAAATTAAATCCATCAGAAAATATCAGTCAGTTTTAAACTTTGATTTGTAAACCTTCAAAATTAGAAAGCATTTAAACTGTCAAATAGAAAATCGTTTATGGCCTTAAAAATCTTAAATCTTCCTATATTAAAAGACCGAAAGCGATGTTATAGACATTAAAACATTACCAATAAAAAAGAGTTATATTTTCATAGCAATTTAGTTCAATAATTTATAATAACCAAACAATACAATTAAATTTCAGGATCTTATCAAAAAAGACATGTAGCTTAATATGAAATAACCGTTTATTTCATTAAAGTATAAATTCATTGGTAATATTCAAACTTATTCTTTCATCTTTGTATTTTAGCCAATGTAATCTCCACTTTTCAGATGCATCTTTGCAAACTTGGGGCAGAATTTTAAACTGAACCATTCATTTATTTGATCTATGGGTAGATGTTCCTGTTCTATCAGACACAAAATAGAAATGTAAATTTGTTCTTGTTTGTAGTATATATTGAACACAATCTCCAATTGATTGTTAACAATGCTTAACTATTATGCCACAATCCATATGGACAACTTCAGTATGCATTTTGGGAATCTTCAACCTAATTTTTAAATATGAATAATTATTACAAAAGATTACTTTTATTTTTATTTGTTCAGTTCTAAAAAAAATAAATAAATTTAAGTAAAACTTATTTCTGGAGAAAAAACTGAAAAATACTATTTAGAAAAAAATTTAACATACTAAAACAAAATGGAAGGGAAAAGTGTTAAGTTCACTGCATCAAAAGAAAAAACACTTCAAAGTATTTATGAGATTTAAAAAGAACAAAACGAAAATGAAAACTAAGAATGGGTAAAGAAATGATAAAAATGTCACTTCAGGCTTTAGACAACTTACTATGACCAATTATAGAAATGTAAACTGTACTATTGCATACAATGACAAGTGAAACTTGGAAAATGTCAATTCTCTGGCCTTATCTGTCACAAGTAAAGGCCACCATTCAACAAGAACAACTTACCATGCACGATTGAAAGAAATAAGCACTTTTTGATCTTATAAAACACTAGTCTTTAATTTGCACATAAAAAGATGAGATTGATGCTTATGAATGTAGGGCATGTCAAGTGAGAGATATTTATTCTTTAGAAAGAAATAAAAAAAAATGTCGGCTAGACATTTTTTTTATTTCTATCATGACTCATTGGTTTCAGCTTGTTGGAAAATCTGTCCCATGGAAGCCTGCTATGAATGACATCAAAAGTTATATTTTTTGGCAGGTCATTTCTAACTATCAGATACAAATATTTTAACACTTGTAGGGAAGGACAGAATTGGTTAATGAAATGAAATAAAATGGTGAATGAATACAAATAGGTTCAGTAGACATTTAACAGGAAGAAAAACAAAACCAAAGGAATGATCCCCTACCCCACCTCTAGTAAATGCGGTTTACAAGACGAGTAGATTATGTGATTCATGAAGAAACCGGAAGTTCCCCATTATCTAGTGAAAGAATCTAAACAAGCGCTTTTCATTGGATGTTTGCAAAACGATTGTACCAAGGAGGAACAGCGAAGGTGCAAAAAAAAAAAAAAAAAAAAAAAAAAAAAATGGAAACTGCCAATAATTAAACTTTTCAGAAAGAATCGTGTACAGTCAACACATTGATTTAAGCCAAATCAATTCAAAACAAAGTAAACTTGCAGAAATTATAGGATGTCGAGAAAAAAACTTTTAAGATCACCAATGACATATTGAAGCAGGAAACTTATAAATTATTCTGAAGTGAAAAAGGCATTTTGTTTGTTTAAAAAGTTTTAAAAGTTCACTCCTACCTACATAAACCACATAGCCTTCAACAATGAATTAACTGAACAAAGAATTACTAAAAAAAAAAAAAAAATTAACAAAAAAAACAAACATACAAAATTTCATAACTTAAAATGCAATGAACAATAGCTACAACTATTCGATTTCATGCAAAGAATGAAACAAAAACTATGATGAAAACCAAGGTAACATATATATATATATATATATATATATATATATGAGACACAGGCAGAGGAGTTTAAAAAAAGGTATTAAAATAAAGCATTACCACCCTTTTCTCCCACGTATAAGATTTCAATAACACTTTCACCAACACATTAAGGAAACCAATTATCAAAAGATTTCTTGATTCACTAAATATTTTTAAGCTTTATTTTTATTTTATTTTACTTTTGTTAGTTTGAAGAGATCAAGGGGCTCCTTCCTGGGGCTAACACTTGATTCTATTATAATTTAAATTTATATCCAAGGGCTCTTTTAAGAATAGACACTGTTCCCTTCATGGCTGCTATCTGTATTTCCTTACAGCTTTGTTTTCCAGGGATTGCTTCTAAGTATTTATGAAGGTTCTTTTTTATTAGGCCAGTTGCTCCTGTCACAACTGGTATGATGTTTATTTCTTTCAGAGACCATGTTGCTTTTAGATCATTTTTAAGGTCCTGAGATTTTGTTATCTTTTCCCGTTCTGCTCTATTAAGACCAAAGTCGTTTGGAACTGTGACATCGATAATGAGTGCAGTCCTGTGTGTGTGTGTGTGTGTGTGTGTGTGTGTGTGTGTGTGTGTGTGAATAACGTCATTCATTGTGCACAAAGACAAACAAGATTCATCCCTACCCATTTTACTGATTTGATGAATGACATTTTGTGTTGTCATCCACTGTGTGATTAACTATCTATTTTAAGGCTGTCATCCTTTAATGATGTTGTCAAGTGTGTATTGAGATAAGATAGCAAGCAAGATTTAGAATTTTAGTATATAGATTTGGAAATTTCAAGACTGCTGCTGCTTTCAAACAAGCACAAATGTCCACAGAATGTTGGTATTATATAGATCAGCAGCAGCCAGCAGTTTCAGCTGCTGCTACTTTCAAATACCCACATATTTTGTGATCTTTTAAGTTAGAAAATGAAAACAATAGTTTGAATGTAACTTGTTTTACTAAATATTTGTTTCAAGGACTCCAATTACTTGGAGTAAAAAAAGTCCATTTTCTAGGAATACAAAATTTTCTGAATATCCACAGGTCATCAAAAAAGACAGTATTATTAAATGATTACTATGTTAAACTAAAATATTGCTTAAATAGTATTTTTTTTAAACATTTACACAGAATCAAAGAAATATGTAATTTGTATGAAATATTGCAAAATGCTATTTTATTTTTATAACTTTGTATCATTTTGTATAATTTTGAATATCTTTATGTAAACACATAAAATACAGCCATCAATCAGGTAGCCATTTTGTTATTTCATAACAGTGTGGATAGACGCAACTGTAAACAAGTCACTACAGATAGTAATTAGTGAATACATGTAGCTTTTAAATGAATTTTGCTTACCTTTTACAATATTGATAAACTAAGAGATTTAATTTCTTTTACAAAACAAAGTTAAGATATTTTATATAACATATTTCATTAATCTTTAGTTTAAAAAAGATTAATGTTATTGATTTCTTCTTTGAAATACTTTTGATTAAATAGCAAACTTTCAGATTTTTTTTTTTTTAACATCCGAGTTGGCCACATTAACAAGTCCTTGTTTGCCTATTGCAGCTTTGTAGTTAATGATCCTTTTTTATTTTTATTTAACTAATTATGGAAAAGAAAAAAGTTAAAAAATAACCAGCCTATTTCTATTTACAAAATATAAAAACTTATACAAAGAACAGTGTGTGTGTGTGGCCAGCTAGAAGTCAGAAACTACAAAACCAACACTCAAAATTTGTATATCCTTCATCAGCAATACCCTGGATGAATAATATCTAAAATAAAATTAAGAATATTTTGGGGGGATCAACTGTGGAGGTCGGTTTTTAAGTACCATCTCTTATATAAAAAGAAGTGAATGACTTCCATTATTTTCAAGAAAGAGATATGAACCAAGCAAAGATGAAAGGGGTTGGGGAGAAGGATGTGGAAAAACGTTTTAATATAAAGATGTTACATAATTTTTAACCTCATATTTTTCTTAGAGTCCCGGGAAACATCAGGTAGTTCTGCTAGTAAAAATTAAGAGAAGGAAGGAGTTCTATTTGGTGTATAATCAAAAGGTGGTATTAGATCAAAAGCATCCTAAAGACAAAGTTATTTTTTGCTGACTTAAAAGGAAAAATTTAGTTATAGGTTTATAAACTAAAAACTAATTGGATGCATTTTAATCCAAAAGATCGAGGGGGGAGGAGTATGTTTATTTTCAAGATATCTTCCATATTTACAAGACAAGAAGTAGTAATAGAAATAGGCATTTTCAAAACTGAATTCAAGGCATTTTTAAACTTGTGTGAACCTTGACAAAGTCAGGTTGAGCCAGTTTTATTCAAAGCAAGTACAGCATTGCAACATTCTTTCAAAGATCCTGAATTAGGTTACACTATATTAGCTAGTCAATCCTGATTATGTAGACAAACTACTTTTGGTTCTATTAGTGCTATCAGGTCATCTTTAATTGTTGCTGTCCAGATCTTCAACTGCCCACCAGTACATTTGCACTAACCAGGTAGGAGAGGGACTCATGGACACCTGGGTGTTAATTTGTATGCCTGAAGAACCATTTTAAACAATTTTGCATGAGGATGAATGGCAAGAGTTAGAGATTCAGTTGTTGATGAAGAGCTTCAGTTGATACTCAATTTGTACAGTATTGATGTAGAAGACAGTTGAAAATGCTAAACCTATGTATATCAACTGCTCTCATTTATCGCATTTCACAACCATCCCTTGGTAGCCATGGAACTCTCCCATTGATGGCTTGAGATTGATAACTGAATCTTTTGTCTCCTATACAATATTGGACTTCAGCTGTCACTTGTTCAGATGGTACAATGATTGAACCAAGATAACTGCACCTCTTCCAGACTAACCCTGGCAGATCTGGTAGGACTTCTGGTGAGAATACGATAACCTAAACAACTACCAAAGCAGCAGCTTTATTCTCAACAGTGTTAAGCAGACGAGATCCAGTCTAAGATTCAAAACATAACAAATCAGAATAGCAGAATAACAGCAGTGATTGGCAAGATGAGGCAAAATCAAGAATGCATGACTATGGCTTTTGGTGACCTTCATGAAACCGTCACCATTGTTTTAATGAACTGTATATGATTTCATAAAACATTTCAAATTTTAAAATGTTTGTAATAATTTTATTGGATAAAAAGTCATTACATCCATTTTTCTTTTTTAAGGCAGAGGATAAAATTGTTACCAATGTGAAATTGGCAAAAATAATTAAAATCTAATAAAATTTTATATTCTTTTTTATCTGTTTTTATGAAACAGGGTTAACATTGGATTTCTCCCTGCTCCATACATGGTCAAAGATTTAGTGAGGATAAAATTCAGTGATCTTGTTATAAGGTAGTAATTGTCTGTATTTTTGAGATGAGGTGTTTTCATTGATTGAGATTATCGGACTGACTTCCTCATCTTGGTTGTTTCGGCCGTTGGCGGAGGGCAAAACAGCCGAAACGTTGTGACTATAACAACCAATATGAGGAAGTCAGTCTGATAATCTCAATCATTGTTATAAGGTATCCAACCAGTTTCAGTTCAAATGTTCTGTATTTTCTCCTTAGAGATCTTCAGCTTGAATTCAAATTTCACAATGTTGTTCATGTGCGGTATATGATTTCTCCCTCATTTCCCATGAAATCAGTGTAATATCGTAACTGAATAGTGACATTCCAGATATGGAAAAATCTGATCAGACAAAAAGTACAAATGAAATACTTTCATTGTTCATCTGTACATAATTAGAAGTGGCACAGGTTGAACACAGATCCATTGCAGATAAGTGGCATTGATTAGAGCAATGATTTTGCAGTCACTGCTAATAGTTGAAGAGATATTTTATATTCAACTATAGACATTAAATACTGTTGGGAAAGGTATGAACACTAACTTTCATTCAGCTAAATTCAATAATTCAACAATTATTTACTTACAATATGTGGCTAGTTCTGGAAATGTTGCTATACTTTTGAGATAAAGTCAACCTTTATGTGGGCCTGCCTGTGAATACTCGATTTTAAAATAGCACCAGAAACCAATGTCGATTATCATCACCTGAATAGAGGTCATTTATAAATTTATATTTGGTAAATATTCAGATGCATTACAACAGAACACCGACTACTCAGTCTTTCCAACATTACCCCCCACCGCCCAAAAATTTGTACGCCATGTGAAAAGGCAGTTTGCTACCTGAAGGCACACTCAGCTGCCGTCGTTTATGTCACCGCACGCTTGTGCATAGCGTAAACGGCGGAAAGTAGTTCGTGGGTTCAGGGGTTAATACCATGCAAACGGTAAA
The DNA here is from genome assembly GCF_053919585.1 of Euprymna scolopes. Classification (NCBI taxonomy): domain Eukaryota; kingdom Metazoa; phylum Mollusca; class Cephalopoda; order Sepiida; family Sepiolidae; genus Euprymna; species Euprymna scolopes. The sequence continues at coordinate 52,177,607 of NC_136509.1, forward strand.
TTTGCCCCGGGTTTGATTATCAGATTCGCTGTCAGCGACCTCGATTACCCCTAAAAAAGATCTGTTAGCTCCTGTATCTGTATATTTTTCTCTACAAAATTAGCAATAAATATTCACATTTAATTTTATGATTTCTGAAAGGCATTTAAAAACTAAAGGTTTTATTTTTAATTTATTATTACAAAAAGGTAATTAAACGCAATTTGAACATTTTTTTTTTTTTTTTTTTTTAGATATCCGAAATTTATGAAACGTTTAAAAGATGACAAAATTCAATGGCACCAAACTGCCATAATATTGACAAATGACAAAATTTCACGATCGTTTAAAAGCGGATAAAATTTGAAAACAAAAAAATTCTAATTTTTATCTGTTTCTGGTCAATATGACCATTAAAGAGTTGCGATGATTTTTGCTTATTTTATATAGTTACAATTTTTATTTTTCTGAGAGTGAAAAAATTCAATTTAAGTGAAATAATCTAACGCGACAAATGCTTCACTTTTAAGATACTTGTATACTTAGATAATGTTCTTAGCATACGATATTCATGTTGCGGACAGCAATTTTGAAGATTGACTCATGATTTAGTTTGATGGAGTTATCTTTTCTTGCGAAATGCTAAAATTTGACTCATCCTCAAAGTGGTAGAGATTTAAACTTGCGTATTTATCGGTACTATCATGTAAAGCGCCATGATTTTCGTAGTTAATGAAAAACTTGAAATATTTTACGTTACAAATAACTTTTACGTGCCTTCGACAGGACAAACTTAAATACAGGATTGTTTTTTTAATGTAAGGAAAATCCAACTCCCATAAAATGAACACTGGATACAAAAATTTAAATTGGCTCAGTCTAGAAGGGTTTCTTCGGCTAGAAACTAGGACAGAACAGATGCTTGACATTAAAACGGCCCCGAATAATATTTTTTATGTATTAATGAGTCACCAATTATCAAGGCACAGTCTGCTCGAGGACAAAGGTTAATGAGTTTGCCAGAAGGATAGTGAAACAACAATGCGAAGATTAGTACATTATTACATTGGCCATAAATTTAAGAGGACGGCTCGAATTTAACATTAGACCTGAAAACGACCATCATACTATAATCAACCGGAAGCAGACACGTGATATTGTGTCCCGTCCCACCACCGATAGTTCTTTGAAAGGTTTTTTTTTTTTTTTTTTTTTTTTTTTTTTACAATTGTAGTTAGAGGAGTTCTTGTAAATGTTCTACAGGGTGGGGATATATATTGGAGCTCAGTAGAGCAAGAGCACCTAGTGGGAGGAAAAAAAAAAAAAAAAAAAAGATCCGAGAAAGACTAGCAACGTCGTCTCTTCTGTGAGAAAACGGCTGTATGGAAGAAAAGACATTCCACTAGATTTCGAAGTTCATTTTGTACAATGTTGCTGATAAAATTTTAATATAAAAATAAAAATGTTAAAAATCAAACACGTCCTTAAACTTCACTAGCCCTAAATCTGAGTGACAGTAAGAATAAATTAAGAAAATAAGGATCGAGGGAAAAGACACGAAAGACGGTTTAAAATAAATTTATAACTTATGGAACCGTTAAAAGTCAATTTCCCCGATTCTAAGTCTGCATAACGTATTTATAGAGAATTGTTATTTCATAAAACACCTCTAAAAATATACCATTAATTAAAAATAAAGATCAGAAATTCCATAAGATTCATGGCACAAAAAGGGCGGGGCTTCTTACGGTCGCAGTTATCTCCCTTAATATAATAGAACTCTCCACTTTCAAATATGACTAAGACAACAAAAACACGTAACGTTTGTCAATTTACAAATAAATTTAGATTTTGTGAATAAAAATTAAAAAAAAAAAAAAATCACCTAATCAATCAAAATGCTTTAAATTTGAATTTTCCCGATTTTAGCCTACACGAATATTAATACACAGACATCAATAAATAAAAGTGACATTAAATTTAAAAACAAATGAAATTGATGATAATAAAATGACATGGCAAAATTTTCGAGGAGAGGAAACTTTAAAACAAAGACATGATATATATTTTAGTTTGACAGCTAATACTTAATGGAATTTTAAAATTAAAACATCGAAAAATTCGAATATTTACATAGGTGAACCTTGGAAAGAATTTTTTTTTAAATATGTATATATATTTCACGTTTTGTTAATGCAAATTTGGAATCTTATTCAAGTTTGACAACTTCCATTGTTTAGTTAGTATTTGATGCGATTAATGTCCAGAAGAGATGGAGAAAAAGTCTGATATACAAACATGTTTTAATCTTCACGATTTTACATTGTATAATAAAAATTCTTCAATTATTTAATGAGTTATTGATAATTTCATTTCGTTTTTAATATCGCGAAAATGAAATCCTGATTAAAAATTTAATTTTGAAGTAAATTAGCTAATTAGCGTAAATTCATAACTAAATATGCACATGTTTAAAAAAAAATCTAGGCACTTTAAATTTACTATTTTATTGTTCTAAATTTAAATACATTCATTTTTATTTTAAAATCTTAAAAATAAAACTCATCCTATATCGGAGAAATCGGTACCGGTACTTATACAGAAAAAGTACCGAGCTACGTTTTTAAAATAGTATTTTCAAGTTTTACAGTATCTTGTTCATTAAAATGTTAGAAAGTACAGAATAGTAACAAAAGTAATGTTTGATTAGTTTTTTTAGGTGAAAGTACATAATTACAAAACATCCATGTTAAGAATGCGTTTCTAAATATTATTTTCGGCATGATACCTTTCTCTGCATAAGTACCGAGAAATTATTCCAAATATAAAACATTTATGTACATTTCTGACGTCTTTAATTTATAAAAGAGATTTTAATTACAACCGGCTAATAATGTCATATATATCTATTTATTTGTAAAGTTGTTTTAAAGATATTTCTTAAGAATACTACTAACATGTAAACTGACAATCTCATACTAATATTTGAAAAATTAAGACGCGACATCTATTCCTCAAGAAATCGATGTATTAAAAAAATAAAAGCATTTTATTTAATATTTCTTAAGTAAATAAAATAAATTTAATGCTTTCTTATGTTCAAGACAAAGCAATTCTCGCTCGTCCAAATTGAGATGAGTCATCTTATTTAAAAAGAAAAAAGAAAAAAACATCGCCATTATTAACCGATTTTAGCCTATGGCATAAAGAAACTTTTTTTTTTTTAAATAAATCATTTATATGCATATAAATGATTCAGCTAAATTTGAAATTTTAATCTGTCAACGTTTTTTTTAACCTAAAATTAAAATGACATTCTACTTTTTTCTTTTTTTAATCCTGTAAACAATTTGGTAAAATATTTTCAAAAGTCAATTTTTTTATTTTCGCTTTCAAGAACTAACTTTATTGATATAAATTTAACGTGGAATGATCACCCACTTCTTGACCAGTAAGCGTTAATTATTTTATATTATTTGGCTAGGAAGTGTGTGACTTAGGAAGTGATAATCATTCTACATGAAATTATATAAACTTGAAAGAAAAAAAGACTTATTGGAGGACCTGAACGAGAATCACCCCCCCCCCCAAAAAAAACGGCTATTGGAACAATCAACCATGTTAAGAACGGCTTTCAGTTTTTGCGATTTTTTCAGTGAATTATTATTAATTGAACTATTGGGGGAGGGGGATACTCGTTCAGGTTCGCCCAAATATTTCCCCAGGCTATTTACATGTTATCTAATAAAATTAAATCTAATAAGGACATGATAAATAATAAACATGCCCCAAAGCCTTGGAATTTATATTTTTTAATTGGATGAAATGAAAAAACACCCACTTCAGTAAAAAGAATTTAAAAACGAAAAGAATTATTTTTTTGTTGAAAAGAAAAGATGACAATATTTAAAAAAAAAAAAAAAAAAATCTAAAACCATTTTTTTTTTTTTTACAACTAAATTAATTTTGAAAAGAAATCGTCTCAAAACTTTCTGAAAGACCTTTCCTGTGAAAATATTTCAGATTAAAAGATCGTTTCGAAATTGTAAAATTTGAGGAGTAAACAAAAAAACATGACAATCCCTAAAATTTCTTGGAAATCTAAACAATAGTTTTAATTTATAAAGGAGTCCAAAAATAAAAGTCAGGCTATGTCTAGTCAAAATAAAAAATGCGAATTATTTCAAGAATTATTTTAAATAAAATAGAATAGAATTGTGCATAAAAAGCACAAAGTATTTAAAAATACAATCCGAAATTCAAATAAGGTGCTTCTACAGAATTGAAACCGAACCAACTTTTCCTGAAACTTTAAAGGTATTAAAAAATTTTCAAATATTACCATATTTATTTTAAATAAAATCTATTTTAGCTTACACAATTATATTAATAGTAATTGTGTTTATTCTTTTATATTGTGTATTACATCTTTGCGAGAACACACGAGAATCATGTTATGTAAAGGAAATGTCATGATTTCATTCCAATTTAATCATTAAGATATTCATGTTGAATAAGATACTATTATTTATCTTAATCCATTTATTTTTTGCTAACAAATAAAACGTGTCTGTTTTTTTTTTTGTTTTTTTTTTTTAGTTTAAGAAGACGAGACTCGAAGACATTGTCTCTTATTTAGGGAGGGGCATGCATGTATGTAAGGGGGGGGCAAAATAAAAGTAAAACAAAAATAGAAATTTAGAAATCAAAGGTTGTTTAAAAAAGTTATGATTCAATTGTACTATAGAGACGGTGGTGCTAGTGCAGAGAGTGATCCGCGCTATTTTTTAAATCGTATTTTCAAGTTTAATTAAAGTTTTGTTTTTTTATTCAATTGTATGGTTGAAGTATAGAATAGGTACAAAACACCCTCCTCATGTTAAGAATGGCTTTTTAAATAACATTATTTACGTCCGGCGGATCACTCTGCACTAGTACCCAAACTTTTATTCTAAATGTTTATTTTTTGCAGTCATTTTTTTTTTTTAAATACTATTACTATCTCTGTTCAAATTTTTTTTTTTTTTTTTTAGACAATTGGAATATCTCCCTCTATTTGGTGAAATTTTAGTTTTAAATAGCATTAAATACAATTTAAAATCAACTTGAGCGAGGCTTGTAATGAAATTTGTTACTTTTTGACATCTCCTTTTTGCATGTGCATTTTAACATTCCCGTGCAAATTTAGAAAGTCATTTTTAACATGGGGAACGAGGAGTCTTTGTTAAATCTTCCCTTGATGCGGACGGAACGGTATTCATGCAGAGAGTGATCCGTGCTGAAATAATAACGTTATTATTTAAAAAGTCATTCTTAACATGGGGAGGGGAGAGTGTTTTGTACCTATTCTGTACTTTAACCTTACAATTGAATAAAAGAACATATAAAACTTTAATTAAACGTGGAAATAAAACTTAAAAATTAGTGCGGATCACTCTCTGCATTAGCACCGACGGAACTCTCCTAAAATGAAAAATTTTAAACTGCACAAGTTATTTTCTTTTCGGCAATTATTCAAAAGCCCCCCCCCCCTTTGCATAAAATTGATTCTAATTAACTTTTGAAGACGTTGAGAGTCGAATTTAAAGTTTTAATCAGCAGTGTGGGCATATTTTTGATTGCACAAAAACATTTTTGCTAGTTTAACTTTCTTATTTACAGAAGTTTTGGTTTAGTTGTACTACAAGGTTAGTAAGAATAGTTTCTATTTAGCTATATATTATCCGTCTAATTATATTTTAAGTACAACTGAAAAATTCCGACTGTTTTCATAGTACAATCAAAGAGCATCGCATACCAATTTTATGATGCTTCTACAGAATTTGAACCAAACCAACTTTTGCCGGACTAAACTTCAAACTTAGTTTAGGGTTTTTTTAAAAAAAAGTTCGGTTTAAATCCTGCAGAAATACCAATTTTACTATAAGAGCTGTTAGACTATCACATCTATTTCGCACAATAAAAAGTGTACTTAGTAGATATTTTATTGTACTTACGTAGATTAATCCTGAATAGTAACGATCTTTGAGATTGTGTAGAACCGAGGCTTCGTTAAGGCAAGTAAGCTCAGCCATATCCTCAACTTTGTTAAATTTGGGAGGGTTCATTTTTTGTATGTCGTCCCTGTGAAATGTTGTCCTTTTGCCAGTGTCTTCAACTTCGACAATAACTTCGTCCCCTTTTTCTTCTTTGATGCTGGCCCCAATGAAGCCATGGGTCTCGCTGGGGACCCACACCATTCGTCTTGCCGACCATTGCGACTGGGCAGAAGGGTCCGTCAGTATGTTACGGTCTACAGTAAGATATTTTAATTCTTGGGCACTCATGCCCGCAAATTGATCTTCTGCAGCCGCCATCTTGGATGTGTCTTCTTTTTTTTAGTAAAAAAAAAACACACACACACAGACACACACAATATGTCTGTCTGAGCGACAAAAAAAAAACAAAAACTTTTTTTTCTCTTTTTTTTTTTAAATATATATTTTTAAGAAGGTCAGACTTCAAGGTTTGAACAAAATTGGTATTTTTTCTTCAAAAAAAAAAAGTTGTTTTCTTTTAAGTCTGGAGCAGTGAAAATAATGACAAGTAAATGTCAATGGAAGCAGCAACGAACTGAATGAGCTGAAAAGAGAAAAGCTCCTGCTGCTGATTACGCTTTCGCTGCTGCTGATTGTTTTTGTTTGTTTTTGTTTTTTTTATGTTTGTTTTATTTTTATTCAAACATTAATAACTTTTTTTATTTAGTTTTTAATTTGTATGTATTCCTTTTCCTTTTTATGAATAATTTACTTCTTCCTTCTCATGTTAATGAGGAATATTTTTTCGCCGGAACTTTATATCACGACAGTGATTGGCATGTCACGTGACCCGGCTTGCGAAAAACCACGCCCCCTTAAATTTATTTCATGTTTTTCATCTTTGACAAATCTTTCTCGCAAATAAGCCGATAAAATAAGAAATACAGACCACCCTTCTTTTTATGTTTGCTTTTTTAGTCTTATATTTATAATAATATATGCATTTTCTATTTTTGTTGGTCCGCCAGTATTAATAATAATCATAATAAAAGGACTTTTTATTACTCATTGTCCGTTAGGCAGTTTGTGTTATTATTCTGATGTTCTTAAAAACATTGGGGTTGAAACATCTGACAAGCCGCATCGACCCTATTAAGTTTTTAAGAAATGACAATGTTTCTTTCTTTCGTGTTTTTGTTGTCTTTTACTCGCTAAAACATTGTTAATAATCAGAAAAAAAGAGTTTTGTTTTCTTTTTGTACTGTCTGTTACACGGTGGTCAAGATCAAAGTGTAGTATCTGTTCTTCAGATGCTGCTGCAGTGCTGCTGCACTTCATTTTCTTGTTCTCTTTCGGTGGAGGAGAAATCCTTCACGACTGAGACAATTTTTATTTTTGTACCTTTTCTCCACGTTAAAAAACGACCCTGGTGTCTAACTCTGTCCCGTGGGGAGGCATAGTAAATAGGTACACGGTCTTGCGTTTGAGTTCTTAAAAAAAATAGTCACTTCCTTATTTTGCCACAACCATCAACTTACATTTTTTTTTAATCCACTTCCTTTTTTATGTCAAAATAAATAAATAATTGGTTCAGCAAATCTTGTTCTTATTGACTTACTTCTACTCCAAAGTTAGGCACAAGGTAGGTTTAAATGTTGGGAAAATCTAGCTCTTATAAAGGAGGCATTTTTTGGGACAAAGATAAAAAAAAAAATTACCGTTGGCTAGAAGGATGTGCCTTCATTGACCGAAAACAGAAAAAAAAAAAAAAAAGGAATTAGAACAGATAGTACACTTTTTTGTCTTGACCAAATAATGGGCCAAAACAATACAAAGAAAAGAAAATGAAATTTTGGAATTTGTGAGAAAATTTCGGGTTTTCTTGGGGCGTGATGACAGTGACTAAAACTCCAAATGGTCAAAAGTGACATATTTTTATTTATTTATTAATTTTATATTTAAATTTTGTGTCTTTAGCTTTTTGCACACAAATTTACGATTAATTGTTTTGCATGAAACAAATATTGGTGATCCAAGGAAACTTATGCCCTCCCCTCCTCCTCCACCAGAAGACTGACAAATGCTCTCCAAATTTATAAATATTGATTTTTTTTTCACATATCTAAAAACAGAAAGAAAAAAAAAGTGTATTTCTATTAGTTTTTGACATTTGCCCAAAACAACAACAACAACAGCAACAACAACAACAATCTTTAATGTTTACATTATTCAAGTAATATTGTATATTGAACGCCGGAGCTGCTGGAAGTGTATGAGGGGCGAGGGGGTCCGGGTACACATGCTCTCGTTTTATTATGTAATAATGCTAACAAGACAAGTGACCGTGAATATGCCAACGCTCACAAAACAATAAAGAAAAATGATTCTTACAGTCCCTCTCCCCCTCCAAAAAAGCAGTTTAGTGTTTTGAAAAGAGTTTTTGTAGATAGATTTACAATTTGATCATGTCTTTGTAATTATTGCTACTTTGCTTTTAAGAAGATAAAATTCCTACTTTTTAAATGGTCGAATTATTACTATAAGAACCGTTGAAATATCACTCTCATTTCGCTTGTTTTATTTTTTATTTATTTTTTTTTTGTTATTGTTTTATGCGGGGGGGATTTTTTGTATTTATATCTTCAGATTAAATATTATCACTTCTCTCGTGTTGTTTTATAACTTTGCCACTCGGACTTAAGGTTAGTAGTAAAAAAACTTAGTTAACTGCCGTAAAAATGGTACGAACATGGAGGGGAGGGGGTCATCACTCCCACTCTAAATTCAAAATTAGTGGGTTTTTTTTGTTTTGTTTTTTTCCGACAAGTTTTTCAAAGTATTCACACGTAATCACCTAAAAAGGAAAAAAGTTATTTTTTGGTGGGGAAGGGGGGTTGGTTGTTCATTTAGTTTGGTTATTTTGTTTTATGGCATATCAGCACTTTTCGAGTTAAATAATTTTGCCAAAAGTTTTTATGCTTCAAGTCCTTTATATCTTCAAATCTTTATTCATCGTGTTTAGTTTGGTTGTTTTGTTTTTACCTTTGCAGAACATGATTGAGTTTTGAAAAAGGAAAAGAAAAAACAAAAACATCAATGTTTAGTGCATTTTAGGTCAGGAAGCCGATATCTTGAAACATCCTGATCTGGTAGCGACTAATGAGGGGGAAGAGATTTACCTGAACATATTAATTTACCTACACATTTTTAAACTAGGTTTCTATTGTTTGGTTAAAAACCTAATAAAAAAAAAATCGCTTGAGTTTTGTGTGTTTAAATGTTATCAGAACTGTTACAGTTTTTTGTGACAACTGTTCAAAGTCTAAAGGGATCTTAAAAATAGTTGTCTCACTCGATCATTTGACACGGCGTCTTGCAACATGATCACAAGTACACGTTATGTAGATGTGTACAATGTGTAATTTGAGTTCAAAGCAATGCTGGTTAAACAGTGCCGATTTATTTATTCCCCCCCCCTTCCATTACGAGGGCAAAGTTAGACACAAGGTCGATTTTTAACGTGGGGAAATTCAGCTCCAAAAAAAAAGGCACCCAAAATAATATCAGACGAGAAATATTTCTCTTCTTCCGATCTAGGACTAACATTACAATTTAAATTATTTATTTGCAAAAAAATAAATAAAATAAAATAAAATAAAAAAACACCATAAAATAAATAAATAAATGCATAAAACAGGTAAGCAAAATCTACAAATTAACATCAAGGTGATCAAATATCTATGGAATGGAGTGATTAGTACGTCTAAGAGAGATAGAAGATCAATCACTGATTGATCTTCTATCTTTCTTAGACGTACTTTGACTCATTTACAGGGTTTTGGAGTCGGATGGTAAAAGTCCGAAGCCGATTCCTAGAATTCCTAGGATGCTGACTCCAACTTCATCTCTGACTCTGACTCCAACTTCCGACTCCAATGCGAATTCCCTACTCCTTGAAATGTGGAAATCTATTCTGCAGATCCACATATCAGACCCCAACACCTATTCAGTAAGAATTTTATAAATACTTTTCATGTATATTATTTTTTACATTTAACATCGTATGATAAATATATGCATTCAACCAGCTTTATAGAATAAGTTAAGATAACAAAGGGATAAAAAAATTTACGATTAAATTTTATTATGCTATGAGTTCAAAAGGGACTACAATATTTAGGGATGGGGAAATCTTTTTAGGCCATAGCATTTCGAAGCCAAACGCTTCTCATCAGAAGAGGGGAATAAAGACAGTGAAGAAATTTTTTAAAAGATAATATTGCCTTTATGGAAAGAGAATCAAAGGAAAAACAGGAAAAAGCTATAAAGGGCTATAGTAGCCTGAATTGCTTCTTATTGATTTAAACCCATTTTTATTTTTTCAGATAAGATTGTAATTCCGGAATGATCACGGACTAATCCAATTGCCAAATTCAATTTGATTCAGGAACTGGATAACTTTTGGATTACAATCTGATTGTTATCCAATGTAATCCACAGTGATCTCACTCAAAGACAGAATTTTCATTGATCCTTTGTGACGTCACAGGCAAAACAAAAACAGCTGTCCAGACAGGATTTGCAGGAATCTGATGGATCAAAATATCTTGATGAAGTAGAAGCATTGCAGTACAAAATATGATATATCTCCAAAAATAACAGCAAAATAATACAAAAACTGCTAAATTGTGCAATTGGTAAAACCAAACAGGAAAACCATGTAAAAAAATAAATTTATTGGACTTAAGGAATCGGAGTCAGATAAAAAATTTCCGACTCCAACTCATAATACTTTTAGAAATCCAACTCTAACTCTGACTCTGACTCCAGCTAAAACCTCTGACTGTTCGACACCATCCAACTCCATCCAACTCCGTCCGACTCAGACTCCGCAACCCTGCTCATTCTTTCATCATCTGTTCCTTTCATTCTTTCATCATCTGTCCATCAATATCAATTCTCCAATAACCACAATACCGCATTTACTCTATGAACTATTCTGTTTAAAATATTCTCTGTGGTTTCAAAATAATTTTGTTTTCAAAGATATTCATAGTTCATGAGATAAAGAAGTGGGGGAATGAAATAAGCACAACAAAACAAAAAAGAAAACAAAGAAACCAGATAAAATATCAGAATCAGGTTTCTAAAAGTAGAACACTTACTGTTTTCGGTTCTAGTAAAACCGAAAAGCAAGCAAGTTAATCTCTAAGTGGGAGGGGGAATTAAGTTGGAGCAAAATAAATAAGAGGGGTGTTAGGAAGTGAATGGTGCCCTTAGAGTTGACAAAAACAAAAACAAACAAACAAACAAAACAAAACAATTTGGAGACTCCAAGAGGGAAAATAACAGTAAGGAGTGGGCAATTTGAAAGATTTCTATGCCTGGAAAATAAATGGTGAATAGGATTCACTAGGTAAGAGACTACCTTAACCGCGGTATCTTTCAAAAGGATCCAGAACTACATGTGCCATACTCAGACAGGGAGCACGTACTCATACTTTGATACTAGTCCAAAAGATTTAGAATTTTATGATAGTTGAATAATTTCATTTTTTTAATTGCACATCCAGTTTTTTTGTATGTGCACTTTTATTGATAGCACACACATGAAACTCTAGTCCCCTTCGAAGTAATCTCCTCCAGCTGCAATGCACTTGTTGTACTGTTCCAACAACTTCTGGAAGGCCCCATAGAAATCTTCTTGTGTGAACATGTCAATGATCCATGTCACAGCCTCTTTCATCTCCTAAATTGTCTCATAACGACAGCCTCTAAGGTTTTCCTTGAGTTTAGGGAATAACTAAAAGTCACAGGGAGGAAGTTCTGGACTATAGGGAGGTTGAGGATCTGTCTTGATCTTAGTCAAATAATCTGTGACAAGGATGGAGTTGTCGACTGCTCTCTTGGGACAAACTTCATGCAAATCTTCTGTATCTTCAGATCCTCACACATAATTGTGTGTACAGTTACCACATTGACATCAAACTGTGGATTTATTGTCTCTATAGACACATGGCAACCATTAATCATGAAATTCTTTATTTTGCCAATCAACTTTGGTGTTCTGACTTCCTTATTCCTCCCATACTTCTCATCATCCCTCACAGATTCTTAGCCTTCCTTGAATCTCTTATGCCACTCAAAAACTGATGCTCAATTCATGCAAGATGGTTCAAAAGCAGTCTGAAGCCTTTAATACGTTTCTGTGGCATTTTTTCCAAGTTTAAAACAGAATTTTATTACATATTGTTTTTCTAAAGTGCCCTCATTGCATTTTTGAAATTCACCAGCTGTGACAATCAGGCTTTATTAGGGCATATTCCAATTCCTGCTGTAGCTGTAGCTGAAATCATAAAAATTGTTCAGTCATCTCATAAGATGTATAGCAATAACAACTTAATTTTCAAGAGTTCATGATAATTTGAAATGCATGTGCAAAAAGTCTGGAAACTTATTTAAGGCACCTCGTAGAAGCAGTAGAGGCAGCGAATGTTGTTTTACATATCAACTCTCAATTGAACAAAAGCTTAAATCAGCAGTTTTTTCAATTACAGTGCAAGAAATATTCCATCCCAAAGTTTTGCATATACTATAAAAACCCAAACATAGAATCTCTCTCTCTCTCTCTCTCTCTCTCTCTCTCTCTCTCTCTCTCTCTCTCTCTCTTTACTTCTTTGGCAATACATGTGCATTCATCACAATACAGCTAGACTGTTTGAGATCAAAAGGTTCTCAACAATAGCATGAGCATGACAGAAACCTTCATGAAGGTTTGTACGCCCAGCACAAAACGCACACACACACACACACACACACACACACACACACACACACACACACACACACACACACACACACACACATGCACACTGTCCATATACACCTTCTCTCACTGACAAAAAATGGAAAGTTAAAATATACACGCATTTTTATGCCTATCCCATTCATAATCATGTAAACACCCATGGGACCAGCTGAAACAAACATGTGTACTCCATTTCTTCTTACAAACAAACACTTTTCTTTCAGAAAAAAGTTCCTGAACTCTTTAAACTCATTCACTGCCATCTTTGTTGTCTTAAGCTGTCAATAAATAATAATTTCTTTTGTATGGATAGACTTCATAATTTTTTTTAACGTCAAGGGTGTGAATTCCATAGAGAAATGTTGATTTAATTTGAATAAAATAAAATATGCATCAAGTGCGCTTGAAAGCCAAATCACAACGTAATATTAGGAAAATAAACGAATATTTTACTTGTTTGAAATTTATAACAAATATATTTCATATTTGAAATATATTTGGAGAAAGAATCTGTAAAGAGCCGTACATTGTTTCTAGCAGTTGTATTTTGAAATGTTTGGACTGTGCGTGGGTAACGCGAGAATAACGTCAAAGAATGAGAGTTCATATAGAAACGTTTTAATTTGAATAAAATAAAATATGCATCTTGAAAGCCAAATCACAACGTAATATTAGGAAAATAAGCAAATATTTTACTTGTTTGAAATTTATAACATAAATATTTTTCATATTTGAAATTTATAACATAAATATATTTCATATTTGACGTCATTCTTGCGTTGCCTATATACTGTTCTAACATTTCAAAACACAACTGCTGAGATACAATGCGCGGCTATTTACAAACAGACTCTTCTTTCTCCAACTTTACAACATAGAGAGAAAGAATAAAAGAAAAAAAAGAAAGAAATCAACATACTGAAGATGGAGTATAACTCTGAAATATATTTGTTATAAATTTCAAACAAGTAAAATATTTGTTTATTTTCCTAATATTATGTTGTGATTTGGCTTTCAAGCGCACTTGATGTGTATTTTATTTTATATAAAATTTTTTTGTTCAAAGACAATGCTCCCCAAAATGGTTCTCTAGTCTTGAGCCACCTAATAAAAGTATTCTTTATTCTTCAGATTTAATGGAGCTTTTCAGAACTAATTTGGACTTTATAAAGTACTAGCGGGGGTGCCCGGCGTTGCCCAGGTGTTTGTAGGTGTGTATGTAGGAAAAAAAAAGTGAAGGAGGAAAAGAACGTGAAAAAAAAGAAAAGTGTCAGGAGGCAGGTAGGCTCGAACCCGAAACCTTGAGGCAATGGCAGAAAAGAAAGAAAACATGACATCTTACCGTGATGCTAAGAAGGCAGAGAAGCAAGAATGGGGGAAATTAAATGATTAAAAAGTTAAGTGAATGAGTTGACACAGGTGCATAAACATCATGCACTTAACGTTGGTTGCAAGCCAGTTAAACGTGTTTCTCCAAGATGTTGGGGAAAACCAGATCCCCATAAAAAGGAGAGGGTCCAAGTGAATAGCAATTGTCTGATATGAGGGATTTCCCCCAGATTGATCAAAGCTGATTGCTTAATGGATGTACCAGCACGAAAGGGCGAGAACCTGACTTCGCTTTCAATTTAGTTTTGCTTTTTTTATATGAAAAACATGAACAAACATGCGAGAAGACAGAATAGCGGGAATTTTATAAAATAAAAGTCGTTTTAATAAAAGATAGACACAATGTCCATTCGCAAATCGTAGATATTATAATCTAGGGAGTATATAAAAAGTTACAAGAAATGGTACCCCCCCCCCCCGAAAAGCCTTTGCCGGACATACAAAAAAAGCGCACACACAAACACACACTTTCGCTTTTATATAATAGATTTGAGGTCACATTTAGCTATATTGCAGCAAAATAGCATTATCTGAAGCTATATAGTTGTTTGCTTTTAGACAAGGGGGAATGAATGAGAACATACATAATGAAAGTGTCCCAAATTCTATTAACCTTCTATTAGGTTTCTTAAGACCTAAATCTGGTTCTGCTTTTACCCAATATTTCTCTGGCCTTCTGAGTTTTTATTTATCTCCCTTCCAGAAGGGACAAATTTTAGATACAAGATTTGAAAAGCCAGTGCACTCTAACAAAACAAAAAATATATGTGGGTAGCTTGGTTGGCATTCTCTGGTAAGGGCGCTTTAGGTGATTAGCAATAAATTAAGCCTTCTTAAAGGGTGCAAAGACAAAGGTAGACTTCCTAAAACTGCACACGACAACAATACTTCAACCCAAGAGTCTTAAAAATAGATAAGATGCCAGCAATCATATTTCAGTATGAATTAATCACCTTTTGCGTTTTGACTAGTACCAAGATGCAGTATGTGTTCAGTCTCAGGAAGCATCCCAGGCATCACTATCTCCTTTAGGAGAAAGATGGGTTTACCGTTAGTGGACTGAGATATTCGTGATTGAGATGGAGTGTCAGCAAGAACTATACAGGTTATTTTATTCCTAGTTATTTTGGAGGGGACTGGACCCCTCCTCCCCCGCACATTAAAGAGAATCTCACTCTCAGAGAATCCACTCTTTCCTTTCCTATTTTTTTGATAGCATTATTTTATAGCTTTCAAGTGGTTTATTATTAGTCAACAAGTGTCGGATGTTTAACATCGTTGGCACATAGACAACAATTGACAAGAGAGACGATATCGACACTGGGAGAATAACAAAATCAACTGCATCTTGTATATGACCGGAGTTTAGGGAGGGGGGGAGGAGGGGGTAAACATAAGTGAATTTATCTCTCTGCATTAGTTAAATTGTTGAACCACTTCTAGTGAGACTGTGTATGTGTGTGTTCTCGTGACTACGTGACTTCCACATTATTCATGTTTTTAGTATTAATGCAATAGCGTGTAGTACTATAATGAAAATGCTAAGAAATCCTATTCCAAAAAATAATTTAATTACCAAATCAGAATGTATTTCAATTAATTCGTAAAAATGTTAGTCGTTTTTCATCCTTTGTTAAGAGTTGAAAAAAGAAAGAATTAGTTTGTGATTCTTCAAAATTTAAAAAAAAACTCAAAAACATTTAAAAGTCACTAGACTTGTTTGAATGTAATTTAAACTGACTTTAAATATTTAGCAAATTGTCGTGTATCAAACATTGAAATTATGTTTCTGAACTTTTTAGATGAGGATTGATTATTGATATTATTTGGATTCTTAGGATTACTGTTTTCATCTTGAGTTTATTTTCACATTGTTTCGGTTGATGTAATCTCTGACCATCTTCAGGTGTATCTTGTCAAACTTGGGAATCTTTCTGTTTGATCTGCACCGAATTTTGAATGGAACCATTTATTTAATCCACGGAAGAAACATGCTCTCATTTCATCAGTCATGTATTCGCAATTGTATTAGGGTGAGAAGAAAGTTCTTGCAGAATTTTTAATTTTAATTTCCAATGATGCATTTTCAAATAAGTTTTCGTTATAATACCTTTACTTTATATATTATTTTAAAGAGCGTTTTCACTCAGTCTAATCGTTTGAAACAATTATGTCTTCTTTTCAGAACGTTGAATTCAAGATGGAAAAAAAGCAAATTCACCCAATTTTCTTACTTCAATTCAAACTAAACCAAAAATCTGCTGAAACAGCTCGCTATATCAACAAAACGTTTGACTTAGGAACTACTGAATGCACAGCACAATGATGGTTTTAGAAATTTTGTGGTGGCGACGAGAGTTGTGAAGACAGTGAGCAAAATGATCGGTCATCAAATGTTGACAACGATCAATTAAGTGCCTTAGTTAAAGCCAATCCATGCACAACTGTTCGATAACTTGCTTCTCAATTTGACGTAATGTATACAACGATTTTCAACCATTTGAGAGAGATTGGAAAGACAAAAAAAAAAAAATGGATGCCTCATAAATTCAATAGCAACCAAAAAAAATCCTGTTATGACGTGTTATCTTCCCTTCTTTTACACAACAAGAATAACCCGTTTCTCAACTGGGTTGTGAGTTGTGATGAAAAGTGGGTTCTTTATGACAACCAGCGATGCTCAGCTCAAGGGTTAGACGCCGACAAAGCTCTACAACATTTCCAAAAGCCAGAGTTGCACCAAAAGAAGGTCATACTGACTGTTTGGTGGTCTGTGACAAATCTCATTCATTACAATTTTTTTAATGCTGACGAAACCATTATGGCGGTGAAGTATTGTCAACAAATGGATGAAATGCATCAGAAACTTCAGCAACAACACCCAGCATTAATCAACAGAAAAGGCCTAATTCTCCTCTGCAACACTATCCGATTGCACATTGCTAAACTGACCCTGCAGAAGTTGAATGAATTGGGCTACAAAACTCTGCCTCGTCCGCCATACTCTCCTAACCTCTCACCTACTGACTACCAATTTTTCAAGCATCGTAACAACTTTCTGCGTGAGAAATGCTTTAAAAACGATATCAAAAACGCTTTCAGTGACTTCATCACCACCAGAATGCAAGATTTTTATGTTATTGGCATGAATACACTTGTTTTACTTTGGCAAAAGTGTGTTGATTCTGATAGTGCTTATTTCAATCAATAATTTTTTGTTTATTTGAGTTGAGATATGTTCATCTGAATTTAAAAGTTAAAAACTGCAAGAACTTTCTTTTCAACCTGGTATTTTAAGTGTCAACCACACAGAGGGAACGTTGTGCAAATAACATTCAAGATGAGAACAGTAGTCCTAAAAATCCAAATAATAGAAATAAAAATTGAAAGTTTTAGAAGCTATTTATATCCAATGATTTTATAAATTCAAGATTAAAACAACATTACTTTAACAACAAATAGTTTTAGTTTTATAACAATTTGATAATTTAATTAATTTAATGATCAAACCTTGTTGAAGATAAAATACTATGAAATGAAAGAATGGCAAATTCTATTCATACAAAATAATTCATTTTTATTCAGAACTTGTTAAGACATTAAAGTGTTGGCAATGAATAAGAGTTAAAAGAGTTCAAGAACGTTCTAGGTGAAAGAAAAGTGTTTTCTCTGTAAGGAGAAATTGAGTAGACATGTTCATTTATGTGTTTGTAAATGGGACAGGCATTGTAGATGCACGTGTATATCAATGTGTCTGTTTTATTTGTGAGGAAATGTGTGTATGAACTGTACATTAATTTGGTTCGCGGTGTGCATATACTGTAGCTATGTTGTGTAGTTCGTGTGTTTCTTGTTGCGTCTGTTGAGAGCCTTCAGCCCCAAAACTCATAGACAGGATTGTGTCATGCATACATATCGGGGCTGAAGAATAAAACAGTAAAGAGAGGAAGAAAAAGTGTGCTTTGATGTTTATAATGTGCATAAATTTCCAGCAATAAATATTATCACTTCTGTAGTTGGTTAAAAGAAACTACTGATTGAAGATTTTATTCAATCAAGTGTCACTATGTAAAAATGAACAGCTCCTGCTGCTATTTCTAATTTTGTTGTAATAATTAAAATTAACTTTCAAAATTCTATTTAAAAATAAAAATAATTTTGAAATAAAAGCAAAAAAATGATATAGTTAAAAAGAAATGGTGAAACAAAAAAACTTAAGTAAAAATACCACAATCCCAGACAACGCCAGGGGGATACAACTAGTTCAATAATAATGGGCTAACGAAATACAATGATTGACCTTTGAACTCCTGCAAGATTTAAAACCTCATACTTGTTGTTGCTTGTTGTTATTGCTTTAAAAAGGCTTATAAAAAGAGCTGATTCTTTATCCCTCTTTTGTTTTTTAACTTTCTTTATTTTATTTATATATAGTTTATAGAGGGAACAGTAATATCGAAAGAAAGAATGACAAAATCTATGAAAAATTAATTAATTTTATAGAACAACTTGCTAAGATGATGAAAATGAAAGGTTGGTGAAGATTGAAAATTCAAGAGTTTCAGAATATTCTAGTGGAAGATGTTTTGTCTGTATGGAGAAATTAAGTACACATATTTGTTTTGGCTGACTCCTTGCAAGGATTGGTAACAATGGTCGAGACTGGCCAGAAATTTGATTATTTGAGAAAACCATTCAACAAAAATTTGTTAACATCGGACTTGAAAACGATTATGCTATAGTCAGTTGAGAAGCACTCTCGTTATATTGTGTTCCACAGATGGATAGTTCTTGGAAAATCTTCTCTCATGAAAAAAAAACACCATTTGCCCATGCATGGAATATTGTTATGATACATGGGCTGATGCACCTGCCACTAGTCTTTCCTTCTTAGACAGGGTCCAGAAAACAGTCTCCAATCTAATAGTTCCTGCACTATCAACCAATCTCCAATCCCTGCCCCATTGACACAATGTTGCATCCTTGTGCCTGTTTTACAAGTACTTTAATGGAATGTACTTTGATGAACTCAGCATAAATACTTCAACATAAATACCTCTGACTATCCTGATGTTATAGCCCTGTTAAGGGTCGCAAAGGAAACAGAATGGCAAAATAAAGTAACAACATGTATTGTAAAGCATGCAGTAGGTGGGTTGTTCGTCACAGCTGACAAACGACCTAGGTTGATCCACCAAATATCGACTGACACTTTAGTCTTAGTCTTCTGGTATTTATTGAGATTGGTTAGCTTAGTCTTCTGGCTTAGTCTTCTGGTATTTATAGAAATTGGAAAAGTCTATTAGTAAGTAATATAGGTCACTTATCTTCATCTTCATCATTCTTCTGTAAATTTAGACATAACCAAGGCTTATGGAATAAAGAGACTTTTGGGCTAAATAGTTCTACAAGAAGTTCCACCATCTCAGTGAAAGATAATTCCAACGTTTTATGTGGTAAAATCAAATCCACAAACTTCTTATGCTTAGCCACCTCTAGTTTCCGCAATAGTAAACAAACATTTTCTTGTCCAACCACTGTTTGCAGTTGATACTAAAAGGAAATCTTCATACTGACGAAAATAAGCTTCAAATAGTTTACCTTCTTCAGCAGAAATTGTCAATTGCATTCCATATTGAGTTTTGTGAAAATGTGGTATTATTATCGATGGACATATTATTTTTATGACTTAAGTAAGCAGCCCTTTCACATTTTCATATTGCTGGGCCTCTGGCCTTATCAGTTGTTATTGTAATTTGCAGTTTTAATAATTGTTTGAATGTACTTTGTAAGGTGTCCATCCTTGTATGCTGGGTAAAATACAAAATTTATGGAAATTTATCAAAACCCTGTTTGAATAAACCAGGTTTTAGTATTTTTTAGAACAACTTTGGGGAAAGGGGACAGTAATTCGTTTCCTTCAATAACTACAAACGAACATTGAACATACAGTTTTAAATTCCTTGAAAAAATCATTTCTTCCAAGCAAATGTCTTTTCATAGCACAAAAAAAAAATGTTGATCGAAGGTCAAAAACCCTATGTACTTTTTTTTAGTAAGTCAAAATAAAGTTTGCTGATACACTTATTTAATGATGCAAGAAAAAAATACAAATAATTCGTATTTCTCTTTCTTTTGTATTTACAGGTGCACCAAGATATTGTGGCAGTGCCAAGCAAAAGAGAAAAAAAAATGAAAATATTCTTACTTTCCACGAGTTTGCAATTCAAACTTTTATATCCATGCACTTATTTGGTTTTTGCAAGTTTCTGTTTTTCTCCTTTCATCAGTATTTTCTGAACACTTGGTATAATTCAGCTTTCGGTCATGAGTTCTTTTGAATGCTGGGGGTATTTTAGATACCAGTGACCTCTGTGAGTTCAAAATCTGACGTCACCACTGTTGTAGCCCTGTTAATGATTGCAAAGAAAACAGAATGCCAAAATAAAGTAACAACATATATTACAAAGCATACAATGATGGGTTGTTCATTGTAGCCGATGAATGACCTAGGTTGGTCCACCGGATATCGACTGACACCTTACATAGCATAGTCTTTAGGTATTTATTTAGATTGGAATAGTCTATTAGTAGGTAATATAGGTTAGTTCCGCAACAACACCGGCCAAGCAGTAAAATCACAATTCTTAACTGTACAAGTCCCTAAATTGTGTGAAGCTTTTACTCTAAGTTTCTTCCCTCAAACTGCAAAAGTTTGGAATTGCTTCCTCCTTTCCTGTTTCCCTGACTGTACTAACGTGCATAAGTGTAAATGTAATGTGAACAAACGTCTCGTTGCTCAAGCAAGGATGCAACATTGGGTGGAACAGGGATTGGAGCTTGGTTGATAGAAGGATGAAAGAAGATTAGACCAAATTTTGAAGTCGATTTTTATACTCTTTCAAGCAAAAACGGATGCTCTGAGCAGCACCTCCTCAGATGTGACAACAATACTTTCTGACGCATTTGAACCTTATTCAAGTCAAGGATTGCATCAGGAGTGTAATACATTCTAGAGCAGTAGACTAGTCCAACTATTTTTTCAACAACTTTAGCAACACATATGATATGTCTTGCATTTGAGGTCTAGAATGAGGATGAGTCTTAGAAGCTTATCAAAGCTTCTGACTTCATTCATTTCAATTCAAAATACGGATCTGAGCGTTGGTGGTGACAGGAGATAAGTTTGGTTTTAGATGTATTAAAAGTAATCAGCAACCTTTTTCTCCATTGCATAATATACTCCAGTAGAAACAGAAACAGAAAGATCTTGATCATTAATGTTATTTAAAGTGTTGCCATAGACGACTGTGTAATCTACAAAACATCTATAAATGAATGCACTTAGAATGTGACTTGGGAGATCATTGATAAAAATCAGGAAAAGAATTGGCCCAAAATAGACTCCTGAGGCACGCCTGCATTGATAAGATACTCCTCAGACTTCTACCTATCGATTACTTTTATGTCCATCAAAGAGACAGGATTTCATGGTTGAATGTTGACATGAAAACTATGAAACAAAGTGTTATACCGGCCTTTCTATGTATAAGGGAAATTACACCAGTTCTCACTATATATATATATAGTGCCAGTAATGTCTACACCGGTGAGAAGGAGCGACAGTACTCCACTGCCTAGCTGAGCGTCAGTCAGTTATACCCGTATTCCTACCTTTGCACCTACGATGTTAACACACTTCGTTTGTTAAACCAACCTCGACTCGATTTTCTTGTGTTACTATTGTGTTACGACACAACAGATTGGTGACGACGGAATGGAAACGCTATTAAAACCAACACAAAGTCAAGTATCTGCAGAATGTCTTCTTGGTTCCTCCTCTTCTCTTTTCTCTCTCCCAACAATCGAACACAGCATATAATAACAAAACTCTAAAGCACGTCTGACAGCACTGACTTCTGCCAACAGTCTGCCCCTCCTCTTAACAACACAGGCTTTTTATATCGCAAAATCGTTCACCTCTATTTGCATATTCTTCTAACTCACGTGATCACTACTCTATAAATAAGAGTCTTGACCATTTCTTTTCTTTCTTTTTATGTATTTTTGGTGACCGACCCGCACGTGGTCTATCCAGGTAAGTCACGCATTTCTCCACACTCCCCCCTGATCTCATGATCACAAACAGGACATGCGGGCAATCGTCGTTGGCGGGTACTCCTTCGAAGAATTGGGGGCAGCACTTCCTCATTGCTGTTTTCTTCATTACCACCATCATTACTACCAGTCTGTTCCATTATCCCGTCTCGTGGTTCCATAAACGGTGTCTCACAATCAGGGCAGGGGGGCAGTATCCGTCTTTGTCGGGTACTTCTCCGAAGAATCGGAGGCGTCATCTCCTCGGTATGCTCCATCATCCCTTCTCGCGGGGTTTCGCAATCACGGGGGGTGGGCAGTATTCGTCTCTGTCGAGTATTTCGATGAGGCATTACTTCCTTGTGTCCATCGCTCTCCTCACTATTGTCATCAGTATGTCCCATCATTCCCTCATCTGATTCTGTTGGTGGTGTTTCTATGCTCACCTGAAGGGGCAGTAAGTGATCAGGATCATCTCTGAACGGTGTGTGATCCTCCTCATCGTCCTCAGAATCAGAAGAGGTATAACAAGGGCGGATATCTTTTACGTGACGTGGTATGCCACCAATCAACATGGTCTGAGGACTTATGATTTCGTCTATTTTTCCCCGGAAAAATTTCGTAGTGCACCCAGCATTTGGGGGTTTTATCCAAACAAGGTCTCCCACCTGATATGGTCTATTGACAACACTCACCACTGATGGTATGGCATCAACTCCTTTCACACGCTGTTCATATTGGTAAATCCCATTGGCTGGTGCAGTTGCTGGTGTTGCATTGTCCTTGGGTGTTATATTATACCAGTACACAGCTTCTGGAATAGAGCACTGCGTCCTGGCTGCAATTCGTTTGATGGTGCGGTGACACCGTTCTGCTATACCATTACCCTCGGGATAATATGCACACCGATAATGCATTTTAATCCCCCACTCGTGCACGAATTTCTGAAATTCTTGACATCGAAATGTGGCGGCATTATCAGTCAGAATTTCAATCGGGGCACCACGTTCAAAAAAGACGGCTCTCAACTGTTGTATAATGCTGGCTGCATCCTGTCGTGTCAACAGGCGCCATATTGTGAAACGCGTCGGGCCACAATCCGTCATGGTCAAAAAATGTTTGTCCCCATAATGTGTTATGTCCATCCCTACTCGCTGCCAGTTGCCCTCCACCTCGAGCTTCCCTTTTTGCCATTGGGATGGTGCCGGATCAATTCTCTGACACTCTTCACACGAACGTATGGCTGCTTTCACTGATGCTTTTGTAGTTGCAGGGCATACTCTTCGGACAAAATATGCAGTCCTCTGAATTCCAGGATGTCCAATCTGCTGGTGTATCATACGGATCTGGTCAGGTGTTAATTGATCCATTACAGTCGCGCATGTTTGTTGTTGAAGATCGGATCCCTGCCTCATTGCATCGATCCACCTCTTTGGTACTCGAGTCAAGCTATCAGCCAAATTCTGCATCGACGAGACTAACGTAATGTCTACCTGCAAGCTGTATTCGTCAACTAGACGCTTAATTATTGCTAGTCTCCTTCGTACTAGCATTTCACTTGCAGCTCTAGTCTTAACTCGAGCCTTTCCAGTCAAGGTGTCGGTTAACCAATGGTAAACACACAATGAGTCAGTGTGGAGATGCACAACATTAGTCTGCCATTGCAATGCGAGATTAAGACCTTTTAACGTGGCATCAAGTTCTGCCAAATTTATATGTTGGGCATCATTTTTCGGACGAAGCCAGCATGCATCTTCCACAACAACACCTAATTGCTCCAACACGACACCTGTAGCCAACGAACTTGCGTCAACCCATGCATTTAGTTCGTTTCCAGACACTTGCCACTCACCCCGGGCAGGGTCATTCCTATGCACTCTGGACAACATTTCAGCCATCATTTGTTGGAGAGAATCATCATCCGCAACATCGTCCCATCCTTTTGTTACTGTAGTCACTCGTCTTTTCACCACTCCTGTTGCCGATCGGAGCCATCCACAGACAGGTAGATGTCCTACCAATTTACCACAGATAGAAAACACAGTACGTCTTGTTAATACATTGGGTAACTTTGGAAGTGGGCTCCCTCGTTTCCATCGCAACGTATTGCCCTCCTCCCAGACCTCGAGGCCTAGCACGGGCACTCCATCCTTTAGGCGCTTTGCTTATTAACCCAAACGCTTTCAGTTTTATTCGAACTGCATCCGCAGACATTATGTCCTCATTAACATAGATGTCATCTATGTAGGCTGAAGCAGCTTTTGCTGTGGTCTCATCCTGCATCAAAACAGTTTTAATAATGGTTGTCATAATCAAGGGTGCTACGTTTAGGCCAAAACCCAAACGTGTCAAACAATATAGTTTTCCCTTGAGTAGTACTGTCTGAAACGACCATAATGACTCATGGACACGTATCTGCAGGTAGGCCCTCTTTAGATCCAGAAGTGCTACATTGCTCCCTTTTTGACGCCACTCTCTCAGTTTAGCAGCGCACACATCTGCGTTTCCGGTAAACGCATCAACATGCCGATTCAACTCTCGGTAATCCATTACGGGACGAATTTTTTCTTTGGTAGGTTGTTCAACAGCCATGAGCGGAATTAATCCCTTGGGTGGTCCCAGACGTTCCTGTGGGTATGGTATTAACCAACCGTTGTAAATCCACATCTGAAGTTCTTCTTCATATGCGGCCCTATTCTTGGTAGAAACTGCATACTCTGGAATCGTGTTGCACAGCCGATCTGGTTCCTGGCCCATGGCCCATTTTCACTTTGCAGTCCACACCCTTTCGTTGTCATCAAATGTAGCACAGAAGTCCTTTTCTTCAATCGACATGGCTGCACAGACATCTTTCCCTTCTCCAAGCCTGATACCTCTAGCTGCTGTGATTGTAACGCCTCCTAGTGCTTGTATTGCATCAATTCCAAGCAACATGTCGTAGCCAAGGGGTTTCTCCTGCATCACCAGAACGTCAACTTTAGCTGTGTCACCCTTCTCAGTGCAGATTGTGACTGTCCCTTCACCACAACATACCCGTGATAAGCCATTGATGGTCATAACGCCGACTGGGTTCCTCCGCCACACCGGACAGCAATGGGCACTAACTATAGACCAGGAACACCCCGTGTCTATAAGTGCTGAACACTGCACATCATCAAGTTTAACGCTAATGACAGGCAATCCTGTGTTTATTGGTTGGCAGGGGGCAAGGGTAGCGATAGTACCTTGCCCCCAACTTCGTTTCCCGAACAGTTGCGAGATATGTGCCCAAACTTATTGCAGCGATAGCATTGCACTGGTCTCTTTGATTGTGGATATACACCTCTCCTATCACTCCGGCACTCTTTAGCAAAATGATTGGCCTCCCCACATTTATAGCACACTGGGGTGGCATGCTTATTACTATCTGGAAGAGAGTCCACATTGCCTCCATGTCGAAAACGAGCTGCTGCTGCAATTGGTTCCTGTTCCTTACAGATGTTTCGAGCTCGGGCCAATAACTCATCAGTTGACAATTCATCGATTCTTGATGATGCCCGCAACAGTTTACTGACCTCCTCGGGTAGGCCTACCAAAAAAGCACAGCTTAATATTTTATCGTTGACCCCACCAAACGGTACAGATAATTTTCGCAGGTCGGCTAGGTACACGTCGACTGTTTCCTTGGGTTGAAGTGTCCGGCTCGTGAACTGTTGCCACGCAACAAATGGATCTGTACCAAACGCTGTATACAGGCTCTGCTTGATTTCATCCCAGTCTGGTTCATCCATGAGTTGTTGCTAGACTGCATAGGCCCCTCCGGTTAGCCTCAAAGGGATAACTGTGGCTGGTTCTTTAATTTTGCACAGTTTACAGATTTTCTCTGCCTTTTCAATCCATTCAACGACAGCCGGTCCAGTGGTAGATCCGTCGAACTCGGGTATTAAGCGAATGTCGAATCTGTCCATTGTTAGTAACCGCACACCAAGCGCCGAAATAGCTTAAAACCAACACAAAGTCAAGTATCTGCAGAATGTCTTCTTGGTTCCTCCTCTTCTCTTTTCTCTCTCCCAACAATCGAACACAGCATATAATAACAAAACTCTAAAGCACGTCTGACAGCACTGACTTCTGCCAACAGTCTGCCCCTCCTCTTAACAACACAGGCTTTTTATATCGCAAAATCGTTCACCTCTATTTGCATATTCTTCTAACTCACGTGATCACTACTCTATAAATAAGAGTCTTGACCGTTTCTTTTCTTTCTTTTTATTTATTTTTGGTGACCGACCCGCACGTGGTCTATCCAGGTAAGTCACGCATTTCTCAAAGAATCACCAAAAGTGATTGAAATACAAGGATTCGCGATATTTTTACAGCAAAACACCTTCGTCATTTCAAACAGATATTTGGATGCGCAATGATTAACAGCAAATTAATTACTACAGTAGTAATGTGACGATGTTATGTAAAAAACCTAAAGACTTGCTGTCAAAAACCTACAGCGAAACATTGCAAATAATATGGTCAATTATTAAAATAATTGAACAGACTGACACGAGTGTTTTTAAAAAAAAAAGAAAAAAAAAAGTTCCCTGTTTTTGTTTTTGTTTTTTTGCACAAGAAGCCAGTTTTTCACTGTAAGGGTTTTTTCTTCGAATGACTTGTTCAGATTAATTACCATAAATTCGAGTCGTTATTTCTGATATTTGAATAAACATGCTTGACTATTTATCAGTAAAACGACCATCAAATTTGACAAGAGAAGGAGAAATGGACTGTGAAAGAAAGAAAGAATATATATTCGTCAGCATTAGTGCTTATAAAAGATAATCAAGTCATATTGTGCAAAACACAGAGGTTAAAAATAAAATAAATGATTTCCCGTACAAAAAAGCTGACTCGCTAAAAAGCAAAGAATTTTATTGTTTGCTACGTAAAACAAGCAAAAAAAAAAAAAAAGAAATTTTTTTTTTGACAAATGTTATTTCGACGGACTTTATTTTTTACAAGAAATATCACGTACAACAAATTAAATTTCCAAAAGTACTCTTTTCTTAACTGTTATGCTTCAAACAAAAGAATTGAGGTAAGAAAAGTTGGATGGACTTTTTGCTCACGAAATAATATTGGGAAAACTGATTTTTTTTATTTCAAGTGTAAATTGTGTTTTGTAAATTGAATTTGTTACGATGGATGCAATTATTCAAATTTCAAACAGAACAAAATCTCGCCTTGCAACAAAGACAACTTGAAAGTGAGGAGAAATGTAAACAAGAGCTGTTGCAATAACAGAAACATTTCGAAAAAATCTTGATGAAAACACAGGAAGAACAAAGGAAAATTCTGGAAGCAACACAGTTCATGAAAGCAAACGAGAATGATAACGCATTCTCGCAGACGGCTGTGTGGAACGCCATTGAAAACTTCAATTATAACCCAGAAGAAAATGTTACTTTTGCCCATTTCTATAGAAGATATGAAGATATTTTTGTATCGGATTGCGGTACATGGACAGACGCTAAAAAAAATAGGCTTTTGCTAAGAAAATTGGGAACAGCCGAGCATACAAAGTTTGTGAATTTTACTCTCCCCCAAAAGACCAGTGAGTTGAACTTCCAAGAGACAGTTACGCTATTAACAGAACTGTTTTCTACAAAAACATTTCTTTTTCACAGGAGATATAAATGTATGAATGTCATTAAAAGAGAGGAAGACGACTACACTACTTATGCAAGTATAGTAAACAAGCATTGCGACGACTTTAAACTGGAAGAATTATTATCAGATAATTTTAAATGTTTAATTTTTGTTTAAGGGCTGGTCTTAAATAAAGACGCTGAAATCAGGTGCCATGTTTTAAATAAACTTGAAAACAAGCCGAATTTAAAACTACAATGCTTAGCGGAAGACTGTAAATGGCTTGTTGCATTGAAATAGGACAATTGTGACATAGAGGAAAGCGGAGTATCGCACATTAAGAAGATCCATCAGACGAAAAAATTGACTTCAAAAAATAACCAGAGGAAAAAACAGGGAAAGATCCACCTGGACCGTGTTGGAGGTGTGGAGATAAACATTGGTACAATGAGTGTCTCTACAAATTTAAACAATGTGACATATGCTACCAGAAAGGACATAAGGCATCACATTGTAGGAAAAAATCTGGTAGAAAGAAGACATCCATTAAACTTACAAAAATTGAACCGGAAGAACGAAATATCCAGAAATATGTACAGGTTAAAATGTTGAAAAAAAAAGTAAGACTACAGCTTGATAGTGGGTCTGACATTTCCATTATTAATGTACATACATGGAAGAAGCTTGGGAGACCTGCTATGATTAAATCACATAAAACGGCGAGAAGCGTCAGTGCTGAAAAAATCATTTTCAGAATAAGACCAAAAAAGCAAAAATTTTTGTCTTGCGGAAATCAAATAACCTCTTTGGAACTGATCTGTTCAAAAAGTTTAGACTATGGGATCTGCCTTTAAACTCATTTTGCGAAAAGGTTGAGGATTCGAATGTGGAGGCAGAAAAACTTAAGAGGGAGTTAAAAAAGAAATTTCCAGACGTATTTTCAGGCGGTCTTGGAAGGTGTACAAAAGCAGTAGCAAATTTGAAGTCAAAGCAAATGAACAGCCAGTGTTCAGAAAGAAAAGAACCGTTCAGAACAAATAAACGGTGAATTAGAAAAACTCGAAAACATGGGTGTCATTGAAAAAAATTGATCATAGTGAATGGGCTGCACCAATAGTTTACATTAAAAAGAAGAGCAAAGACATTTCTCGACTGGCTTAAACAGGGCATTACAAGAGCACCATTATCCACTTCTGAGCCCTGAAGAAATATTTATGAAACTGAGTAGAGGGAAATATTTTTCTAAAATCGACCTCAGTGACGCATATTTGCAAGTTCCAGTCGATGAGGAGTGTTCAAAGCTGCTATGTATCAATACCCATCAGAGATTGTACAAGTTTTACAGACTTGCTTTTGGGGTCAAAGTCACCCCTGTGATTTTAAGCAAATTATGGACATTATGCTAAATGGGTTGGATTTCGCAGTAGGGTACTTGGATGATATGCTAGCAAAGAACAACACAAGGATCATGTAAACCAAGTAGTCGAAAAGATCCAGGATTATGGATTTAAACTAAAACAGGAAAAATGTACGTTTTTCATGAGGAAAATAAAATACTTGGGGAAAATCATCGATGAACATGGAAGAAGGCCAGATCCAGATAGATCGAGTGCAATAGGAGACATGCCTACTCCAGAAAATATTGCATCTCTACAAAGTTTCTTAGGGTTGGCAAATTACTACAATGTATTCATGCCAAATATGCATAAAATAAGATCACCTTTAAATGAACTGTTAAGGAAGGACCAAAAATGGGTCTGGATGCAAGAGTGCAAAGAAGCATTTCAGGAAATTAAAGATATATTAACGACTGACTTGTTTCTGGCACACTATAATCCCAAACGTGATATTTAGTTGCAAGCGATTCCAGCACCTATGGTATAGGAACATGCATTTTACACAAAATCGATGATGGAAAAGTAAAACCCATAGCACATTCATCCCTGACACTTTTGCCAGCTGAAAAAAATTACTCACAAATTGAGAAAGAAACGCTAGGCATTATATTCGCGGTAAACAAATTTCATCGTTTACTGCATGGTAGGCAATTTCTGTTACAAACAGATCAAAAACCATTATTAACGATTTTCAGATCGAAAAGGGGACTACTACAACATACAGCGAATAGACTCCAAAGATGGGGTACCATGCTTCTGAACTATAATTTTCAAATGGAGTATGTACCAGCTAAAAAACTTGGTCATGCAGACGGGTTATCAAGGTTAATACCTAAGCAGACAGAACCATTGGAGGATATGGTAATAGCAGCTATTCAAGCGAAAGTTGAGGTAAAAAATACTTTATGTGACACGATAAGAGAACTTCTAGTAACGCTTGATGCGATTAAGAGTAAGGCAGAGGTATAGAACATGTACATCAAGTCTGTTGCCAAGGTCATTGGGAAAATGGTGGGATCCTTCTACTGCTCCAGAAGACACTACTGATGCAATTCTCTATCTATATAAAAGCCAAGTACGTCCAAGGATGGAGTACTGCTGCCACATCTGGGCAGGAACTGCTAAAAACAGCCTATCCTGCCTTGACAGAGTACAAAATAGACTGCGGCTTAGTAAGGGATGCCCTTTTCTTTTCCCTACAACCTCTCTCCTACAGAAGAGACGTTGTGAGCCTATCTTTGTTTTATCGTTATTTCCATGGCAGGTGCTCGTCTGAGCTCCAATCTCTGGTCCCCCCTCGCCAATCTTTCATGAAAAACACCCGTCTAGCTGAAACCACTGTCAATAATTTTCCCCACTCTTTATCTGTGCCTAAATCAAAACGTAGATTCCATAAACAAAGCTTCTTTCTCAGAACTGCACACCTGTGGAACTCTCTGCTGCTTACCTGTTTCCCTCCTGACTACAACTTGGATGTCTTCAAGTCCAACATAAACAAATTCCTGATGAGCCGCCCCCTTAAGTAATGACACTTTATAAAATCTCCAATACTAACGAATAATACAACACTACCCCATTTATTACTGTACACACAATAATCCTTACCCCCGAGTGACTTCTGGGCCTTGGTAAAAAAAAAAAAAAAAAAATCAACAATAACCAACTGGATGAGGGGATCTATTCAATTTGCAATAACATCCTGTTATATAGCGACATGGTGGTAATTCCTGCAACACTACAGAAAAGAATGGTCAAGGAATTCCATGTAGGACATCCAGGCATATCAAGAATAAGAAGCTTTATGTGCACCTTCGTTTTTTGGCCAAACATGGATAAGAGTATAGAAGAAAAAGTCAGTGGGTGTAGAGGATGTGCATTAGCTATGAAAGCTGCTCTGACTCAATTTGGATCGTGGGCAAAACCGGACCGACCCTGGTCGAGAATTCACTTAGACTTTGCGAGACCGCTAGAGGGGTTCTATTATCTCATTGTTGTAGACAGCCTATCTAAGAAGCCGGAAGTACTAACATGCAAGAACCCCACACCCAAGACAACTATTAACTTCCTGTATGAACTATTTGCTAGGTTTGGGGTAGTAGACTGCATTGTCACAGACAATGGAACGCAATTCACATCTACTGAATTTAAACATATTTGTGAGGATCATCTAATCGAGCATATAAGCATTCCATCATACCACCCAAGAAGTAAGGGGCAAGCGGAGAGGTTCGTTGATACATTCAAGCGAGCTCTGAAAAAAGCTAGTGGATCACCAATGGATAAGTCAATCGAACAGTTTTTACAGGTTTGCAGGGTCACTTCAAATGCAAACATTGAAATATCGAAGACACCTGCTGAGGTCATGTTCGGATGCAAGGTTAGATCTATTTTCCATAAGTTGTTACCAATCCAGAATAGGTCAAACCTAAAAAAAAACGATAACAAAAAAACGGTATAAAGTTGGCGAAAGAGTCTTCTACAAGATTCACAAAAATAATAGGACTTTCTAGGAGTCCGGCATTGTTGAAAAACAAATAGGTAAAATGGTTTACATGATTAAGGGACCAGATTTCGTGCACAAACGTCACACTAACCAAATGCAGAAAAGATACTTGAACAGTGAGGTGACCAGATCGCCCGAGGAGGACATCATGGACACAGTGTTTGATACTTTTCAGGTGCCCATACCAGAGACAGCTCCTGAGAATAAGTAAAAAATAAAACAAAAATCAACTGATGTGATTAGAGTGAACCCAAAACAGAAACGTTATTAATCCCCAGACGGGATATTTTCAAAGGGGGGTGTTATACCATCCTTTCTATGCATAAGGGAAATTACACCAGTTCTCACTATATATATAGTAATGTCTACACCTGTGAGAAGGAGCGATAGTATGCCACTGCCTAGCTGAGCGCTAGTCAGTTATATCCGTATTCCTACCTTTGTACCTGTGATGTTAACACACTTCGTTTGTTAAACCAACCTCGACTTGATTTTCTTCTTTTACTATGGTGTTACGGCACAACACAAAGAATTCTGATGTCTCTGTTATTCTGTGAAAATACAACTACAAAATTTGGGGTCTAATGAAGAGAAAAGAATTGGATCTAAACAGTTTCCATGGATGACACTTGCAAATCCTGATAAGGAAAATGTACACTCCTAACATTTTTAATAAGGACATAAGTCAATCATGAAAATGCTTACCTCTAACAAACAGTATAAGGATGAGCAAACGTCTTATCTTGACATTACTTCTCCATTATTGTATGAAGCGTTGCCATGGAAGCATTGATAACTCAAACGCATTATGGACGTTTGTTTAATCACTAATTATACATATGTTTTTCTTACTATTAAAAGAGAAGGTTACAGATGAGATACTACACTTTGATCTTACCCCAAAGTTGTTTCTTTATGTAAAAGAATTTTAAACATTGTTCTTTTGTACATATAATATTTTTTTGTATGTGTAGTGTAAAACATTATCTTTTAAGTAAAAATTAATTAAAAATATATATTAAAAAAATATGCTCATAATGCATTTTTCAGTCGATTGTTGGTACTGTTATTGTTGAGTGTTGGTTAGTGTTGTTGTTGTTGTTATTGTTGTTGTTGTTGTTTTTGTTGTTCCATGTTAATCTTGTAGCAAGACTCTTGATTACAGCTGTCCCCAATATCCGAGGTTTACTGTATTTTTTATGTCTCTCATTTGTATAGCATGCTTCACCTCCATGACCCTTCAAAATTTTAACACCCTGATCTGACCTCTCACTCCTTCTGACTACTCTGCAAGGTCTGTGCCACTCTCACATTTGCTCTTATGTCGTTTTTTAATGGAGACTTTGGTCTGTCTTCATCCTTTACATTTTACGTTATTCTTGCTACCTTCCATGTTTTTTTAATTTTATTTTATTGTTCTTCCTGTTCAGTTCCTTTTTTAATTTTTTACTTTGGCCAGCACCTTAAAGCATCCTATCCATAGCCCAATGCATCCATGCATCCTATAAGTGATGTCTTTGTTGTACTATGCTAATCTCATATAAAATCTGTAGATTACAACGGTACACAATACCTGAAGTTTGCTCTAATTGTTCAAGTATTTTATTTGCATATCATGCTACAATTATTATCATTTACTACAACGGATAGTCATACAAGCCATCATCAACAACTTGTGGCATCTCTGGAGTCTGAGTAACAAGTCTCCCTAGATTTTCAGTACTCTCCAAGTCTTTTGATAACCTTTACAATTGAATTTATGTTATCACAACAGCTGCTGACCATTGATTTCTTGTTGGCAGCAACGATTGATGTTCACTGGAATTTTGGTGGCAATAAGCCTCTCCAAGGTCCCAGTCCTCTTTGCACTCATCCAGTGGAGATCTGGCTAGCGCTTTCATTTCTCGGTCACTCCATCCTTCTTTATCCTCCTCCCCTTCCTCATTATTATTATTATTATTATTATTATTATTATTATTATTATTATTATTATTATCATTATTATTATTATTATCATCATCATCATCATCATCATCATCATCATCATCAATGCTACTGCTAGTGGGTTCTTATAACAAATTGAATAATGAATGTGTGCCTACACATCTTTTTAATTAATATTCATATTGTGCACTAAATCTTAAAGTTGTTAGAAAATTTCTGAGGAGAATCCAATATAAAACGATTATCGGTATAAACTAATCTAAACCTAACATGCCAATGATTTTAAGTTATCTGCTTAAGCACTCCTTATCAGAATGTCTTACGAGGTTATTGCATAAAATTCGTACTCCTCAAAATTATTCATTCATTTTTGCTAACATGTCAGGAGTGGTTCGGCATATTGAAAACTAACGGACTTCAGTGAGCAGTATCAGCAGCAGCTACTTACCACAATCACTTTTTGTACTAATGAATAACCTTGAGCCCAGACGTAATCTTTTACTATTTTAAGACTTGAAGTAAGTTGAACATCAACAGAGTTAAAACTCAATCTACACACTTTATATCCTTTGATACACATGCATGCATACACACATATACATTAAATTTTTTTTTTTTTTTTTTTTTACATTTTCACCCCATACAAGGCACATTGCCACTTTGGTGTAGGGGGCTACTAACAGGGGCAACAACTACTGGGGTACTATGCAGGGATTTGGGCAGCAAGATGTTTGTTCACGTTGCACTTGAACTTCTGAACGTCAGTACAGTTGGGGAAGCAGGGACCTGGAATGGAATTCCAGAGTCTAGCGGTTCTGGGGAAGAAACTACTGGAGTAGAAAGATCTTTTACATCTAGGGACTTCTACAATATGGGGGTGGGATTTTGCAGCCTGTCGGGTCTGTCGAAGGTGTTCACGTCGTGGGGGCACAAGTGCTTGCAGTTCGTCAGAGCATTCACCATTATAATACTTGTAGAACAGGCAGAGGGATGCAACGTTTCGTCGATGGGACAAAGGCTGAAGCTTAGATGCCAGTTCAGGGCCTATCAGATTTGCGACTCTCTTTTGAACCTTGTCAAGGAGCGAGACATATGCACACATATATTACTTATATGTCTGTAAATAAATGTATGTTCATTGAAACAAATATACAAATATTTCTTGATATCACTGAATGTCATAGGCTCGGATTGCAAGGTCGAAACAAAAGGCAAAAGGAAAGAAGAAACAAAGAGATAGACGTGTGGTTTCAATTAGTGCTGGAGTCGAACTGTCTTAGTTTATACCGGAAGCTCTTTATTATTTCTGGTATTTTAATGCACATGCTCAAAACTTCTGATATGCAAGACAGACAAATAATGACAAGATTAAATGCATGTTATCATATCATTGTGTTGATTGTTATTTTATTATGATTATTTTGTTTTATTTAATTACAATGAACAGGATAGGTTTCTCTATAAAAATCAAAACGGTTTTAGATAAAACAGCCAAGGACCTCAAGGCTGTACTTTGAGGTTCTTGATTTTTACACCTTCAATTATATGGCGTATACTTTGAATTTGGCTAACTGTTAATCTATTTTGTCTGAAACCATTTTTATTTGTCAAGTTTTCAAAAGCGTTCAATTCCACCCATTCTGGTAAACTTGAAGAGATCATGGTATATGTTCATCCTTGAAAGAGCAGAATATTAATGATATTCAACAAAAAATAAAAAATAGCAGAGGTGGATTGAACAAACTACCTTGTTTTATTGTCAAACACAATCGATAGGGAGAGCAAAGTTATTCATTTCATTAATCAAGTGGCCAGTAAGACTGGCAAAGCAAAATTCATCAGCTACAACCAAGAAAAGAATTTAAACTGAAAAATTACAACAATATCTAGGAATTTGTATTCTTTGATAATAACATCCAATCAACAGAAAGAAACATCAAAATTTGGAAAGCCATGGGCTTGGGTGTTCTTGATGAACTGCACAATATTTAGAAGTCCTTTCTCTTTGACAATATTAAGAAGGACATTTTAGAGCCATGATGGAATCTGTCTTGGACAGTAGAGAAACAACACAATAAGCATCACCTGATGGAACATACACAAGGATGTTATGAGTTGCAATGGACATCAGCTGGTGGAAACGCACAACTAAGAAACGCTTACATGGACACTTTCTTCCTATAATAGACGTGTTTAAGATATAGAAGGCTTAGATTTGCTGGTCACAAAGGAAGATTAAATCTAGCCAGTATATGGAGATGTGTGCAGAACAGTTGGATTAGTTACATTGAAATAATGAGTTCTTGGTTTAGTGAATGTTGAGGTAGCAGGATCAGGGCAGGGGAAAGCAAGAAAAACGTGGGAGGAAGTGATTAGGATCGATTTGGGGTAGGTAGATAAACTAATATTAATAATAATACCCCTCCAAAGTGCCTGCATCAATTAGCACCACATGCATGATGGCATGTATGAAAACTTCTAGTGAAGAAGAAGAAGAAGAAGAAGAAGAAGAAGAAGAAGAAGAAGAAGAAGAATAATAATAATAATAATAATAATAATAATAATAATAATAATAATAATAATAATAATAATAATTCTGATTTCTTTTATCAACGTCTCTCTGGAAAGGGATGGGATTAATTTCCAGAGGATTTCCCTTGATCCCGGCTTCAAACCAGGAGCTTCAAAGATCAAGGGTTTTCCTAAGAATGTTGGTGGTACCTATAATTGCAGAGGTCTGAAGGCCACCTAAAACATTGGGGATTTGTAGTTTTTTCAATTGTCTTTCCAGACGATTTGATACTACTCCTAGTGTACCAACTACGACAGGGATTATTTGTGTTTTAACCCCGTGTATATGCCTTATCTCCAAGGCCAATAGAGCATAATTGCTCCACTTCTCATTTTCCTTCTCTCTCATATTCTTGTCCCAGGGTACTGAAAAGTCTACAATCTGCCAGTTTTTTGAGACCTTGTCAATGACGACCAAATCTGGACGATTATATTCCAATTGCTTGGTCGTTATGACACTTTTGTCCCACCATACCTCTACCTTGCCGTCCGCCATCCTCACTTGTTCTCACTTCATCAGGCACCTTCTCAAACCATTTTCCAGCACACTTCACCCCAATCCTCTTACACACGTCCCAATATATCCGGAGTCCTATGCGATCGTGTCTTTTGTGGTACTCTCTCTGGGCCAGTCCACTACACCCTGCTGCAAGGTGCACAATTGACTCTAAGGTCTTACCTCTGTCATTATCTAAGTTGTGAAATCTGTGATCATCACAATGCCTGTTTCACTTTCAATATTTAACATTTCTGCAATAAAACATGAGAATCAATGCCAATATTTAAAGGCTAAATCTGGGTTGCAAGAAAGCAGTTTAGAATTTGTTTTGGGTGATGTAAAATCGTTGGGTAATTTTAGCCTTCTTGCCAGCCAACTGATTGAAAAGTGCGAATGCAATTCTTTATATAACAACTAAGAACAGGTGCACGGCTCCAGAAATTGTTTCTTATTGGTTAAATTCCAACATGGGCAGCCAATCGAAATTAAGTATTTGCTCCAATCTGCATCAAGCATTCAAGTCAGCAAACATCGAATGATTTCAGACATCATTATTCTATGGTTATCGTTGTTGTAGCTATTACTACTGCTACTGATTTATAAATTGTTTCTTTGCATTCTTATTGTTGTAATAACAGTTACTGCTACACATTTCAATTTATCATTAAAATGAAGCATTTTAGACTTTTGATGAAGTCTAATCACTGAAAAAAGAAAATCCTCTTATGGATACAATCAGATATATGCTCAGAAAATAAAATTATATCCATTCGAAGGAACAAGAGATCTTTCCAAAAGTGAATAGTAAGAGATCTGATGATATCCTGATGATGCCTGAAGCCAACTCCTTGATTGTATGCCACAAAGACTAAAGTATAAGTCCTCGTTCTGAGAAAGGGAGATAGCTAGAATATGATAAGGTGCCTCCAATTTGGATGCCACAACAATGCACCTCTCCTCTCTGCATGCTACTACATGGACCTAAAGTTCTTTGAAGCGAAGATTGCCTTCAGACAATTTACATTCTTTTTGCAGACTGTTATCCTCATCTTCATAGTTGTTGTTTCACCATGTTTCGGCAACTCATCATCCTTTGGCCTTCTTCAGGTGATTAACTGCGACGGGATAGGAATGCTGAGTCTTGTAACTAATCCCCAGTCTCATCCCATTTTGGGCAACTAATCCTTTGGCCTGCTTGGGTGGATTGAAATCACTATCTTTAATGTTTACTTGGAATTGTAGAGACTCAACGCCTCTATTTACTGTGCTTCAGGTCCTGAAGGGTGATCAAAGTTGGATTTTATGATCTTATAAATCCAATTTTGTGTTCTTATCTGATCTTCCATTGTCGGATGAAACAACAACAACAACAACAACAAGGATAACAGTCTGCAAAAATAATGAATGCATAAATTATGAAACCTCATCTCAAAGAATTCCAAAAATATAAAAAAACAAAAAAATAATGTGGTTGCAGTTCATCTGCCCTGAGCAACACATAGGGGGAAGTAAGTTTAAGTGCCTTATAAAATAAAAAAAAATAACATGAATAGAACTCCCCCACCCTCACTTCGTATTTTATACTAAGTCTTTTTAGGCTGAGGTGCTCATCATTCGTGAGTTAAATTTTTATGGCTGCCACCATTTTTTACAGCATTTCACAGTATCACATTTCTTAGGATGCAAGGACATTGCTATTAAAGAGGTCTTTAGAAAGTTGGTTGATTTCTTTACATTTTCTTTCCGGATTTGGGTTTGAAGCAGATTTTTCCTCTGATGCTGTAAAAGTTCAGCCACAACATAAATAGGATCTACCTCGCAGATATGATCCATTTTTTTTTTTTAAAGATATTTCTTCTTTCACCTTCTTGAGAGCAGAGGAGACATTGAATCGTATCTTGTCTGTTCCAGTTCTATCTCCATTCTGCTGTTTGAAGACTTAGAATGAGGCAGGTCAGAGGAATTGTTTGCATTGATAAGAGAGGGATTGTAGGCTGGGCAAAATCGTCTGCCATTGTTTTATTTTTCTTATCAGGGATACAACTCTAGCATTTAAACTCTTTTAAATCTTTTCCTTTGTCTTTATTACCTCGTTCTCAACATTTTATACTGAGTTGGTGTCTTCCATAATCTTAAATGCCATTTTTAGTTCTTTGATACCGTTTCAGACTTGGTGATGAGGAGTTTTCATTTTATTGCAGTTGAACATTTTTGTTGTTCTGTTGCATTTTAACCTTGTGTCATGCATGGTAAAAAATAAGTTGCCATCATTATTACAAAACCACATGAAAATTCAAAATTACTATCCATATCTTGTTAGCTGCTAGTTCTTATACATGCCCCTCTGTGAGCCTTCC
The DNA here is from genome assembly GCF_053919585.1 of Euprymna scolopes. Classification (NCBI taxonomy): domain Eukaryota; kingdom Metazoa; phylum Mollusca; class Cephalopoda; order Sepiida; family Sepiolidae; genus Euprymna; species Euprymna scolopes. Next base: position 52,216,787 of record NC_136509.1, read on the forward strand.
AGACGGTGAGATTGCCTCTTGAAATTAAAGCTCCTTATTTACACTTTCAAAAAGGAACAAGTAGTATGAATGACATCGATGGGCTAAAATGGATTTAACATCTGGTTTCTTCAACCTGCAAGGGTAGGTGCGCCAAACAAAACATCTTCCGGTTTGTTAAGAAGGGAGTGCCGATTGTAAACTGACCAAGACAAGGCATTTCAAAATATAAGTATATGTTTTGAAAGTTAATCTTTTGTACTTTTAACATCTAATATTTCTTCTGTTGCGTTGTTTGTTGGCGATGAATATTATTTTATACTTTTTCTCTAGCCAGAGTAAATCAAAGATATGAAATTGAGTAAAGTTGCAGTATAGTCAAGAGTCAAGAAATGGTGAGTTTAATATATGACAGATATACTATACACCTACCTGCATCATTTAATAAAAGCGATACTCCTCTTTTATCACAGAGATCAATTTAATTCCTCCCAAACAACATCAATATTTTGTGTTGCTCCTAATGTAACTATCGCTAGATGTTGCATCACTATTATGCTACCTAGCATCTCCTCTCCTGTTATAATGAGAAGCATTAGGCTTCGAAATATCATGGTATAAAGGGTCCCTACTTACCCTACACCCCTAATTGATGTAACATCCTTATTGAATAAATGAATAAATTTATATATAATTAGTATATAGTTTTATATAATTTTCTTTCTTTATTTATTTCCCTCTCTCCCTCTCTCTCTCTCTCTCTCTCTCTAGATGTTGCATCCCTATTATGCTACCTAGCATCTCTCTCTCTCTCTCTCTCTCTCTCTCTCTCTATATATATATATATATATATATATATATATATATATATATATATATATATATATGAAACAGCGAAACAGTACTGTATGTGGATGACTATATATACTATATTTTCCATGAGTAAAACATAACACGTATAAGAAAATGTAAAAGTGTAGGCATTTGCCTATATTATAAGTAAAATAATAAAAAATAAATAAAAATCATAATTGTAGACTGATACTCCTTTTTAGTCATTGGAATGAATCTCAACGGTATATATATATATATATATATATATATATATATATATATATATATATATATCTTTTATATCAAGTTCATTAAAATTTATTATTCTAACGACTTGTATTCTTTTAATGGTCTTAAACTGTTTTCACTGTCTTTTTATTACAAAATTAGATTTCCCTCAATGCTCTCTTTTTCATCACAAGAAACAAAATAGCTGCATTGTTCTGTTGTTAGTGGTGCCTCATTATATTATCAATAACCCTAAGCCCGTGTGGCAAGCCCCTTCACTCTGGACTTGGGATTAGTGCTAATGTGAATCATTTTTTTTACTATCTTTTATCCAAAAGTGAATGACTACCACCATTTTTAATGTTTCAATAAGTCAATTAAATGATAAACAAGTCCAACGATAAATCTTACAATTACTTTCCACACTTTAAAATTATACAGGTCGGTAGAAAATGTAATTTTCTTGCATTTGGTAAATGTCATTTGTTGTATGTTTTTTTCTAATTTTTCAACTGTTAACTATACTGCAATTTTACCGAAATTTAAATGTAAAAATTGACTTTATATATATAAATTAATCAGTGTTGGAAGCAGTAGCAGCCATTGAATGTTGTTTCGTATTGATGGTCAGTTAGAATGTCTGAAGTGAAGGTGGGTTAAGAAGTAGTCAACCACCTCAGCAGAAATAACCTTTTTAGTGACATGCGATATGGTTTCCGTTCTGCAAGATCTACAGCAGATGTGCTAACGGTTATATCCCTTAGGATTAGTGAATCTCTCGGCAAAGGCTTCATTTCTAGGGCAATTACTCTTGACATATCTAAGGCCTTCGATAAGGTATGCCATAAGGGCCTACTTCACAAGATTTCTAGCTACGGTATAACTGGAAATGTTTTCTCAATCATTAAATCATTTCTTTCTGATAGGCTCATAAGAGTAGTGGTTGATGGGCAGAAAGCAGAGGCTCACAGTATTAACGCTGGAGTCCCTCAGGGGTCCATCCTAGGCCCAACTCTCTTCCTGATATACGTCAATAATCTCTCAAAACACATACTTGAATCATTTTTTGACATCTATGTTGATGACACGACCATCTATGGTAACACATCAAAGGCTGCAAATGACAAAGTTCTCTCTGATTCTCTCTCCTCTGATCGTGAGTGCGTGGTACAGTGGGGGAAGAGGTGGCTGGTTACTTTTAATGCATTTAAAACCAAGCTCCTATCTTTACATCATCAACACTCTGATCCGCATCTGGCATCAATTGAAATGGATGGCTCTTGTCTAGGGGAGGCTCCATGTTTTGATAAGCTTCTGGGATTGACCTTTACTCTTGACCTGAAATGGAACACGTACATCAAGTCTGTTGCCAAGGTCGCTGGAAAAATGGTAGGATCCTTCTACCGCTCCAGAAGATATCTCACTGCTGATGCAATTCTCTATCTATATAAAAACCAAATACGTCCAAGGATGAAGGACTACTGCCACATCTGGACAGGAGCTGCTAAAAACAGCCTATTCTGCCTTGCAGAGTTCAAAATAGACTTTGGGGCTTGGTGGGGGGATGCCTTTTTCTCTTCCCTGCGACCTCTTTCCCACAGAAGAGACATTGCGAGCCTGTCTTTGTTTTATCTTTATTTCCATCGCAAGTGCTCGTCTGAGCTCCAATCTCTGGTCCCCCCTCATCAGTCTTTCATGAAAAACACCCGTCTAGCTGAAACCACTGTCAATAATTTTCACCACTCTCTATCTGTGCCTAAATCAAAACTTTCTTAGAAGTGCACGCCTGTGGAACTCTCTTCCGTTTGCTTGTTTCCCACCTGACTACAACTTGGGTGTCTTCAAGTCCAACATAAACAAATTCCTGATAAACCGCCTCCTTAAGTAAGACACTTTATCAAATCTCCATTACTAACGATTATTATGATAGTATCCCATTGATTACTGTACATGCAATAACCCTTATCCCCGAGTGGCTTCCGGGCCTTGATAAGTGGTGACTACCATGTAAAAAAAAAAAAAAATCTCAGTTCATCAAACCAAAGAGTTTTTGTAAAGTTAAATGAAATACCGAATGGTATATATATTATTTAATTGGAATTCATTATTGAGATGAGTATTATTTATTAATTTATTCATTGCGGACCATTATCCTCATCTTTCTTAGTTGTTGTTTCACTTTGGGTAGGATTAAAACCACTATTTTCAGACAATTCTCACCTGGAACCATAGAGATTCAACATCTCTATCCACTGCGTCTCGGGCCCCGAAGGGCGATCAAAGTTGGAATTTTTGGTCTTATAAATCCACGCTTATTCTTTCCATCATTCACCAATAAGAGCCATGATCAAGATAGACCTGCGGCAAGTTGGGTGTTTGAAATGTGCGAATAACACCAAAATGCGTACAGTAAACCAAACAATCCAACTAGTACCAACTTCTCTTCCGTTGGAACGTTCTAAGACTTTCTGAACTTTTGTATTCCGCCAACTTTTTACCATTTGTGTCTTAGCACGTCAATAAAATTAATTTTTGTATGAATAGACGTTGTCATTCTTTCTTTTATTATTGTTTTTCCTTTCACAGTATTAGCCATCATTAAATAAGACACCTAATATTTGTTAAGCATTGGTTTGACTCAAGCAATCATGATTTTAAGTATGAGTTTGCGATAGGAATGGATTGTTCGTACATGTCATTTTACACACACTGTCAATAAACAATAAGCAATCATATAAATATCAAGGTTTTAATGTACGACATGAAAAGAAACTGGAATCTCGGGTTTGTATTACTGTACACATAGATTCGAAAAAGTTGTCCAAAAACAAATATATAACAAATAAATAATAACTTTTTCGAATCTACGTGTACAGTAATACAAACCCGGAATCTCCATCACCTTAAAAATGTATTGGACTTCCTAAGCATACGGGCTACCGGGTTCATGCAAAAAAGATTTTCAAAAATTATCTGACGAATATACCCTTTGAACCAAGCGCAAGAAAGATACAAATACTTGCGCTTAAAGGGACAGTTAAAATTCTAAAAAAATCTATTGACTGGAGTTTCTCAAAGGCCTGGCATTTGGAAGGATGTCTCATTGTCTCATCCCAACAGAAACAAAAAGATAAGAAAATCGAAAAACAATAGAAAATTACTAATGAAACATATTTGAATAAAAATAAAACAAAAAAAAACATATAAATGATTACTAAAATAATAGAATTCAGCCTTTAGTGAAGCCGAAGCCCCTCCTTAAAACTAAGTTGATATGCCGTAAAACAAAACAACCACACTAAAAACCTGTATGAAGAGAATTAAATTGATGATTTTAAGTTGTTGATAAAAAATAAAAACCAAATCCAAAAACATGTTTTTAATTCTAAGAGAAAAAAAATTGCTTTTTATGCAATAATTTCTTACTGTGACAATAACTTAGGTAATAGGATGTTCACCGGAGCGAGTGAACACGTGGTCGTAGTTAAAAGTGAACATGTTCTACTAATCAGCTGGACAACAGGGAAGGACCATCCATGTCTATATATGGTAAAAGAAAGAGAGGAAAAAAAAAACTTGACTGCTTCGAGCTGTGACTCATTTCTTTTCTATTTTTATTTATTTATTATTATTATTTTTTTTTTTTTTTAAGTGGCTGTCGGTGACCCTCACGTTATTATTAACAGACGGGAACATGGGGAACAATCTTCCGATGCTGTTTAGTTTAAATTAGGCGAAGCAATTACGTTTTGAAAACATTAAATATCTCATCCTCGCATGCAAGTAGTTATGGCCCAACCCGAGTTTCGCCTTTTTTTCCCCCAGGCCAGTTTGTTTCGTGACCACAGCATAACTACTACTAATCTATGGCTACAGGAACAAGCAGACCCGACGGTGGAATGGGGCAGGGGTGTATTAGATTAGTTGTTTGGTTTTACGGCATATCAACCCTTTCCGAATTATTTAGTGTCTATTTTAATCTTTTTTTTTACTTTTTCAAGTTCTTTATATCTGAAATATTTATTCGTTGTGTTTGATTTGCTTGTTTTATTTTATAGTATGACAACAATTTTCGGGTTATTTATCGAATGCCGAATCAAGATATTCTGATAAAAGTGTATTAGCTTCAAATTCTTCAAATATGTATATTTTGTAAATAAACAGTGGACTGTTTCTGGTACCAAGCGTTCGTAAACTACATTTTATGTTCAACTTAAACGATTTCGAGAACCGATATGAATGATCGCATTCTGAAAATAAGGGTTTGTATTACTGTACACATAGATTCGAAAAAGTTGTCAAAAAACAAATATATAACAAATAAATGTTATCAAAGGCAAGATAAGTTACTTTTCTACCTAACTGGATATGTTTTTAGTGTTTTTATTTAATGTAACATGTTTATTCAGCTCGGAAAACACAGTGTTTACCAATGTATTGGAAAATTAAAAATGACACCCGACACTCTCTTTGACGCGGTAAGTTTGGGAAAAGGAGTTAAAAATAAAGAACTAGACAAAATACTATTAAAAACCCACCGAATATATGTCAGCCTATGTCACGGTAACATATATTGAACGAGTTTCTAACAGTATTTTGTCTAGTTTTTATTTTTAACTCCTTTTCCCACACTTACCGAGAGAGTCGGTCGCCATTTTTAACTTTTCAATACATCGGTAAACACTGTTTTTCGAGCTGAAATAAACATTTTACATTAAATAAAAACACTAAAAATATCCAATTAGGTAGAAAAGTAACTTATCTTACCGTTGATACCATTTATTTGTTATATATTCATTTTTTGACAACTTTTTCGAATCTATGTGTACAGTAATACAAACCCGAAAATAATTAAGTTTAAAAAAAAATCATTTTTTATTCGAATTATTTGATAGTGAGCAAGTAAAAATCGATACTTAATTTTCACTTAGAAATTATTTTAATAAATTTTAATTATAGCAATTTCACTCCGAAAAAAATTTATGATGCCTTTTTTAATATGACCGTTTGGATGAGAAGAGGCAGTCTATTGCTAGTGGTCCAGTGGTCCACGGCCACGCATTCGGAATAGGGCGTGTGAGCAATAAAATTCAATATCTTCAAATAGTCTGCTGTTTCAGCCACGTAAATTATTTATAGTAAAATAGGTTTCGGTTGGGAGTGCATATCGATTAATTGGTATATAATCAGTGATCGAACTTATCAGCCACTTTGCCGATGAATCGGTAATCGGCCGATTAATTACTTTTCTCTTTCCTATTAAGTTTAAAACATTTCATCAATGCCAAGTGACTCATCAGATAGATTTGACACATTAACACATCAACTGCCAATTTAACTTGATATTTGTTAAGTGTCTGGTTGCTATTATAGATTTTTGCCCTTTTTTCCGCTTTATTAAATGAAATTACAAAATACAAAGTAGAATTTCCAATTCTTAAATGAATATAATTAAACAACTAGATAAGAAAAAATAAATCATAAACAAACTGCAATGTAAACATTTTAATTCTTAACTGAATAACTATAAGTTGAAGTTCTGCTTCCACTGGAGTATGCCGTCGGGTTAGGGTTATCTCTACTCTTCATCTGTTGCTACTCTACTTCTATTCTTACTACCTTCCTCTCACTCTTCATGGATGAAAGTGGTGCGCTTAAATATTTTTAATCCAATTTAATCAACAGTGATGAGTTTTTTTCCACCACTGAAATTGAGCATCTTCTCTTGCAAGTAGTGGTAAAGCTACATAATGATCAAGTTCTTTTATGCACTTATGAATAAGAGATTTACTCCTTTTGAGTTTAGATTGTGCTTCTTGTATTTCTGTTGTAGTTGCAGTCTCCACGTTTAACTCATTCTCTATCTGCTTTGAGTTTGGAGTTGTTACTGTAGGCTTATTTAAAGCTAATTCATCAAACAAGCTTGAAAGAGATAGAGTTTACTTTCATTTTGATCTTCTCGACTCTCTGCAGAGTTGAAGAAGCACATCCTGCTAATTCTGCTTCATCAGCATCAGTAGAAAGATGTAGAATCTAATTCTTAATGATGTTTTCCATGTCATTTTTTTTTTTATTTAAATTTGAATCTTGGATCTAAGAAAGTAGACACACAAGTTTTTATCATTTAGATAGAACTAGCCTTGATGTCCGGTGTTGCCCGGGTGTTTGGAGGGGTGTGTTGAGCAAAAAAAAAAAAAAATGGTAGTAGGCAAACAGTAGGCAAAGGAGGAAAAGAACATGAAAAAAAAAAAAAAGTGGCGTCTTTGCCGTTGCGTCCATCGCCAAACCGGAAGTGGTAAAAGTTTAAATTAAGTCTAGTCAATCAAAAAGAGGGGATGACTTGAAAATATCGGCGAAAAAAGCAACCCCTCCTTGTAGAAAAAGTGCCCAGTAGAGGGTGAAGGAATTAATGTTTTTAGCCAATTTTTCAATATTTGTCATCCAAAGGGTCGAGCTTCAAAACGATACCAAGCTCGTGAAAATCTGTCGCCTCTGTCGAAAGTTTTAGGCAGACATACATAAATACATACATATATTTAAACAGACAGGGTAGATTTATATTATAGACTAGCGAGGAGTACCCGGCGTTGCCCGAGTGTTTGGAGGTGTGTGTGAAAACTTCGGGGGGGGGGGGGTAAAAAAAAAAAAGTAAGTATGAGGATCGAACCCGAACCCTTGAGGCAAAGTTGTAAATTAAAGTGTGAAAAAAAAAAAACGTGCGACGTTAACCATTGCCCCACCGCAAGATGCTAACGGAAACACGTTTGAATTTATTTAATTACTTGGATTTGGCAGATGCCCGTTTTAATGAGTTAATGAGGTCAAGTTTGACTGCGAGATAGTATTTCATTTACTGCAGAACGCTTTTTAAAATTTTTATTTTCCCAAGATGTTATAGGAAAAAGACTAACCCACATGCGGCGAGCGACAAATGTTGAATATTTATCTTCCCGAAATCGACCAAATTAAATAGACAGGCGAGCTTTGTTGTTAACTGTGAGATATTACGATTTATATGTGATATAAAAAGTTTTAAAAAGTTGTGAAGCCAGCGACCACTTCTCTGAAAAAAGCCTTTTGTAGACACACAGAAAAAGTGAACACACATACATACATACATTTTCGCTTTTATATATATATAGATGAAAATCTTGTTTCCATTGATTCATTGAATTGTTCAACAATGGTAAGAAGGATTCCATTAAAGTCAGAAATATCAAAATTAGATTGGACAGTTTTTGACAGAAATAACCTCAAAGCTAAAATTGTAGGTATTATCATTGATATGATTGAAGTTCTGTTACTTGCTTCTTTGGTGATCAAAGTAACTGGACAATTTTTTTAACATGTCCCCATTGGTAAGTTGTTAAGGTAGGAATCTTATCAACAGCACACATTACAAGAGCTTTTTGTTATTTTAAATTCTTTTTCAGTATATAATACATTGAATGCCACCATGTGGTCACATCTTGATGAGTTCATGTTTTTTCAAATTAAGTTGATCCTGTATTTCACTTAATTTGATAATTGCTAATGGAGAGTGATTAAAGTGAGTGACTATATTTCTGTTAGTTGTAATGCTTGTCTTCACAGCCTGTTGGGAAAATAATGAGTCATTTATTGTGAGTTCAAATGCATGTATGAAGCATGATAGTGACTCTAAATCACATTCCTTGACACCAGCAACCATATTTGCTCCTAAATTACGAAAAGTAAGAAAACTTTATTAGAGATTTTATATTCATCCACAACATTGTGCAATTCTTCACTTATTCTTGCACCTGTGTGTGTACCAAGGAATGGAACAACTCTAAGAACAGCTCTGCACTGTTCAAAGTCATTTGAAAGCCAATTATCTGTCAAACTCAGAAAGGGAACATTATTTGTAGTTGTCCAAATGTCTGCAAATTTCATCAGTAAATGCTTTAATTTTTGTTTTTACATAAATAAATTTTTGTAAATATATTTGAAATTATTTTTTTTATTGTTGCAGAATATGATGATGCTGTTCATCCATTGCTTATGAAAATGACCAGGATCATGCAATTTTTCTTCGGCTTTGGAGGTGGCTTGTTAGACTGATTCAAGCTCTGAAGTATTTCTTAAATGTTGTATACCTGTGGGATTATACTGAAGCAGAGGTGCTGACTGCTCTCTTTTCTAATGGTATGTTTCCTCTCGCATTCTTCATTGCATACAGATTCAGTAATTGTAGTCCCTTTGTGACTTGTGGCATGCTAAGAACATCTGTCTTAGGTTAGTTTTTGCTACAAGTTAGAATACAAACTGAACTGTTTGAAGGAGAACTTCAGACTGTTCTTGAACCGTTTTTGCTGTCCTGTGTTTTTTTTTCCTTTAGACAGCTCACCATAAAGGAGCTGTTTTCAGAGCCTTGAAACTGACATATGACATATATGACTTGCTCAACTAACCTAGCACTGCTGCAACATGCTGTATATTGATGGGAGTTTCGACCGGACTAAAACCTCTATGTCTGGTGTCTTGTCTGTCTTACCACTTGATTTTCAACGGTTTATGAAGGCAAGTCATGTGGAAATTTTGGCAGGTTTTTGAAAACTTTCAGTTTTTTGGCATGTCTAGCATATACCGTCCAAGTTTCGCAAGCATACGTGTAAGAATCTCAGCTCTATATACCTAAAGTTTGATCTCCAGCCAAATGCCTTTACACTCCCACACAGTGGTTCGGAGACATCTAAAAGCAGCACTATCCTTGGCTATCCTGCAGTCTACTTCATCGTCTATGTGTACTACCCTTGTAAGTGAACATGTTCACAACTTTTAGGTTGGTTCCACAAACTGAGATCTGGGGCTCAACATATACTTTTCCCGGAGCAAGCTGGTACATTATCTCGGTTTTCTTTATGTTCATAGTCAGATTGAAATTGCTGCACACCTCAGAAAAATGATCAACAATATATTCCATGTTTGACTCTGTGTTGGCATTAAGGGCACAATCAACAGCAAACAGAAGGTCTCGTGCGTAGTGGTCTTAAACATAGTGGCAGTACTAAGTCATTTTGGTGTGAACAATTTTCTGTCTGTCTAGTTATTGATGCTTACTCCGGGGTCTTTTGCAATGAATGCATCAATCAACACTGCTGAGAACATCATGTTGAAGAGCGTTGGAACAAGTATGCAGCTTTATTTAACACCATCATTGATTGGGAAGTCTATCATCTGTTACATAAGACATCCCTTATGAAATTGTCTGACCATTGGAGATGAATTTTTCAGAACCCAAATTTGGCCATGATCTTCTATAGATCTGCCTGGTTAATAGTGTCAAAGGTCTTTGTCAGATCAACAAATGTTGTGTAGAGCCCCTGGTATTCTTCCTAACAATTTTCCTGAAGTTGATAGTAGCAAATACCATACTCCATACAAAAACCACATTGATTTTCCGGGAGGAAGCCATCTTTCAGGTGCTTGGTCAAATGACTAAGTAGCAGCTTCACAAGAATTTTATTAGTTATGATGAGAAGAGATTCCTCTGCGATTGTTGCAGCTTAGTGTGTTCCTCTTGTAGATATGCACTATGGATGTATCTTTAAATTACAGAATATAGTTGAATATCAACAGCAATCATTTCCTATCAGATAATGCTCTCTTGTGGCCTGTGGTTATTAATATCCCAAATTTTCTTCTTAGCCAATATTGATTCTATAGTAATTTGGTGTTTTGCTGGCGGCTCATAGTTGTTCCTGGAATATCTGTCCGTGCACATTCATGGTATTTCCTTTAATTATCTGAAACTCTTGCTTCTTTTAGGTTAACTTTTCTAAGATCGTTTAACATTAATCGTTGTAAAAGTTTTTGTTGAGTTGCCACCTTATGACGGCTTGACATAACTTGCCAACAGATATATTCTTATTCTTGGGATTGACATTATAAATACTTCCAGCAGCAATTGATTGGCATAATGGTTGAAATCTGAAATGTTATTTCAGAAAAGTACATATATATTACTTGATTAGCTTTATCATGTAAAACATGTGTGAAACCTGAAAAGACTTTCAAACCATTCATATTAACATCTCAATGAACTTCTATTCACAAGAGATTTTTATATTTCTGATAAAAAAATGAAAGAAAATAAAGAAAGAAAATGAAAATGTCGCTTGACAAGGGTTTATTAGGCCAAAAGCTTGTTTTTTCATATTTTTAAAGTAAACAATTTATTTTAAAGAAAAAAAAATAGTTTTTGGCTCTCTTAAATTTCTAATATACTAGTATGGGTGCCCGGCATTGCCCGGGTGTTTGGAGGTGTATGCTGAGCAAAAAAAAAAAAAAGTCAATTCTTCTAACTTTGGCCCCTATTATGACCCCTTAACATTTATTGTTTTGTGCTCAAATGAAGTTATTAAGTTAGATTCATGTCCAAGGAACCTATATCTAAAATTTCAAGTGTTTAGACTCAAAATTGTCGGAGTAGTTTGGTAGAGTTCTTAAAGGTCAAATCGTTGAACTTTAACCACTTAACAGCCAAATTTCTGGCCGAAAACCGATCCCAAAAATTTTCTCAACTCTCAGTACCCTGTATATCAAATTTCGAGTCTGTAGACTGAAAATTGACAGAGTTATTGCGTAGGGAAATGTACATAGACAGACAGACACACAGACACGTTCACTTTTATATATATATATATATATAAATATATCGTCAGATCATCAAAGTTAAGCAACAATGAGCCTGGCCAGTACCAGATGAGTGACCATTTGGGAATACTAGGCACTTTATGTACTGTATCAGGATGTAGCAATTTCCAGGTTGGTATCTGGGGGCGCGTTTAATCCACTGGGAGAGATGCACACTCAGTCTTTGCATCTAGGAGAAGGAAAACTTTGACGTAAAACCTGAGATCTACTCTTTGCTCTGCCTTGTGATAATCATTAATACCATTTGAGTACCAAAAAGTGTGGATGATTTCACACAAAGTCTTCACCACTATAAACAAATCATCTGTGTGGATTTTCGGACAACTTAGTTCTGGTGGCGGACCTCATATGTCAAAATTAACGGTAGTATCCTATCCTATCCTCCTCCTCCTCCTCCTCCTCCTCCTCCTCCTCTTCATCATCATCATCATCATCTATAAACATGTATATATAATAAACGATTAGTAACAACAAAAAAATTTCATATAATGTTTTATTTAAGGTATAGACAAATAAGAACAAATATCACAAATGAATTTCAGCTACTCTCCCAGTTAAAACATATTAAATCCGGATATATTTTACAGGTATTTATGATATATGAAGTTGCTTTTAGCCAACATTCATACAGTTATCATTAATATCATTTTCAATTGTAACAACAAAAAAAAGAAAGTGTTATTACTTGACCCATACTAGAAAGAAGAAACAGAAGTCTGGGGAGAAGAAACATTTATTGAATGGAAAGGAAATGGAAAGTCTGATACTCTTCCTTTTTTTAAAATGATTTTTAGGATATTTCATTTTCTAAGTATTAGGTTGATCTATTTGTTCATCTTTTTTTAAACATTTTTTGACAATTCTTTTCTTGATAATTATGGAGCTGTTTTTTTTTTTAATTTTTTTGACAATTCTTCTCTTGATAATTCTGGAGTTGTTTTTTTTTTAAATTTTTTTGACAATTCTTTTCTTGATAATTCTGGAGCTGTTTTTTTTTTTAATTTTTTTGACAGTTCTTTTCTTGATAATTCTGGAGCTGTTTTTTTTTTTATTATGTTTTTGACAATTCTTCTCTTGATAATTCTGGAGCTGTTTTTTTTTTTTTTATTTTTTTGACAATTCTTTTCTTGATAATTCTGGAGCTGTTTTTTAAAAATTTTTTTGACAATTCTTCTCTTGATAATTCTGGAGCTGTTTTTTTTTTTTTTAATTTTTTAACAATTCTTCTCTTGATAATTCTGGAGCTGTTTTTTTTTTTTAATTTTTTAACAATTCTTCTCTTGATAATTCTGGAGCTGTTTTTTTTTTTTTTAAATCTTTTGACAATTCTTTTCTTGATAATTCTGGCGCTGTTTTTTTTTTTTTTTTTTTCAATTTTTTGACAATTCTTTTCTTGATAATTCTGGAGCATTTTTTTTTTTTTTTTTAATTTTTTGACAATTCTTTTCTTGATAATTCTGGAGCATTTTTTTTTTTAAATTTTTTGACAATTCTTTTCTTGATAATTCTGGAGCTTTTTTATTTTTAATTTTTTGACAATTCTTTTCTTGATAATTCTGGAGCTTTTTTTATTTTTAATTTTTTGACAATTCTTTTCTTGATAATTCTGGAGCTTTTTTTATTTTCAATTTTTTTTATAATTCTGGAGCCTTTTTTTTTCAATTTTTTGACAATTCTTTTCTTGATAATTCTGGAGTCTTTTTTTTTTCAATTTTTTTACAATTCTTTTCTTGATAATTCTGGAGTCTTTTTTTTTCAATTTTTTTACAATTTTTTGACAATTCTTTTTTTGATAATTCTGGAGCTTTTTTTATTTTTAATTTTTTGACAATTCTTTTCTTGATAATTCTGGAGCTTTTTTTTATTTTTAATTTTTTGACAATTCTTTTCTTGATAATTCTGGAGCTTTTTTTTTATTTTCAATTTTTTTTATAATTCTGGAGCCTTTTTTTTTTTTTTTTAATTTTTTTACAATTCTTTTCTTGATAATTCTGGAGTCTTTTTTTTCAATTTTTTTACAATTCGTTTCTTGATAATTCTGGAGCTGTTTTTTTTTTTTTTTTAATTTTTTGACAATTCTTTTCTTCATAATTCTGGAGTCTTTTTTTTTTTTTCAATTTTTTTACAATTTTTTGACAATTCTTTTCTTGATAATTCTGGAGCATTTTTTTTTTTTCAATTTTTTGACAATTCTTCTCTTGATAATTCTGGAGCTTTTTTTATTTTTAATTTTTTGACAATTCTTTTCTTGATAATTCTGGAGCTTTTTTTTATTTTTAATTTTTTGACAATTCTTTTCTTGATAATTCTGGAGCTTTTTTTTATTTTCAATTTTTTTTATAATTCTGGAGCCTTTTTTTTTTTTTTTTAATTTTTTTACAATTCTTTTCTTGATAATTCTGGAGTCTTTTTTTTTTTTCAATTTTTTGACAATTCTTTTTTTGATAATTCTGGAGCTGTTTTTTTTTTTTTTTTTAAATTTTTTGACAATTCTTTTCTTCATAATTCTGGAGTCTTTTTTTTCAATTTTTTTACAATTCTTTTCTTGATAATTCTGGAGCTGTTTTTTTTTTTAATTTTTTGACAATTCTTTTCTTGATAATTCTGGAGCTGTTTTTTTTTTTTTTTTTTTTTTAATTTTTTGACAATTCTTTTCTTGATAATTCTGGAGCTGTTTCTTTGGGTTTTTTTAAAAAAAAAATTGACAATTCTTCTCTTGATACTTCTGGAGCTGTTTTTTTTTTAATTTTCATTTGATAGCTGATCACTCTCTTGACTCTATCATTATAACTCCGAAGATAGTTTCTAGAGTTCTTTCTGATTTGTACAAGTCTAAGGCTTCCAGTCCTGATTCAATTCCTATTGCCATTCTCAAACATTGTGCTCCTAAGCTTTTTCTTTTGAAATTGTCCAATTTCTGTATATCTTAATCTTGTTTCTCTTATTGTTGGAAGAAGCCCTCTGTTGTCCCTATCTTTAAAAATGCTGGTGATTGTTTTGACATAACTAAATATCATCCTGTTAGTCTCGTCTCTGTTTTTGAAAGGTCGATCAATTTATCCATATGTCTTTTTCTTGCTCATGCACACGTAAATAACCTATCCCTCGGATTTCATTCTATAAATGTTCTTTTCTTTTAATAAAACTTTTTATAAATCAACATTAACGTCTGAGTTGTTCTGTCAGTTGGATGTATTATGATTTATATATGCATCAGTAAGTGAAAACATAACATAAAGAAAATTAACATTCCTTTTATATGCAAAGATTGAAAGAAGTAGATGAGCTGAGGTGTGGTCACTGACAAAAGAAAAATGAGAGATTTTGACTTCTTTTTCACTTTTATTAGGAGCAGCCAATAGCTTCATTCTCTTGTGTGTTTTGGTTACCATTCACTTAAAGGAATATAACTACTTGCTTTTTTTTTTAAATTGAATATATTTTTAATTATCTGTCAACAATCAAAAAAATCTCTACCACCGACAAAAAAGACCCTCAGACACCGTGCTTTATGTCAATTGAACTGTAATTTATAATAAGTAAATGTTATGCTTTGTGTTGTGTCAATGCTAAAGGCAAACCTATAATGACATCTCTAGTTGTAATGCAGGTTGTTTTGGTGTAGTTTAGTCGGTTGCAAGCCTGAGCAATCTGATATTGTGGACAGACTGGTGCACATGTAGCATGTCTTTCCTCTCCACATCACGAATGAGATCAAAGGAAAAACAGAGCGCCACAGTTTGAGAGTTGCTGGAGTTTCTAAATTGGATAGAGTGATAAAATATCTTAGGGACTCTGACTTCAGATTTTTCCTTGAGGTTCACTGTTGCAATATTTTGTAAGGTTCTACTTATAGACACTGGTGATAGGGATTGACTAATCAAATCAAGCCACATTCTGCTAGCAACCAATTGGGAACTGGAATTACCCATAAAAATATTGGATCTTTTAAGATTTCCGCACAATATTTTTGTGTCCATACAAGAAAGATCTTTGCTTTTTGCCTGCAAAAGTTTAAAGTCCAAGTCTTATACATATCAGCTCCCTACCAAAAACTCTTTTTCATCTCCAAGACTTTTACAGATTAGCGTTGAAAACCCTTCTGAAATTAAACACGGCTTTCAATTCAAAATTTACTCCTGAAACCTTTCAGTGAGAAAAATCAGCAATTTACCATCCCACTGTTTCTACATATAATTCGCTTCAGTCCATTTCGCACTCACAACTTGAATAAAGTTCTTGCAAATTGTTTCTCTTCCAGTTCATTACTTCTTCTTTAATATTCTTGTTTAATGAAAAATTTCACATTTTCTCCATTGTTCAAGTTTTCAAATTTCAATTTTCAGTACTACTCAGCATGGTCGGTTATCGTTGCCATATGAGTTCTAATTCAGTTTTAGATATGATAGCTTTCGTAAATAAGAATATTATTGTTATGGTCTACTCAGCTCAGATCTGATTTAGGCTATACAACAAATATTACCTTGATGAAGATGAATACGCTGTGGACAGAGTGAAAAATAAAAAAAAATGTACTACTGTACAAGGATCCACACAATTCTTTCGGTTCTCAAACAAAACAGCAAGCAAAAAAAATATAGGTTAAAAAACCAATAACGAACGTTGTCTGAAAGAAAAGGGATTGACATGATAAATTTTTGGTAAATAAATAAAACTGATTCATCAACTAAATTCATTCTTTGTCTACTTTTGTCTCAAAATCTGTATGACAACTTCAAAGTCTCTCTTTTTTTTTTTTACACAGGCATCACCACATTATCAAGGCCAAGAGGCTACTCAAGGATAAGGGTTAAAGAGTGTACAGTAGAAATTGGACAATATAGTAATCATTAGTAATGAAAATTCGGTAAATTTTTTAACTTATATGGAACGGCTCATCAAGAACTTATTTACGTTAGACTTGAAGACAACCATATTGTAGTCAACCGGAAAGCAGGAAAACGGAAGACAATTCCACAGGCGTGCAGTTTTAAGAAAGAAGCTTTGTTCATGGACTCTACGTTTAGGTTTAGGCACAGATAAAGAGTGGGGGGAATTATTGACAGTGTTTTCAGCTAGATAAGTGTTTCTTGTGAAAGTTTGGCAAGGGGGACCATAGACTGAAGCTCAGTCGAACACTTTCCATGAAAATAACGATACATCAGAGACAAACTCGCAACATCTCTTCTGTGAGATAGAGGTTGCAGGGAAGAGAAAAGGACATCTCCTACGAGGCTACAAAGTTTATTTTGAACTCTATCAAGGCAGGACAAGTCCTTTCTAGCAGCTCCTGCCCAGATGTGGCAACAGTATTCCATCTTTGGACGTACCTGGCTCTTATATAGATAGAGAATTGCATCAGCAGTGAGATATCTACTGGATCGATAGAAAGATCCCACCATTTTTCCAGCAGCCTTGGCAACAGATTTGATATATGTGTTCCATTTAAGATCAGGAGTAACGGTCAAGCCCAGAAGCTTGTCAAAACTTGAGGCCTCCTGAAGACGAGGGCCATTCATTTCAATTGATGCCATATGTGGATCAGAATGTTGATGATGTAAAGAGAGAAGCTTGGTTTTAGATGCTCAAGATCAGAGGAGAGAGAGTCGAAGAGAACTTGGTCGTGTATGTGCTACCATAAATGGTAGTATCATCAGCATAAATGTCTACAAATGATGTAAGGATGTGATTTGGAAGATCATTAATGTAGATCAGGAAAAGAGTTGGGCCCAGGATGGACCCCTGAGGGACACCAGCATTAATACTGTGAGCTTCTGATCTTTGCCCCTCAACTACTACTCTTATGAACCTATCAGAAAGAAATGATTTAATAATTGAGAAGACATTTCCAGCTATACCATAGCTAGAGATCTTGTGAAGTAAACCTTTATGCCATACTCTATCAAAGGCCTTTGATATGTCAAGAGCAATTGCCCTAGAAAGGTTGCCTCCATCAAGAGATTTGCTAATCCTATGAGATATAACTGTAAGCACATCTGCTGTAGATCTAGCAGAATGGAGACCATATTGAGTGTTATTAAGAAGGTTATTTTTGCTGAGATGGTTGATTACTTCTGTATTTAACACAGATTCCAGCAACTTACTCATGACGCACAGGAGACTTATTGGCTTGTACTGAGAGGGGGATGAGCGATCACCTGAATTCTTAAATACAGGGCATACTGATGAGATTTTCCAGGGTGATGAAAAGCTATTCTCCTTAAGACAACGTTTAAACAGTTTTGTAAGTATGGGTGCTAATTCTGGTTGAAGTTTTTTGAGTACTATAATTGGAATACCGTCAGGGCCAGTTGCTTTACTGGAATCAAGGTTTTTGATTAGCTTGGCAACATCATGTACAGATATATATATATATCACATAGCGTGTTTTCTGATACAGGAGGAAATATTGGGGGTTGGCGGCCTTGGTCGCAAAGGGTAGAATTAGCTGCAAAGTTCTTGGCAAAGAGTTTGGCTTTGTCTGATGCTGATGAGATTACCTCAGGTCCATTGATGATAGTTGGGATAGAGCACATGCTTCTGTTCAGGATTCTGTTTGCTATTTGCCAAAACTGGTGGGAACCAAGCCGCTGCTCAGCTACTTTGGACTTGACGGATTGAGCATACAACTCTCTTGTGGTCTTTATTACTTTCTTACAATGGTTGCTGGCAGTCCTGAAAGCGGCTTTAGTTTCCATACATCTATTATGTTGGAAACAGTGGAAAAAGTGATTTCTGTGCGCAATGACAGCAGCACATTCTGGAGAGAACCATGGCTGGCTGTTAAGTTTTTGCTGGAACTTTTTTGAGGGTACGAAACGGTCTATACCTACAATTAACCATTCCATCAGGTCTGATACTATAGAGGACACATCCTTTTTAAACATGGAATGCAGAGGTAGATCTGATATAAATGTATGGAAGCTATCCCAGTCAGCCTTAGTGTATCGATATACTGTACGATGGAGAGATACATCTAGGGACTTATTACATTTCATTTTTATCTTAATTGATACAACAGAGTGGTTGGAAGATCCAAGAGGAGACAGAACAGAAGCTGAACATAGTTCAGGGCAAGTTGTGAGAAAAAGGTCTAGTAGACTCGCATACTGGCTGTCATTATCGGGCACACGGGTGGGTTCATGAACAATCTGAGTGAGGTCATAAGCAATGGAGAAATCATGACAGAACCTCCCCTCATCTTCGGTCTTGTTTGAGTGGGTCAACCATTTGACGTTGTGAACATTGAAGTCTGCACATACGTGAATGTTAGCTAAAGGATAAGCAGATAGGACTTGGTCAATTTTCTCAGATATGCTTTGAAAGATAGTAACTCTGCTGTTGTGGGAGCGATAGAGAATAAATATAAATGCAGTAGTGTGAGCTAATGCAACCCAGAAGCACATATAGGGTAAGTTAGGATCTTCTCTGGAGATGTCCCTACCACATGGAAAGCCATCTTTAATATAGGCACATATTCCATGCCCATGGCGATCTTGGGGGTCAGATTTAGAAGTTAAGTTAGAGTATCCTTTAATTATGAACTCTTCTAGTGAAATAGCCTGTCCAATGCCAGTTTCGTTTAAAAATAAAAGGTCTGGTTTAGTCTCCTGTAATTGGGTTTCAACCTCTGGAAGGTTAGAACGTAGACCCCTGATGTTGGAGAAGGAGACATGGTAGTAGGGGTCTACGTTGGAAGTTGGAGAACCGAGTTTAATTGTGTATTTTTTCTTGAAACTTGTCATGATGGAATTTTGGAATTTGTGGACTAGGTCGTCAGATTTACTTAGAGCAGGACAGTGAGGGGAAACTAAGAAAGAAAAAGAAACAAAGAATTTTTTTTTTTTGTAGAACATGATAAGGTAGAGCCGTAACAATTACCCACTAATATGGCATCGAGAGGCCCCACTCTTCTCTGCTTACATCATATGATGCTAATACATGCCTATCTGAGACCTTTTTCTACCAAAATGTAACAGTACTACCCTTGAGGTAGGTAGATAAATTAATAATGATAATGATAATAGTAATAATAATAATGCAGAACACAGAAATGCTCATCAGCACAGCAAAAATAAACAATACAGAGAACAGAGAGACAAGAGATAAGACGAGAAAAAATGGGAAGAGAAACAGCTACATGGACGATTCATAAGAATGATAAAAGAACATAAGTGAATGCTAAAAAGAATATAAAAACCGACATGAACAGGTGGGAAAAGAGTACTCTAAGAACTATGTAAATAACTGCCTTTTGAACACACAGACAAAAACACAAATTGGTGGCAGTACTGGAAAACAAAACGCTCAAAATCCTCTGGGACATGCAGATACAAACAGAAAAACTCATCCAAGCAAGGAGACCGGGTGTCATAATAATTAACAAGAAGTAAAAGTCGTGCCAAATCATAGATTTTGTCATCTCAGCAGGTCACAGGAAGGAGACAGAAAAGCGAGACAAATACATGGAACCGAAGAACTAAAAGGAATATGGAACATGAAGAAAGTCAAATGGACACTAATAATCGAAGGAGCAGGGGAGACAATCCCAAAAAGCCTTGAAAAAAGAATTGTAGAAATTGGAATCAGAGGGAGGGCTGAGAAAATACAATGGATGAAAATAATGAAAACAGATGAAATCTTAAGGAAAATTTTTGAATGCAGAAACTAACCTACATAAACTGCAAACACTAACCAGTCCTATAGAAATTGTAATAGAAATAAAACAAAAACAACAGTAAAAATACAATCATATGAGACTAAGATAACCGAAACTAAAAACTTTTTAGGTAACTGCTCACCCCCACCCCAAAAATGGTGGTGACAGCCTCAGCTAGCACCACACCAAATGACTGTGAGAGGTCGAGGAGGATCGAAGGTTCAAGGAGGGAGAGCATTGACTAGACCTCCGCAAGAAGTATGCCGAGAACACTAAGATCTTGGGAGAGTTTTTACCACCTGAACTCCAACTTGAGAGAGTTTTTTTACCACCTAAACTTCAACTTCGGCTAGCACCATGCAAAATAAAGAATTAAGGAGGATAGAACTACTAAGCAGGGAAAACACCAACCAGACTTTGTCACTCATTCCAAAGAAGACTAATGTTCATTGTCAGCAAGAAACCATTAGTATGAAACCAACTTCACAATCTAGTGAAGGATGATCTCTTCTATTCCTCATAATGACTTTCTCTACTCTATGGTTACTGTTATGGTAGGTGCTCAACTAAGCTCTAATCTCTGGTTCTCCTCTCTAAAACATTCACAATAATAAATCGTCCGTCTACAACTACTGCAAAGACTTTTGCTTTCTTCCTCTATGTACATTAATCCAAACGGAATTCCATGAACAGAGTTTCTTTCCAAAAAAATTCTCATTTATGGAACACAACATTGTAGGACTTCTTCCTTACTGACTACAATATAGTCGTCTTATAGTTGAATACCAATAAATACTTGGTCAAGTTGACCCCTTAAATAATCAAATTCTGCTATTTTCACCCATCATTTCCAAGTTTTGTCGATGATCATCAAACTGACAATTTCAATCCTTATCCTCGAATGGCCTTTTGGCTTGGTAAGTGGTGACTGATTATATATGAAATAGCTTTCACAAAAATGACTGAATTCAACCTGAAATAACCCGATAATGGTTGATATGCTGTAAAACAAAAAAAACGAAAACAAAAAAATAATTCAGCCAAACCAGATTAAACAATAATTATTGAAATGATAAAAACGAGTCCCCTCCCCAACTCCATTTTTTTTTTTTTTTAAGTTTAGAGTATTCCATTTTTGGAGGAACCAAACATCCCACATTAAAAAAAAAAAAAATGTGCCACATCTCAGTCATTGGGAAGAGACGAGTAAATACTGTGCCTACTTTTGCATTTAGTAATGTTTTGAAATGACTGCAGCGTTTCTAAATCGTTATGTTTAAAAGGCTTGTTAGACAAATATGACATGACCCCATTTGACCTTTTTCTTTCGTTCTTTCCAGGACTTTCTAGTCACATTTACTGGCTTATAAATTATAGTTGACGGTTTTTGTATCGTCTTTCAGGAATGTGTAGCCTATAAAGATTGGAAGTAAATGAATACCACGTGATCAATGACCCTCCCGTCCCCCTTCAAGAAAGTAAATGGCCAACAAGATAATCGCAACAACCAAATTACTTCTCACTACCTCGCCATTTTTATCAGCATCACAAGTAAAAATGAGAATATATACTTAAGTTGTTTTTTTTTTTAAATAGAAGATCAACCGTTTTAGGGTATTTAATGGCAAATCTAAACCCTGTGTGTCGCTTGATTGCAGATCAATATTTTTTTAATTTTAAAATTGCTAAACGCTGGGTTTAGTCATTTGGGTAAGTTTTTATGCTTCAGGTTTGTAAAAATACTCGCAGGAAAATTTTTTTTGTAAATAAATAGTTTGCAAACGATGGATTCTATTTAACCAAGAAATGGGACGCTGCCACTCCGGATCAGAGAAGTAACTAAGGGATGTTTTTTACTAAGGGGAATTTTAAGATGAGGATTGGTAATTTGTATTATTTGGATTATTCCGACTACTGTTCTCATCTCGGATATCATATTCATAACATTTCAATCAATGAAACTGCCAAACTTTTTCAAGTATTGCTTATCGAACTCATGTATCTTTATGCTGAACTCAAGAATCGGGACATAATTCTGAACTTTATTTAATCTGCTGGGTTAGTTTGTTTTCGTTTTGTCAACCATGACTAGGTAGAAGTCTAAAGTAATTCATAATTGTATTCTTACTATTACCCTTATTGAGGACGGAATCTCCAACCTTCAGAAGACTTTCACTTAAAACTGATACTTAGCACTTTTATCCGTTGGTATCATGGGTTCCTGCAGACTGAAACGTTGTGAGAATAACATCCAAGATAAGAAAAGTAATCCAAATAATATTAATGAGTTTGTAGATTTCTACTTTTGTCGATTTATATTTTGGAAATAAATCATCTACAAACAATATATTCTATTTAACTCATAACTACTACAGATCAAAGTGAACTTGGCAATAAATCCAACTAAAGGATGACTCCAAATTCTCTAAAGCCCTCAGACTGGGACGCCAATGTAATCGACGGTCATATCCAGGACTAACTTAGAGTAGACATTGTTCATACTGTTGTAGAGTAGAATAGGCTGAAGAAAAACAAAAACAAAAAATAGAATGGGCTGTGAAAGATGGATTTAGAGTGGTTGGGTTGAGTTGTTGGATGTGTGTAGAGTCGACATTATCTGTACCCCTGTCACACTTAACGATTACAATTGCATTTTAATTTCTGAAGTTGAAGATTGAATGGATGCTTTAAGAATATCTGTGCATATTACTGTGTGAATTTAACTATAATTTTTTTTATTCCGTTTAAAAAACAACTTTAATTTGACAAAAATATCTTTTACTTCTTTTCATTTTTTTTTTTTTGTTTTACATTTTTTTAATTAATTATAATTTATAAATACTGGTATGAAAAATAGGTAGTTTCATAATTTACATCATGTGTACATGTGTGTGTGTGTGTGTGTGTGTGTGTGTGTGTATACGCACATGCGTGTGTGTGTACGCACATGCATGTGTGCGTGCATATGTGTGTGTGCCAGAGTGAGCCAGAGTTTGTAAAAACGTGTTCTTGATCATAGATTCCATCTTTCTAGATTGAAGTAATATTATGTGTAATTGTTATTTACCCATACACGTACATTTGGCGTTCAGTAATTTTCAGTGACGGCTATAACATCCAATAAATATTACCCTACGTCACAAATACACACGCTAAAATGCACGTAAATTTATTTATTACTAAATAACTTACATTTTTGTACAAGTGATTTGTATTTTATGCAATAAAGAATAATTATTACATTAATTGGAGTAGACATCTTACCTGGGATCGGTTGAAGAAGTTTAGGCATAATTTTAAGATTTGATCCTGTGATGGGCTTTTATTACGTTCTGTATTATAAAGATAGTTCTGAATTTCAGTGATATCCTTAACCCTAATCTTAATCCCAACAGCTAAAAACATAGGTTCAAGCATGCAGCTGTAATAAATATTTTGTAACCATTTTTTACAGAAAGTTGTTAAACTGGGCTAATTTGAGTAATGTATGGACCAATTAGGATTCTCAGCAAATTAACCCCCTAGCGAATATTTTAAAACTGTTTGGCGACAGAAGGACTCAAATATTCAATTACCAATGACAAGACAACACCATCTTTCTTTTATTATCTACTATCAAGCAGCAACTCACAAGGACAGACATTATGCACTGTCTCCCCTATGGCGCATAACATATTCTCACAGAGAAACTGTTATAGAGTGTTATGCATATACATGGCTCAAAGAGAAACTAACTTTCCTCCTTTTCAGAAAAGAAACACTTACCCTTCTGACATTTGTGTAAGAAAACTTTCAAATATTTATTACTGGTGCTATCAGATCAGGCTGTTTGAAGATACCAGTTTCCTGACCAAAAATTCACCAAACATTGATGTTATTATTTTTTCATTTCCCTTTGCAAAACGTAATCATGCAAAGTCAAAAACAAAAATTTCTTCTATGAATAAATATTTGAAGATATAAACAACTTGAATAATAAATTCTTTTTTTTTTTTTTTTTTTATCAAAATGACTAGTTTTGGAATTAAATAACCCGAAAGGAGTTGATATGTTATAAAGCAAAACAACCAAACACCAGGGATAAATATTTGAAGTAATAAATATCTTTGAAGCATAAAATGTTTTACAAAAATTACCATATTTGGCATTAAATAACTCGAGAAGAGTTGATGTGCATCAAAAAACAAACAAACAAACAAAAAGCAATAAAATATTTCTTAATACTTATATATTTATATATGAGGTGCCTTCAATAAGTTTCCAGACTTTTTTCGTATGCGCACTTTTATTGATAGTACACACATGAAACTCTAGTCCCCTTTAGAGTAATCTCCTCCGGTTGCAATGCACTTGTACCATTCCAACAACTTCTGGAAGGCCCCCTAAAAGTTCTCTTGTCCCTTAGGTTTTCCTTGAGCTTAGGGAATAATCAAAAGTCACAGGGAGCAAGGTATGGGCTATAGGGAGGGTGAGGAACTGTCTTGCTCCCATCTTGGTCAAATAGTCTGTGACAAGGATGGAATTATAGACTGGTGCATTCTCCTGGTACAAATATCACTGACCCGATTTGAAGAGTGCTGGCTTCTTCCAACGGAATCTCTTCCTGAACTCTCTTACAACTTCAACATAGAATTCTTTGTTGACTGTTTGTCCAGTGGGAACCCAGTGCATGTAGATCATGTCCATACTGTCAAAAAAGAGATCATCATAAGTTTCTGGGTGAATCTGGCCTTCCTGGGTCTGGGAGAATCAACATGCTTCGACTGGGGACTGTCTCTTGGTCTGTGGGTCACAGCAGTAGATCCAGCTTTCATCGCAGGTCATCAGAGCATCAAGAACTGTGGGATCTAAATTGATCAGCTCGACCATCTCCCTGCTGTCATGACAACGTCTTTCTGATTTTCTCTGAGCATTCTTAGAACAAACTTCGCACAAATCTTCTGCATCTTTAGTTCCTCGTGAATAATTGTGTGTACAGTTCCCACACTGACATCAAACTGTGCACTTATTGTCTCTATAGACACACGAAATTCTTTATTTGGCCAATCAACTCTGGTATTTTCTTACTCCTCTCACACCTCTCATTATCCCTCACAGACTCCCTGCATTCCTTGGATCTCTTATGCCACTCAAAAACTGATGCTTGACTCACGCAAGATGGTTCAAAAGCAGTCTGAAGCATTCCATACATTTTTTGTGGCAGTTATTCAAGTTTAAAACAGAATTTTATTGCAAATCGTTTTTCTAAAATGTCCTCATGTCCACACTGCAGTTTTGAAATTCACCAACTGTGATAATTAGGCTTTAGTAGAGTGTATTCCAATTCCTGTTGTAGCTGTTGATTTAAACCTGAAATCATAAAAAATTGGTTTGCTATTTTATAAGATGTGCAGCAATAACATACTGAATTTTCAAGAGTCTGCGACAATTTTAAATGCCTGTACGAAAAAGTTTGGAAACTTATTGAGGGACCTCGTAAAAGATTTGTTCCCCCGCCCTGTCTTTTCTATGAATATTTAATTAGATGACTGGTCTTGTAATTAATACTAAGATTCCTTTCTATAAATGTACTCTAATTTCTGTCATCATATCATGCTAATTGATGGATATGATTTTTAACAGTGAATATTACTTGTTGGATATAGAATGCGAACTTCAATAAATGCCATTTACGTCGAAACACGCATTTTCTCGAAACGGTTGTTTCTTTCAAAATCAGTCAATCAAATGTAAAGAAAGATAACTTTTATCATTGGATCGATTTTGTTTTGACGTCTGTATAATTTGAAAATTACACCGTTTAATGCAAGTGTTGTAAGTACTATTTTTTTAAGATTAGAAAACCCCCAAAGAATAAAATTGATTAAAAAATAATTTGTCTGCATTAATGTTACCAGTAAAAAAATATTCACACATTTAACTTAAAAACAAATAAGAAACCTAAATGAAAAGATAAACAATGCAGAAACAAATTCGGTAGAATTCATAAATACAGTGGAACCTCTAGATACGAAATTAATTAGTTCCGACTTGACTTTCGTATCTTGAAATTTTCATATGTTGAAATTGTCTAAATCTTCTTATATATATATATATATATATATATATATATATATATATATATATATATATACATACAAGCGGGGGTACCCGGCGTTGCCCGGGTGTTTCGAGGTGTGTATGCTCTTAAATCAAAAAGAAACACGGGGTGGAGGGGTTAAAAAACAGTTTTGGTAGGTAAATTCATGTCTATATTTTCCAGATAAAATCAACACAAATATTTCCAGAATCTTTTTAAAATCGAATATAACCCGTATTTTAAAAAGATTTTCGAAGAATTAAGTGCCTAAAAAGAGTCTTTCTGTCACTCATATCTTTCGTATTTTTAAACGTTGTTCGTATGCAGGGCAAAAAAAAAAAATGTTTCATAAGCTGGAAATTTCGTAAGCAGAATCTTTTGTATCTAGAGGTCCCACCTTAATAAGAAATACTAAATAGAAAAAATTGAATTAAAATTATGAAGAAATAAAAGAATTATCGTCCAAATTGGATAAAATGAATACCCTAAACAGAATAGTTTTTCATCACATTTAATCTAATTCCAATTTTGATCAAAATCCATTATACGGTTTGGATTCTAGAAAACATCTAAAATTTAAGAGTTAACATTAAGGGGGCAAAAAAAGAAATTGAAATTCAGGGAATCTTACTTAATTAGTGTGTAATAACTATGGATTAAATTTGATATAAATCTTAAATATCTGAAGTTTCAAGTTGGAGATTATGCCAATATTCTATGTACTAAAAACTCTTCAGTACTCTAAAGAAACTGTAATTTGGGGAATATCTATTAAGTACTGTCTGATATTTATTGTTAAAATTTCACGAACATCAGAGTTTCATGAAGGGTCTTGGCCATCTCTGTGCCCCATTGATATACAACTTAATTAAACTAAATATAACTCACATTACTAATCAGCACGCCTAGTTACTTTTTTCCAAAATTCAGAATGATTGGTTAACTAGTTTAAGAGTGAATCTTATAATACTAATATGTAAACATATATACATCTATGACTTTGTATAAATAGCGATTTAAAATAATTTACTTCAAATATAATTTTTTCCCTTTGAATTCGACTGGTTGATTTTACAGGCAAACGATCCCTTTAAGCGATAATAATAACCTTTGTTATGGGAAACAGAGAATGCAGAGTAGGTTTAGAGTTCATATCTTTTATTCAAGTATTTGTATGAAATCCAAACCAAATCTTACACGAAATTAAGATATTTAATTTTCATTTTGAAAGTGTTTTTTACTATGATTTCTCAGCATAGTTTTATTGATCCAAATTATTTCTTTCTTTTCTTTTTTTTTTTCACTTTTGTCTCGCTTCAACGTCACTTAATCAAATGATCAAGATTTACTTTTTCTAATAAAAATACCAATTACGGTGCCAGTATAAGAATTAAAAAAAAATGTCACTAATGCTCTCTTAAATCTCAGGAAGAGATGTCCTCTCAAAGTAACCACTGTTTCTTCTAGTTCGTCTTTAATCGTCTACTCTCGTTGACCCCTCCCCTCTCTTCAAGACCCACAAGAAAAAAGCAAACTGATTGCCACTGACTGGTCTGTTTCCTAAAAATAAATATTGGAAAACTTATGGCTGGGAGCAAAATGTACCGCATTTTCTGATGCTGTAAACTCATCTTTTCTGTCCTCTGTCAGAAAAGGAAAAATGCTTATAAACTGAGGCAATTTTTATATTTGTTCTAATCAAAAGTGCCCCTTTTTTAGTAAGCTGAAATTCTCTTCATTAAAACCGTACTTCTGTTTATATCTACCCTTATGACAAGTAAGTAGGAATTTTACCAAACTTGGTTATGTTGAAATACTTGTATTATTTTGTACATGTCCTTGTAATGGTTTCTATTGTTCTTTTCAGTAAATTTGAGATCGTGATTATATCTATCTGTATGAGCCAGATACACCTTTAAAATGAATACTGTTGTCACATCTGAGCAGGAGCTGCTCGGTGCACCCTATCCAGTCTTGATAGAGTTCAAAACCAGCTTCAAAACCGAGTTGGTGATGCCCTTTTCTCTTTCCTGCAACCTTTTTCCTATAGAAGAGAGATTGTAAGCTTGTCTCTGCTTTATCATTATTTTCATGGCAAGTACACAACTGAACTCCAATCTATGGTCCCCCTATTGCCAAACTTTCACAAAAAGCACTCAACTAGCTACCACCACTATATACGATTTCCCTCACTCTCTGTGCCTAAACCTAAACACAGATACCATGAACAAAGCTTCTTTCTCAGAACTTCTCGTCAGTGTTCCGCTGGTCTGCTTCCTGATTGAATACAACATAGTAGTCTTCACATTCAATGTAAACAAGTTCTTGTTGAGCCGTACTCATAAATAAGCAAATTCTACCCAATTTACACCATTAACGATTACTACACTTACATTCATTAACCCTTATCCTCAAGTAGCTATTGAGCCTTAATAAATAGTGACTCCCAAGTAAAAAAAAAAAAAATGGTCAAAATTCAATTGTTTTGTAAACATGTTGAACTGATATGATTTAAATTCAGATCCTGCATTAGATACAACTAAGGAATTCCAAATTTGGCAAATAATGATTTTGCACGTCATATAACTGTGGTGAGTTCCACATTTAGCACTTGGTAAATGTCAGAGTATTTTGCAGTGTAATCTACTCCAATAATAGTGGATTATAAACAATTCATGGAATAGATGAAATATTTCCATTCCAACTTTTGGGCATCGTTTTTAAAGATTTAATTTCAGATTAGTATTTTATTGTTTATTTCTATATGTATGGAAGTTGCTAATCATGTTTTATGTGGTAGTTGATCTCAGGTCAATATATAAAGTTACATATTAATAAATATAGTTCATTGGCTTTTTCTATACTTTTTCTGTACTGAAGTGTTTGATATGTATGACTCTGCAAGCTTGATCTCTCAGTTTTCTTGGAGTCATTATTGTAGAATTTTGAGTATTGAGCCTTTTGCTATTGTAATTTCATCTATTTATTCAATAAACAGTACAAACACTCAAATAGAAATAATAGTATGAGTTTCAGGAGTTTCTTGTTTTACTGAATTTTCCTGGCAAACGCCCCAATATAAGTCCTGCTACTATATCAATAACACTCTCTGACCACAACTGAAGCATTCATGCCCTTCCAATGAACGGGAAAATTACTATCTTGTATTGTGGATTAAAAAAAAAAAAAAGGAAGAGATGGTGGGACGTATTTTTTTTTTTTTATTTTGCATATCGGAAAGAAAATTTTTAAATAATATTATTTATAGTCAGGAGACATAATTTGTGTGTGTGTGTGTGTGTGTGTGTGTGTGTACGCATGTTC
The DNA here is from genome assembly GCF_053919585.1 of Euprymna scolopes. NCBI lineage: Eukaryota > Metazoa > Mollusca > Cephalopoda > Sepiida > Sepiolidae > Euprymna > Euprymna scolopes. The sequence goes on from NC_136509.1 coordinate 52,246,567, forward strand.
CTGTGCACATGCATATGTGTGCGCATTGAGTAGTCATGAAATCTAGAAGTAATGAAATGAGCAAATGCATGTTGTAAATTAAAAAGTGACACGAATAAAATTCACATATTTCGGTGTGGTATGTAATGCGCTGAAGAATGAGGTCAGTGCTGTCGGGGAATCAGTTACTCCTAATCCACATTTGAAATCAGTAATCAAAGAAAAAATGTATACTGGATAAAGTATAAAAATCAATGAATTTGAATGAAACTGAATTTTTTTTTTTTTTTTTGGAAGACAAAGACCAACAACTGGTTTAGATTTCTGACGAAGTAGATTTTTATACGTAAGTTTTGATTGGTAAACTATATTAGTCAATGCTAGTTTATGCATATGATTATTTGGTAGTCTGTTATTTTTATTGTAGAATTTTAACTTTGAGCAAATATCAAGGCCCTTATGTCCAATGCATGTTAAAAATACAGGGACGACGATTTTATCTGTTTTGTTTAAAGGAAGAATGTTAATTTATGTTTTCGCTTTCGTCCTCTGTTGACTACGTTTTCATCTTCAAATTCAAAAGTCCTTGAGTGTGATAAAACATCCATTTCATTTTTGTGAAATAATGATTTTAGTGCTAGATCTTTGGTTTCGATTATTAACTGACATTATTTTGTATTGATATTTATATGTAAATAATAATAATAATAATAATAATAATAATAATAATAATAATAATAATACTCGTCCTAGGACGAGTTAAATTAATTTCCAAATAGAACAGTTTTCCACCACCTTTATGCCCTCTTATGAAATCAAGTTATAATGATACTAGTGTCTAACATTGTGATTCCAATTTTCATCCAAATCCGTTACAATATTTTGATTCTTGAAAATGTCTGAAATTAAAGGCTTAAGCTTAAGGAGTCTTAAGAAGAAATTAGAAATTTAGGGAATCTTACTTAATTAGTGTCTCATGACTATAAACCAAATTTGATGCAAACCTTAACTATTTTAATTTTCAAATGGGCGATTGTGTCTACATTATTTTTCCTAAAACCCCTTTATGTACTCTAAACTGAAATTTGGGCAATATTTATTACTATCTATTGTTAAAATTTCACAAAAATCGGTTTTATCTGAATTTTCAAAGGAATTCAATCTCCTCTTTGCCTAAAACTGAATTAAGGTAAATATAGCTCATCTATACCTAACAACTGTGTTCTAAAATTTATAATGATCGGTTAATTAGTTTATAGGTGAACCCTGTACACAGAAATATATATACACATACCTAAATGCATATGAACCGAAATGTTATTGGAGGAGGTTAATTTTTGATTAACAGGAACCATGAATATTTGATTAGAAACTTAACATAATTTTTATTAAACAATAAAAAAAATGGATGAATAAATGAGCCTCCGTTCAGCCTTCAGAGATGATGGTTACTCCCTGTAAGGGTAGCTGTCACCCATTTTAGTATTGTCCAAGATCAATATTGTTTAACTTTGTTGATCTACACTGCGTGTCAAATTATTAATGAGGTAACATTTTTTACCAGTTTCAGAAACTTACCGGTAGTTTCGTACAAAAAGCTTTGATAACATTGACAATGCTGAGCTGATCATACTGTGAAATTTTCATACTGTTCTGCGTAATGTAAACAACTTGCCATTGTAATTGCTGAATCAACGGTATTTGGGGTGTGTCAAATTATTAACAAGGCAGTTTGTTTCGTCAATAAAATGGGTCCCAAACGTTGTTTGAGTAGCTCTGAAAAGAGTACTATTACAGAACAGCTATCAAAAGGTAAAACTACCCTCGAAATATCGAAAATGATAGAAAGGTACCATCAAATTGTGAAGAACTTTGTCAAGGATCCTGCAAAAGTACGTAAGAGAGCTGATAAAGCTAAATCTAGAGTTGTTTCACGCCGTTCTCTACTCCAAACTAAACGTGAAGTTGTTAAGAACCCTTGGCAGACAAGTCGAGAAGTCTTTGACCAAGCCAGATTGAAGAATGTCTCAAAAATACTCGATGTCGCCTTCTGAAATAAGTGGCAAAGTCTGTTAAGCCTGCGATAAAGCCTCTATTAAAGCAGCGTCACATACAAAATTGAAATAGGCAGAGAACAACATTAAAACGGATTTTTCCAAAGTTTTGTTCACAGATGAAGTGCGTGTCACTCTTGATGGCTCAGATGGCTGGAGCAAGGGATGGGTTCTAGATGGACGACATCGTCATCAGTGTTTAAGGCGCCAACAAGGTGGTGGTGGGATAATGATTTGGGTTGGGATTATCAGAGGTACTTTAGTTGGCCCATGGGGAGTCCCAGAAGGCGTAAAAATTACGTCAAATGCTTATATAGCTTTTCTGGGGGAGTACTTTGAACTATGGCTGAAGCAACAAAGGTTAACGGTCCGAAGAACCGTTATTTTTATGCAGGATAATGCTCTCTCGCATGCAGCAAACAAAAGCAAAGAGTATTTGCACCAACTGGGGTTCTCTGGGCTACGGAAGATGGACTGACCTGCGAATTCACCAGATTTTAACCCAATTGAGAACCTTTGGAGTATCATGAAGTGACACCTCTATGCAAGTAAACGCCAATTTAAGAGCAAAGATGAGTTGTGGGATGCTCTCCAAGAGGTTTCACTAAGAATAACTTGACGAAATCACAAATTTGACTAATTCTGTGGACTAACGTCTTTTACACGTCATTCATAAAAATGGATCGCATATCCCCTGCTAATTATGTCAACGTAGAAATTGCTATGTAGTTATTGTGTTCTAAGCATTTTTCCTAGTTCATTTAATGTTTGAAAATTATTTCAATAAATAAGTTATGAGTATATTGTGTTTTTTTCTTCACCTCGTTAATAACTTGACGCACTGAAAAAACACATATTCCTATCTTCTGCCATAGTTTCGCTAGTTTGGAATACTTTTATTTTCTAACTGGAGTAGCTGAATAGTATTGTAAGCACTTTCTCAAAGTTTCATGGATTTTTATTCACTCGTTCCTTAAATATTTAAAAAAATGTAAACTCGTTAATAATTTGATACGCAGTGTAATGAGAATGGAAGTGTCAATGTGATCCTAATGAAGACTACTTAAAGAAAGAGCGAAGCTAATTAATTTATGTATTTATTGATTATGTAAACTGTGGTTTAAATAAAGTTTATCATTTGCAGATTATTTACGATAAAATGTCTATGGAAAGTAGGAAATGAATCGTGGCTTCACTTTCGGCAGCCTTGTAACGTTTGCTTCCAACTATTTTGTTCTTTCGTCCTCACATTTAATGAAGAATATTTCAGACAAAAAAGAAAGAATTGTTGTTTTTAGTTCGGCAGTTGTTTTAAAGGGGTGGTGCGTGGATATTTTTATTTTTTAATATTCATCATTTTCAGTTGACAATCTATCCCTTAACCTCGAGTGAAGTATTTGTAAAAAATAAATAAATAAAATAAAATAAAATAAAATAAAAAAAATAAACTATGACTATTTTAAGATATTAAAACTTACAGATTTCCCAGTTTGACAGAAAGATTCTCGAGTTCGGCATATGCATTTAAAGAAGGTTTGAGGTTATATATAAAAACTTTTAGTAAACTGAATTTGGCATCATAAATTATTTGTTTGAGATGAGGATTTGGGATGTTGAACTCTGGAATCTGTATGGAATATCGGAAGGACCTTTTTATTTAATCCATTTAAGAACCTGTGGCATAATGAATATAAGTGCTTAGTTATAATCCGTTCTAAGTGACAGTCTTTTAGAAATTGAAGATTCTGGACGGATACAATTACAAATTGCTTAAGACTTCCGCTCAGCCATAGTCGATGGAACAAAAGCAAACTATCCCCATGCGTTAAATAAAAGGTTCAATGTTCTGTACAGATTCCTCAGTTTGATAGAAAATTCCTGAGTTCGACAAGATGAACCTAAAGAAGGTTGGAGGCTACCTCGGCCAAAATGTTGTAAGAATAGCATTAAAGATGAGAACAATAATCCAAATAATTCAAATAATACCAATGTTACTTTTCTACGTGCTAACAAGGCTGCATAAAATGCAATTATAGAATAAGAATTTGATAACTTGTTTTCACTAAAAATTGAATTACTTTTCTACGTGATTACGAATCTGCATAACCTAAAAATAGAATCATATTTACTGTCATCACAGTGATTTTTTTATCGCTAAAAATGCCGCACATTCTTTTGCATTGATAAATACTTGATGTCAAGATGACTAAAGTTCATGTCGTGCTGCAAAGATTGGTCTAAAAATTGCAAGTAAAAAATAGCATCATGTCTGCATTCTTACAAGTGTGTTATATTATTAACTAGTCTGGGTGGCTGGTGTTTGGAGGAGTGTGTTAAGCAAAAAAAAAAAAAAAAGTGGTAGTAGGCAGCCAGGCTCGAACCTGTACCATGAAGGAAGAAAAGAATGTGAAAAAAAAAAATGTGACTTTTGCCGTTGCGTCTCTTGCCAAACAGAAAGTGGTGAAGGTTTAAATCAAGGCTAGTCAATCGAAAAGAGGGGATGACTTTTGAAAATATCGGCAAAAAAAGCGATCCCTCCTTGTAGAAAAGTGTCCAGTTGAGGGTGAAGTAAAGAATGTTTTTAGCCAATTTTTTTCGATATTTATCGTCCAAAGGGTCGAGCTTCAAAACGATACCGATTTCATGAAAATCCGTCGCCTCTGTGGAAAGTTTTAAGCAGAAATACATACATACATACATACATACATGATGGCAGCAAATTCGCTTTCGAACATTGCCATCACTCGATATAGCACAAAAAAAAAAGAAGGTATATAGAAAAACAAAAACATTCAGTGATGGGCTGCACGAATGTGGCTTTTAAGTCCTGCTAAACTCTGGCATTCCTTGGCACACATTGTACAGATATGTGTACCACTTGCAGCATGTTCTTGATGTTCCTCTTTATGTACGATCAAATACCGTTTCAAACCGCCTGCCGTTTTGAACATCAACCCGCAATTGACACAGGTGAACTCTTGCAATTCAAGACTGCTTTGTGGCCCACTGCGCCAATGAGTAGTCTGGTGGCTCATCAGCCCAGCTCTGCTCAGATATATTCTTCCGCACACCTCACACTCCAGACCAATTTGACCCCCCCTCCCATCCATGGCTCCTTTCACTCTTCCTTTCCGGATATCGCACTTCAGCCACTCATACTGGGTTTGATCCGCCTCAAACTTGCCCACACCTCCCCACAAGATCCTTCTCCACCCTCCGCGATCCAAAGCAAGATTCTCCTCGTTTTTTTCATCAATCTCACATTTTTTTTAAGGAGGATCTTAAACAATCCTTGAATCTCAATTTAGGCTTTTGAGCCAGACGTCTTCCCTTGGCGAGCTCGCCATAAAGGAGTTGTTTGGGAAGTCAACTGTCTAACATCCTCATCACATGTCCACTCCATCTCAGTCTATGCTTGATAACGTGAGCCTCAATGCTAAGGCCCGTTCAAGCTCCTCCACATCACTGACATACATCTACCAACTCACACCTAAGATTCGCCGTAGGCACATCTGGTGAAACCGCTCGAGACGTCTCAAATTCTTCCTGTATGTTGTCCAAGTTTCACAACCATAGAGAAGAGTAGAGAGAACGCATATGGCATAAACCTTAATCTTAGTTGGCAACAAGATCCCATGACGTCTCCACAAATGCCCATCCAACTTTCCAAATGCATCACTTGCCCTGCTGATCCATAATGATACTTCATCATCCAGGGCACCGGACATACTCAGTGTGCTACCCAAGTATACAAACTTAGTGACAACTGCTATCCTTGACCCACAGATATAAACTGATAGCTCATAGTATGGCATGCCCGGAGCAGGCCGATACATTAAGACAGTTTTTTTCAGATTGATAGTCAGGCCCAATGCGCTGCAGACAACCGCAAAGGCGTCCACAAGATGCTGCATATCAGGCCCCGTATGAGCTACCAGATCACAGTCATCCGCATAGAGCAAGTCATGAATCGTGTTGGTGAGTACCTTTGTATTTGCATTGAAGCGCCTAATGTTGAACAACCCCCCAAGTAGTTCGGTAACAAATATAGACATCATCAAAGCACCCCCCAAACGCCATCCGAAAGACCATGGTGAAATGCAACACAAAGAGTATGGGTGCTGGAACGTCTCCCTGCTTAACTCCATTTTCTGCTTTAACATTAACAGCCTTCATATAATCGTGGAAGAGCTTTAAGATGGTTACAAACTTGTCAGGACAGCCAAACTTTTTCACAAAGCATCCCTATTGACTGTATCAAAGGCCTTAGTTAAATTGATGAACACCTGATACAGTCCCTTTTGCTGTTCTATACATTTCTCCTGTAGTTGCCTGGCTGTAAAAATCATATCCACTGTCCCTCGACATCTTCTGAAACCACACTGCGACTCAGGCAAAACATCATCAGTAATGTGCTCCAGCATTCTGTCTAGCATGATCCTACAGAGCACCTTACCGACTACTGACAGCAAAGAGATGCCCTGATAATTTCCACATTCATTTCTGCTACCCTTCCTCTTGTATAGCACCACCATCAATGCATCCCGCCAATCCTGCGGAATACACTCATCCCGTCAAGCAGTCTGCAACAAGTCCACTAAGTGTTGCATCATCTTGGGTTCAGAACATTTAAAGATCTCTGCATGCAAACGATTCGAGTCAGGAGACTTTCCATTGTTCAGCTTATGGACAGCTTCTTCAACCTCCTAGAGAGAAGGAACCTTTACCAAGATATCCTTCACCGGATTGCTAGGAATCGACCTATCAAACTCCTGATCAATGTAAGAAGGTCTGTTCAGGAGGTCATCGAAATGCTCCCTCCATCTATTAAGAATGTGGTAGGGTCTCAGAGAAGATCCCCACCATCCCTCGAGTGCAGAGGAATTATAGGTGATCTGGATGGTCCGTAAACCGCACACAGTAGGCTCTATAAGACCTTGGTGTTGTTCAAATCCAAGGCGAGCTGTATTTCCTCAGCTTTCTGCCTCCACCATTCATCCTGCATGTTACGCAACCTCCTCTGCACCTCATGCTTGACTGCCTTAAACTTGTCCCTCAATCGATCTTGCTCACCATCCATCAAACCACCCCCCGAGATAAGCGTGCAATGCCCTGGCCTTTGAATCAAGCAGAGCCTGAATTTCAGTATCATTCTCATTGAACCAATCCTGATGTTTACGATCACAATAACCTAATACTCTCTCACATATCTCATAGACAGATTCCTTAAAAGCAGGCCAAGTGTTTTTCACAATCAATCTCTTCCATCTCCTTAACTAGTTTCTGTCTCACAATATTGTCCCTTAGACGAGCAACATTAAGTCGCTTTGGGATAGCCACACTAGCTCCCCTTATTTTGGACTTCACAACACACTTAATCTTTGCATGGACCAACCAATGGTTGGTCCAGCACTCTGCACCCCGCATGACACGAACACTGCAGATATACCTCATCTCACGTTTCTGACTAACACATAGTCTATCAAGTGCCATTGTTTGGAATCATGATGCATCCAGGTCGTCTTGTATTTTCCTTCTGCTGAAACATGGTGTTACTGATTTTAAAACCCATCTCTGAACAAAACTGCAAGAACATCAGACCATTGCTATTACACTTGCCCACTCTGTGTTTACCCAGCACATCCCAGGTTTCAAAATCTCTCCCCACCCTAGCATTAAAATCTCCAAGAATGAAGATCTTATCAGCAGAGGGAATGCGTCTAACTACACTGCATAAAGCAAGGTAGAAAGCAACCTTTTCATCTTCTGTTGCATCCATAGTGGGTGCATAGACACTCAAAAAAGTTGTATAATGACCATTTACCAGAGGTAACCTTATAGTCATGATCCGGTCACTCACACCACAGGGAAGTTCTTCCAGGCTAGAAAGAATTCATGCCTTTATAGCAAAGCCAAACCTGATTCCCTCTTACATCCATCCGCTCTACCACTCCAGAAAATGGTGTAGGCCCCAGCCAGCTCAGAAAACTGTCCCTCATCAGCCAGCCTGGTCTCAGACAGAGCAACTATGTCTACGTCATAACATTGAAGTTCCTTAGATACAAGAGCAGATCTACATTCTGGACGCGTTATTGCTGACGGCAAGTCTAGCAGCGTCCACACATTCCAACAGCCGATGGTCATTGTCATATATTTCCTCGCAGTAGCATGATGACGACCGGGTCCAGGCTGTAGAGCCCTGAAACACCTGCTGGGCCAGCCCCTGGAAATCCCAGTTCCCTTATTGCTATTTACGTTTATAATCATATTTTCCAACTTCATTGAATGTTTTGCCATTTTAGGCTAGAGCCAGCCTTTTTCTTTTCTTTCCCCCCGCTAATCAAGATACACAAGATGGTAAAAAGTGTATCTAATTTATATCGAGCAATGCCTGTGCATGAGGATTGTTATAGTGGGGAAAAACTTTGCACCGAGACAATCCCACTCTCTAAACAACTGCCACATTGAACCAAAAAGAAGAGCAATTCAACATCATTGGATGCAGCAGTCATCGCAGGTTTTATATCAGAGTTTTCCTTCTCCTAGGGAGGTTGCCTTCACCACGGCTTACAGAGCCCTCCCCACCCACCATGCCATTTGATCCATGACTGGAACTTAGGTTGCTGGGCCCCAGAGCATATTCCACACGCCGATAGGTCCTATATGCCGCAGCTTACAGGGCCTAAGCTCCTCTGGAGGTTTCTGTCAGGGTTACCTCACACTTAGCCTTTGGTTAAATAACCTTGGCCCACATACATACATGCATACATACATACATACATTTAAACATACAGGTGATATTTATATTATAGATCATCCTGACATTTTTGTAAACTTTTTATGCAAACAGCATGTCCATTGTGCGTTCTATAAGTTTGGAACATTATAGCTTACAGTACAGCACCAGAACTCTTTGTAAATTGGATTTTTTCTCTCGATCACCGTTTTTTTCATACACATGCGCATATTTTACTGATTGATATTTACTCATCATTAGCAAAATACTGCTCCTTTCCCCTTCAAGTTAGCTCCTTCATTAAATCCCGCCAGTTAACATGGCTTATCTCGTTCTTTTTTTATAAAACACAACACACCTCCTGCATCTTCTTCTCTTGGTTTCCACGTGCTGGTAGCAGAAAGAGCGGACCTTTTTTTTTTTTTTTTGAGGTGAGATTATTTGGTGAATTACTACTGACTATTCCTTGGTAGAAGTATTTAGTAAGTGTTTCATTCACTATAAAATTATCGGCTGAACAACATATTGATTCGAGAGTAGATATTTCTTATTCTTATAGCGATGCTAAAAAGCGAAAAAAAACAAAAAAAAAACAAAAACAAATTATTAATACAAATTCATTATTCAAAGAAGCGGAAAGAAATGGTAACATGTCGATAGGTACACAGATATTCCGAATGAGAGTAAAATATATTTCAATTATTTGTTATGGTTGTTGTTAAGAGTAGCATCACAGTAAATGTTGTATTGATATATCGATTCTTGATATATATATATATATATATATATATATATATATATATATATATATATATATATATATATATATATCACCCAATCAGAGAATTCTAGTGTGCAGTCTAAAAATCAAAACACAGCGTTTTTCTTTCTCTTTTATTTTTTCAGAAAGAACACACCGACGTACAGTACAATTCAGTCATAATTACGCAAAGTAACAGCCGAAATGAACACACAAAAAAATCCTTTTCCATCTAGAATATTCTCGGGCATTTTGAACTCTCTTTCTTTTTCAAAATATTTCGAAACATAATTTCGAAATGTTTTTGCAAAAATAATTTTACTAAAAAAAAAACGCACCCCCCCCCCAAAAAAAAACGAAACAAAATGCAAATAAAAATACCCCATGACAACGCTGGATAATTGCAACAAATCTATCTATATATCTATAAAAGTGAACGTGTCTGTGTGTCTGTGTGTGTGTGTCTGTGTGTGTGTCTGTGTACATTTCCCTACGCAATAACCCTGTCAATTTTTAGTCTACAGACTCGAAATTTGATATACAGAGTACTGAGATTTGGGAAAATCTATGTGATCGGTTTTCGGCCAGAAATTTGGATGTTAAGAGGTCAAAGTTCAACGATTTGACCTTTGAGAACTCTACCAAACTCCTCTGACACCTTGGGGTCTAAACACTTTAAATTTTAGATATAGATTCCTTGGACATGGATCTAATTTAATAACTTGATTTGAGCCCAAAACAATAAATATTAAGGGGTCATAATAGGGGTCAAGTTAAAAAAATTGACCTTTTTCTTTATTTTTGCTCAGCATACACCTCCAAACACCCGAGCAACGCCGGGTACCCATACTAGTATATCTATAAAAGTGAAAGTGTTTGTCTGTGTTTCTGTCTGTGTACATTTCCCTACACAATAACTCTGTCAATTTTAAGTCTACAGACTCGAAATTTGATATATAGGGTATTGAGATTTGGGAAAATCTTTGTAATCCATTCTCGACCAGAAATTTGGCTGTTAAGGGGTCAAAGTTTAACGATTTGACCTTTGAAAACTCTACCAAACTCCTCCGCCAATTTTGGGTATAAACACTTAAAATTTTAGATATAGGTTCCTTGGACATGGATCTAACTTAGTAACTTCATTTGAGCCCAAAACAATAAATGTTAAGGGGTCATAATAGGGGTCAAAGTTTTTAAAAATTTGACCTCTGCGGTCTCTATCAAATTACTCAGACAATTTCTGGTCTAAACATTTGAAATTTTACATGTGAAATTTTACATAAAGGGTATTCAGAGATAGGACAAGCTTTTTAATCAGTTTGGGTTGAAAATTTGAATTACCAATATATAAATGTATGTATGTATGTTTGCATGTCTGCCTAACACTTTTTACAGAGGCGATGGATTTTCACAAAAAAAAGATCAGTATCGTTTTGAAACTCGACCCTTCAGACGACAAATACCGAAAAATTGGCTAAAAGCATTAATTTCTTCACCCTCAACTGGTCACTTTTCTACAGGGAGGGGTCGCTTTTTTCGCCGATATTTTCAAAAGTCATTCCCTCTTTTCAATTGTCTAGCTTTAATTTAAACCTATGTCACTTCCGGTTTGGTGGTGGTTGTTACAGTAAAGACGTCACGTTTTTTTCCCGTTCTTTTCCATCCTTCACAGTACGGGTTCGAGCCTGCCTTCCTACTACCACTTTTTTTCTTTTTTTCCGGGCATCCATGTTAGTTTGTTATAAAATATGAGTATGCTTATGCAATACACATGAAGTAAGGTTTCTACGAAAATATGCTTCTCAGCAAATAATTGACCTACTGCATTTTTCAGAATAGTTGCCAGCTCGGTCCAGTTTCACTTTTTGTACTAGGTATAGTTTCATTTGCTATCGTCTACATTCATTATATTTTATCTGATTTCTGGTTAGTTCTGTAAAGCGTTTACGGAAAAAGTCGAGTCACTTTGGGTTGTATACCGTCTCCGAATGAGAATGACAGACTCAACTATATATATATATATATAATTATTTTTTTACTATATATATATATATATATATATATATATATATATATATTGATATCCAAAGTTTTTAGGTCCTTGTTGAGTGCAAACCAGTGTTGAAATATTTTATTTTAATTATTAATAAATATATAGAAGCTCCAGTGAGAATTTCAGTCTCCATCTAGCTTAAACTGTGATTCAAGGTAGCGTGTTGTGGTTGGTGATGGAAATTTTAAAATGTTTTAGGATATTAAAGCCAGAACGAGAATATAATGAGTGGATATTACCTCACTTTTTCGGCAGAAGACGGTTGGAATCGGCAATTAAATTCGAGATGTAGATTGTTATTCTAAATTTCTCACGTCCAGAGTGAAAGTGCATTGGTCTGTGGTGGATGATGTAAGTATTCCTGAGTTTAACTTGTGTATCCAAAAAAAAAAAAAAAAAAATCCAAGTAATGTTATAATTACTTCTAGGATTTGGTTATATATAAATGGATACCAAAATGAGACAGTTTGGAACTGAAGTAAATGAGAGTTAGGAAGTTGGAGACTAAGTGTTTAAAAGGCACAGGAATATAAAATATCAGTAAAGATGAGGAACAAAAGGATGAGGGAGGAGTAGGGGGAATATACATGTTAAAAGCCAAGGGTAAGGGTAAGTGATGGTTGCTAGAGGTTTGGCCAGTTCAGTTAGTGGGTGGGAGTGGGTTAGTTTTCCAATGTTTTGGTTTGGCTACTTATGTTAGGGTTATGAATCATGGGACGTAACAATGACTTCTCTGCTGTAATGAAAAACATATCAATATATTAAGATTTAATGTTAAATTTGTATGAAGAAATGGCAATTATAAGGGTCTTTTTGTAGGGGAAAGTCAAATTCCACAAGCGTGTTGTCAGATATTAGCATTCATTGTGGGAGGAGGGGGCGGCGCGTTAAAGATAAATTTTAATTTCGGCTTTAAGTGAAGAAGATAAAGGGGTTATGAGTAAAGGGTATCTGGGAGGCTCATTGGGGAAGATTTGATAAGTGATGATGAATATATGTAGAGGATATATAAGGATATTTCGTTACTATTGCATATCAACATTGGTATGGATAGGGTGGTTGCAAGATAGATGCGTAGGTTAAAGGGAGGGTGGGGATGCTTTTAAGAGTTGTCTGAGAGTGTTCCGGTGATGTTTCTATTCTATCATTAAAACTAAGTGTAGTGATGGAGAGTGCGATGGAATAAATTCCCTATAGCTGAGGTCTAGTGAGATAATAGGCAAAGCAAAGATTGTACTGATGTGCAGGAATTCCCCGGTTGAATTCCTAAAAAAAAAAAAAAGAAAGAAAGAGGGTATATGCAGTGTCAAATACTGGGTGCTACCTTGAGTATGTAAGAGAGGTTGGTCAACCATTTATAGCGGCAGAGAGGAAGAAGAGAAGTTGTAATTAGAGAGGCAGGTAGGGTTTATGTAAGATAGTTGATCTAAGAAGCCATAGATATTATTCCTAATTTGGAGGAGATTTATCGGCAGAGTTTAAAGTGTTTCCATATTTAAATTTTCTTTTGTGCCTGCATCTGGACATAATTTCTGATGTTCATGATGTTTAATTTTTTTGGTGCTGTGGCTTCTGCATTGTGAACCTGGCTGTACAATCTAGACTCGTTTAGTATTTTCCATTTTAAGGAGAAATTTATTTTTTCCTTTTAGGTTTCTTACTAGGTTAGAAAGGGTAGTTTTTGCCGTAGGCGTCTCGCTAGAGAACCATTGCAGGTGGTGTGAGATTCTAGTTTTTATTGGAAAGGAGGATAGTCCTATGTATGTGTGCATTTTTGTGGTGTTTTGTGGTATATTCAGAGATCTAATATCTATAGGGAAGTGGTTGAGTTCAGGTGTGTTGAAGATTGTGTATAGTATGATTTAGTTATGCCTATTCCTGCTGGCTGCAGGATTGGTTGTTCAGTAATTGTGTCATTTTTTTGTTAAGTTATGAGTATCATTGTGGGTAGTTCTAGTTATTTGGGTTTGACTAGGCATGAGGTTTTCTGTTGTGGTAAGCGACAATTCTGTCACTGTTTCTAAGTGTATAGAGTCATTCTCCAATGGACAATTTTCAGGAGCATTGCAGTTACAGTTAGGGTAGGTTGGTTTGAGGTGCTGTCAATATTTTTTTATTGTTAGAATTTATAATTGTTTGTGCTAGGTTAAGCATAGTCGAAAAGGAGATTTTGATCGAATTTTTATTTAGGATAGTATTGTATTTATGTACGTGTTTAAATGAGTTTTCTATTATCTTGAGGACTCCTTGAGGGATACTGGTTTTTACTCTTTTGTTGTAAGCTGGGTTTAAACCAAATGTTGTTCTTTCTTCTAATTCTTTTTTTTGGGTGGATTTACTCTTTTTCTAAGTTATATTGTTTGTATGCTTATGGTTATTAAACTTTAGTGCTATTGCACTTTTTTGTCTATATTTGTATTTAGCCATGTTATGGGTTATTATGCTTGGGGTGTTGGGATGTGTTTTTCTATTATTTATATTGTACATTATTTTGTCAGTGTATCCTTAGTTAGGGCTGCATTGTAAAAGTTAGAATTTGCGGTTGATGGATAGGTTGGAAATTTTGTTTGATACTGATTTTGAGATTGTCTTAATGACAGATTTAGGGTGGTTGGAGAATTTATGGACATAGTGTAGTGATAGATTAGGTTTAGGTTTAGGGATACGTCTAGTAGGTATTTTTTCATTTTCTACTGTTATGCTAAGGCCAAAGCTACCAAAGAATTCTTTTAATTTAATAATGGTTCTATTATATAGCCTGCGTCTTGCTCTAGTTATTAATAGTGCCGTTCCTATATAGGTGTCCTTGTAAATCGCGATTTTTGAATCTACATTTAAATTCATTTAATAGGAATAGTCCAGCCAAATCAGTAACCAAGGTAGAGTCCGAGGGGCCCATTACTATATCAAAGTAATCTGGGGTGTCTTTTCTTGTTCAAAGCTTATTATCAAAATGTATTAGTGTTTTTCTGGCTAGTAATATTAGCTTTATTTCTAATTCAGAGAGGTTTGAATTGTTTTTTTGCAAGGATGAGTGCCTTGTTTCATAGGATAGGATAGGAGAGATAGATTGGTAATAGTTATCTATGTCAAAAGTTATGAAGCTTAACTTAGATTTGTTTTTTAGATTTAGGAACTATTCTATAACATTGTCTGAAGATTGCCAGAGGGAAAAGCTTATTTTCTTTTTTATAGATTCTGTCTAGGATATTTTTACTTATTTTGCCCAAGTCTGATTTGGAAGGGCAAATTAGTCTGATTGATGGGTTACTTCTTAAGTTTGTAATAGTTTTTAGTTTTATCAGCAGGAACAAAGAGTTCAATTTTAGTTTTAACCTTACATGTGAAGTCATCTATTTTTTTGTAACTATTGGGTTGTGGTGATTGTTAGATTTTTTTGAATTTTAATTTTTTTGATTAGGCTGATGAAGTTGCTTTCAACTTCCTCTAGGTGTTCACTGTTCAAAAAAGGTTGATTTTAAACCATAATGTTGGACTGCTAATCTTTCACGCTTTTTCAGTTGGGATATTCTATTTAGTGGAGGGGTGAAGGTGTTGGGTTACTAAGGGGTGAGGGACCTATCAGGGAGTAATAACTTGGGCTTGCTTTAAACTAAGGTTAAGATCATGGTGGTAGGCTTTCCATTTTACATTAATTATAAATTTATTAGTTGCTGCTATTAGTTTAGGCTTTTCAAGAGGGATAGGGATGTTTTTAGATGAAAGGAGGATGTGTTCCTTATTAGACATACCTAGATAAGTCAAGTCAAGCTCTACCTGAAAGGAACTTATTATAAATGGTAAAGTTAAAGGAAGAGAGTGAAATCAAGACTTATCGGGATAATACAAAGCTCAACAAAATTGTATGGGAGCTTATATTGAATAAACGAATAAATCTATATGCATTAGTATATATTTTTATATTGTTGTTATCTTTTTCTATTTATATTCTATATAAGCTCCAAAACAATCTTATTCTTCTAACTCCCCCATGTATATCTATATAATGAAGCTGAACATCTGTGTGTGTGTGTGTGTGTGTGTGTGTCTGTCTGTCTGTACACAAATTGGCTCCTATATGATTTACTATTTTACTAAACTGGCTGCATATATATTAATAGAAGAGGTATCAAGGATCGAAAATGGGTATGTTATATTTTAAATAGGGGAGATTTATTAAAATTGTGGGGTCTGCGTATGCGCCCAGTCCCCAAAGAATAAAAATAAAATAAAAAAATAAAAAAAACTTTTACAAGGGTTTTTTATGTGGATACGCATAAGAATACTTTGATAAGTATGTTTCAGTTTGAACAGGGATGGTATAATAAAATTGTTGGGGTCTGCATTTGCACTTGGTTGCCACAAAATGGAAATATGCCACAAACTTTAAAAAGGACTTTTGATATCTATTCGTGTAAGTATACTTTGATAAGTATGTTTCAGTTTGAAGACAGATGGTATAATAAAATTATCAGGTCTGTGTTCGTGCCTGACCTCCATAGAATGGAAATATGTCAAAAAGTATAACAAAGGTTTTTTTTAGATATATTATTTATTCACAAACACATTTTATTTAGAAATATTTTTTTAAATGACCTCTTGAAAATTTCAAATGTAAAGAAATGGAATTTCTTTACTTTTCGAAGATATTTTTTAGTTTGATTGATCGAATTAAAATTTATTTTTTAAGTAAAAACAATTTAGAAATACAAAAAAAAAATTTTTTTAGCTTATAATCCTTTCATCACATCTCGCTTGACTCAAAATCATTTTTGATAGATGTGTGTATATATTTTGTTTTTGTTATTACAATGAGCATGTTAGGCGATTCAATTTACCATGTAATGAAGTGGTACCTTTGATGAAAGTTTTGGTAATCTATAATATAAATTTCACCTGTCTATTTAAAAGTATGTGTGTATGTATGTCTGCCTAAAATTTTCGACAGAGGCGACAGATTTTCACGAGATCGGTATCGTTTTGAAGTGCGACCCTTTGGACGACAAATATAAAAAAATTGTCTAAAAACATTAATTCCTTCACCCTCAACAGGGCAATTTTCTACTTTTCTACAGGGAGGGATCGCTTTTTTCATCGATATTTTCGAAAGTCAATCCTCTTTTCGACTGAATAGCCTTAATTTAAACCTACGTCACTTCCGGTTTGGCGATGGGTGCAACAGCAAAGACGTCACATTTTTTTTTTCACATTCTTTTCCTCCTTTGCGGTACAGGTTCAAGCCTGCCTGCCTACTACCACTTTTTTTTTTTTTTTGCTCAATACACACCTCCAAACACCCAGACAACGCCGGCATCCAGGCTAGTAGATACATAATTCTTCATTCAAGAGATATAGGTCAAATAAGCATTTTACCTTTCAGGTAGTCCACGATATATGCATAGAAGGACCCAAGATGCAATGGCATGTAGAAATTATGTGAAACCAGACCTTTTCATTGCATTCACTTCAAATCCAAAGTGGAATGAAATTCAAATGAACTTCTTCCTGGACAAACATACACCAATCGACAAGATCTATTGGCTATTCGCTTGAAGATAATCAAATCTAATAAATTAATCAGAAATCGTTGGAACTTAACGATGCTACATGTGCACAATTGAATGCCAAAAGAAAGGCTTACCAGAAAAAAATCAACTCCAATCAAGTTGATTCCATTATATCAGTTGAGTTACCTGATATACAAACTAATCCTACCTTATTTGAAATAGTAAAAAGTCACATGGTTCATGGACCTTGTGGTAATGGGCCTCGTGGTAATATCAAATCTACCTTGCATGGTTGATGGCCAATGTATAAAAAGATACCCTAAAAACTTTGTACTTGAAAGTTAGTTTAGTGAGGATGTTTATCCCTCTTACAGGAGAAGATCGCCTAAAGATAGTGGCTTTGAAACTATGATTGGCACACATTTACTTTTAATTACTTACTTTCACACTAAGTATTGTAAACTTATTGTTTATTCACCTAAACTTGCATTCCTGCTCTTAATTACTGATATTTCTTCGCTTTTTTTTTTTTTAAATAATGAATCATGATTCCTTGACTAGGTGCTGTCTAAATATAAAGCCTACAATGGCAGTACACATATGGTTACTTATATATGATACTAAAATAACTGACACAAATTCTTTTCCAAAGGACTAGTAATTTGCCTCCAAGACGACTGCCTGTGTCTGTTTTGCATGAAAAACATTATTCCAAATCCTTATACTAGTAAACACTAACTAAATCCCTATATATCCTAATGTATATTAATACTGTATTCTTGTAAGTTACATCAGCTCTCCTGTTTCAGCTGGACAAATAAACAATTGCCCTTCTCCCAAAGTTGCTATAAAGTCTCATGCTTTGCACATACTTTGGGAGAGGTGTTTTTAGCTTCCGGTTCTGGACTCTAGACTTTAAAAATCTATACTTAATATCTATAGTTATCTATTGAGAAAGCATGCCTTATCTAAATATACTTATACCTATATTCTATGGCTTAACTATAAGATACTTATTAGCCATATTTTGTACTCAAAGTTATCTTAAGTAGCAACTGTATATCTCTTTCACTTAGATGCGCATAATGATTCACATGAAAACTTACACCTATAGCTCATTTCGAACAAAGATTCTCTGAAAGAGAAATAGGATTTAGTGAAGAAATATATAATTCTGCGTTGATTGTTATTGAAGACCATGTGATCGCCATGCGAAGGGAGGAGCTCT